>NC_142735.1:24500000-24805000 GCF_051943395.1 Hippocampus bargibanti | reverse complement strand
AGGTCCAGCAGTAGACGTTGATCTGGTATATTAGGATCGTGCAAGAGAAATTGGGTAATGATGTCATTAACATAATGGCGTCCCTAAGGAGTGTTCCAAAACTATTTTCAATTTATTCAACATGTAACAATACACATATGGTCTGGTTTAGGGGGACAAGGTTTCTTAAACATCATTTAATTATAACAGTTGTTATCATAACCTAATTTCGAATTTGTATGAATATTGTACAAAACACAATGAAAAGTTATTATTAGTTGATTTAGCATTTTAGGACATCAGGGTTACAATAATCACATAGAAACCAAACGAACAGTAAGTTTCCGACAAACAAGTGAACTACGTCTTGTTCTTTTAAAAAGTACAGTAATTCCAAATAAAGTGTCGTACATGACGTAAGGAAAGCTAACATTCCGAATGTCAATATATTTGCCTACGAAAAGAAAAAAAAAAAAAAAAAAAAAAAAAAAAAAAAAAAAAAAAAAAAAAAAAAAAACTATATATTTGCCTACCTGTAGGAAAGTGGCGGCGTGCTTTCTTTGGTGTCGGCGTTTCTTCTTCTGATCACATGACCGACGAAAACAAAACGACGAAGGCACGCTCTCGCCTCCTGGCGGAGGAACTATGGGACGTTTATTTTATTAGGTTTTTTTTTTTGTCCGCGAAGGAAGAACTCTCACACCGGGAAACGTACGTACGTAACAAACAACGATGATTCTTTAACGACTCACATTTATGGAGCAATCATCACAGCATGACACAAACTTTACAACGAGGGGATATTGTGCAAGTGTGAACACACAATGACCGACATACGCAAACATCCTATCAAGATACCACCTCCCCTCCGTCTCCTCCACCATAAATACACTCAGCTTTCATCTCCGTGTAGATAAGAAAAACATAACAATCTTCGTGTAGTTCATTGATAAACATAATTACAAACAGAGAGAGAGAGAGAGAGAGAGAGAGAGAAAGAGACAGAGCTAGAGAGAGAGAGAGAGAGAGAGAGAGAGAGAGAGAGAGAGAGAGAGAGAGAGAGAGAGAGAGAGAGAGAGAGAGAGAGAGAGAGAGAGAGAGAGAGAGAGAGAGAGAGAGAGAGAGAGAGAGAGAGAGAGAGAGAGAGAGAGAGAGAGAGAGAGAAGGAAAGAAGTTCCAACTCCCACAACCATGACTGTGCTCGTTTTTAATTGGCTGGATGATTTCAGTCACCTTGCCTGACTTCCTGTCCCAGACAGGAAGTGGACCTGTGTCTCTGCTATTTTGATCATTTCCAACATCTTTCTTTTATGGGTCCCTTCAGAATCAAGCTGTCCCAAACTCTCACGATTGTTCCATAAACCCGGCGTCAGAGGGGCGAAGGTCAGGACATGGGAAATTTCCAGGATTGTGGCATCTTTTTTGAGAGGGTGCTTGGGGAGGTTGCAGGATGGAGCCAGTGGCGTCACCCCTTGATCTTTATTTAGCCGGCTTTATTGAAGTCTTTAGTTTGGGATGACCCAGAGGAAGAGGTGAGCGAGGCAAAACGGCGGCAGCGGTGGCGGGCCCAGGCGGCGCTCTGACTTCACGCCGCAACAATCCCATGATTCACAATCTTGTTAAATTATACAGCTTTTTTTCCCAGCGAGCATTCTTGCTGGCCAGTTAACACGAAGACTAATGAGAGGAACATGGCGTGGAAAATGCTAGACAACAGGAAACAAATAACACACCCTCATCGCTCAAATCGTGAACCGGGTGCTGCAGTGTCACGCTTGTTAGCAGCCGTTAGCTAACGGTGGGAAGGAACCAACTACTAATACTTTAGTAAATCTTCAGGTGTCTTTATTTGCTGAATTTATACATAAAGAGTTAAATCAGTACTATACTGTATATATATATATATATATATATATATATATATATGTGTGTGTGTGTGTGTGTGTGTGTGTGTGTGTGTGTGTGTGTGTGTGTGTGTGTCCTTTTGTAGATTGTGATTACTCCCCCTGCTAATGATGCACGTCAAGATGTTTTACTTCTCTGGAACACATCTGCTTGATGTCTCATCGTGTTTTCCGGCTGATGTCATCAAGTGTTACACGATGTTGACATCGCTATACCTCGCGTTTTTTACGAGCCGCAAACGTTTGATGTTGCCGGCCTCATCACGTGTTTGAGGTGAGAACTAAACAAGGCGCTCACCCGAAGTTATTTTCCACCACATCTGGTCAAGGCGGACCCCCTGCGTTGTGGATTTTGTGTGAATGGGATTCACGTGAGAGGAAGAAAAAAAATGGTAATAAATAGCAAATGATTTGAATGTTTTAGCTTCCTAAAACGCAACCCAGCGTGACACCACATCTTTTTTGTTTGTTTTTAACTCATTCACTGCCAGATATGTGCAAAAATGTGTCCACTCCAGTGCCAGGGTTTTGTCATTTTCACTTGAATGACGGGCCCCACATAATATTAAGTATTAGGACTACATAAACATTAAATGCAGCATTAGAAACCTTAGACTCTCTTCTTCCATCAGAAAAAAATAGTTAATTCCTAAATTATATGCGTCTGGAGTTATATGAGCTTGAATTGAGGGTTGCCCAAAATGCAATGTAATACCTACATATTGATTTCAATAGGGCTTTAACAACAGCTGAAGCTGTAACAAAGCGCTAACATGGACATGGATTTCATTGTCACACAAATTGCAGGACCCACAGAATATTGAGTTTTAGGACGACATAAACATTCAATGCAGCGTAAGAAAGCTTAGACTCTCCAGAAAAAAACGTTAAATCCTAAGTTATATGGGTCTGGAGTTATGTGAGCATGAAATGGGTGTGGTTGTACAAAAGGCAAATGATGCCCCTTCGTGGGAGAGAAAACATTGCCAGAGGTCGGACCAGCGTTTTATCAGAAACGACACACCCCCCCACCCCCCGCAAGAAAAAACAAAACCTGCACAAATTCCGTAATGGCAGTTAACCAATTGTGAAACAAAATGACTAGGAACAAATCTATTAAGTCTCTTGCACATTTGAACGGTTCGTTCCACTCTACCAGGGAGCCGCATGATAATATGGTTGCCTTAAGATTTTGCAAAATCGCTTTGAAGCCCTTGAGATTTTTTGGGGAAGAAAATAGTAAAGTTGCATTTAATTGAGTAAGGCTGTTTGTTAAAAGCCGAATGCAAAATCACTTCAAAGGAAAATTTATGTTACACACAATACAATACAATACAATACAATACAATACAGTAAAAGACATATAAATTTATGTAGCGCTTTAACAGCGGAAGCTGTAACAAAGCGCTTAACATGAACAACTGTCATATATAGGAAATAAAGCAGTCACAAAGATAGTAAAAGCACCAGGGAGGAAAACTAAGATCAAGTCTGAATCATGCTGAGTCAAATGCCAAAGAGTACAAGTGAGTTTTGAGGCGGGTTTTAAAGATGGGCAGTGAGGGGGCTTGTCTCAAGTCGATAATGAGGCCCCGAAAAGTAAAAACACGTTTCAGCTTCAAATATCATGCGGGAACCTTTCACAGACAGGGCAAAAGTTTTGTCGGGAAATGGACAAGGAATTGAGAAAATGGATGTTCCTAGGTGAGAAGACAAAAGGAGGAGGAGAGGCAACATCGCCGAGGAGGAGGAGGAGGAAGCGGGTGAAGGTCGACAAAAATGGGAGCCGGAGGAGCGAAGACAGATCTCCAACCGCAGCCCACCCACACCGTACAAAACACACACATTGCGGTCGGCGGTTCACCTGCAGTTCACGATGACCATAACAACGCCCCGAGGACGAGGACGAAACCCAAGACGAGACAAGGACGAGGCGAGCGGCCGAGGATGAGGCCGGATGCGGTAGCGCCAGCCATGGAGAGGAAAGGCGAGGCGGGAAGGCTCATTTGGAGCGCTGGGAGCTGCGGACACAAATCACTCCTGAAAGTTTGTCGGGGGGACGGGAATGGGGGGGGGGGGGGGTTCACAACTCGGTCAAGTCAGAACAGGAGCCAGTGCTGTCAAGTCAACCTTTATTGATAATACAGCCAAGACACAAAAACATTGAGGGTGTGTCCCTCCATGTTACCACGGTGACAGGTTATGCGCAAAATGTTTGGGCTATTGGGCTGCGGTCACATAAGTCACTAAAATTGAGACAGATGAGCTTCATCTGGCCGTCTCTGCACTTTTCAATGCACGTGCAACTGCTTAATTTGTCACTACTTTTTGCGCAACTTCTTGAAGGGCGAAATTCACAACAGGTGTTTGATCCAAAAACGAAGCAATTCACTGTTTGGTGAATTCAGAGAGAAGGTTCGGTGTACTTGTTTAGAGTGCCTCGTTGTCATGTCGTGGAAAAGCTGCACTATGACCGGGTAGGATACATTTACGCAAAAGGATGAGAGCCAACGAAGAAAAAAATAAAAATCAAGTTGGCATGATTCTCACTTTTATCTCAGAATTCTGACTTTGTTCTCAGAATACTGGTTTTAAAATGATCATTCTGACTTTAATGTCAGAATTCAGACTTTTAAAGTCAGAATGCTGCATCTAAACAATACTTGACAGTCAGAATTCTGAGAATAAAGTCAGAATTCTGATATTAAAGTCAGAATTATGAGATTAAAGTGACAATTCTGAGAATAAAGTCAGCATTCTGAGATCAAAATCAGAAATCTGAGATTAAAGTCAAAATTCTGTGATTAAAATCAGTTGTGAGATTAAAGTCAGACCAACTTTAAAGTCAGAATTCTGAGATTAAAGTCAGAATTCTGAGAATAAAGTCAGAATTCTGTGATCAAAATAAAAAACCTGAGATTAAAATCAGAATTCTGAGATTATAGTCAGAATTCTGAGATCAAAATCAGAAATTTGATATCAAAGTCCGAATTCTGAGATCTGAGATCAGAAATTGTTGAATAAAGTCAGAATTCTGAGATCAAAATTTGAAATCTGACAATAAAGTCAGAATTCTGAGATTAAAATCAATTGTGAGATTAAAGTCAGACTAATTTTAAAGTCAGAAATCTGAGATTAAAGTCAGAATTTTGACATTACATTTTTAATTCTGATCTCAAAATCAGAATTCTAAGATCAAAATAAGAAGCCTGAGATTAAAGTCAGAATTTTGACATTAAAATTTTAATTCTGAGATCAAAATCAGAAATGTGACATCAAAATCAGAATTCTCAGACGACAGTTAGAATTCTAAAATAAATGAGAATCTTGCCAATTTTTTGTGTTTTCCCTAATCCTCTTCCGTGTACATTGCAGCAACTGTACGTTGCATTTTTTTTGGTAATTCTTCAAATTTAGCAGATTTCTTGACAACACCGGTCTCCTTAAAACATTTAGACAATTGAACAAGCACCGTCATCATTTCCAGAAGGTCAAATGAAATTAATCTGTAAAGACTGCAGCCCAATAATCCTCCATTTTTTACGTGTTTCACGAAGCTTCAAGCAGCCTTGAGGAATGTGAGATAAATGTGCGTAAATGAAGCAGATGAGTAGAGTGAAAGGAAGAACTAGCAGCGAGAGGGCAGTACCAACAAGCGGCACCGGATTTGGACGCAGTACCCAAACTCTTTCCAATGTTTGAGGACTCAATGGGACTTTTGTTTACGAGACTCGCTCCCTCATTGCCGGCAGGCCGACTCAGTCAACTTTTCCACTCGAGAGTTCACAGACTAACTTTTCCATCAGTGACTTGATGCACCTTAGCTTTTGCCGCTAATGATGATGATGACGGGAGTGACGAAGAAGAGAAAAAGAAGCATATGAGGGGAAGAGGAAACAAAGCTCTCACAATTCGGCACGAACGGCGCGGCGCTCGAGACCGACGTTCAAAGAGAATAACGAGCCTGTTTGGAACTTTTTCCCCCTCGCCGCAACGAAACGAGTCGGAGACATCGCAGCGGGCGATCGCGACATCAGAATCCATCTCCGATTCCGTGGCAGACGTTCAGCTTTTGCTGGCTTGCTTCTCTGCGTGAGCGCACATGAGAGGAGCGCATGAAACGGAAAGAGAGATGAGAGACGCCACAAGGGAGACCAGCGCGATGCAGACGAGGCGAGCGCGAGTCGCGACCCGCGCTTCTGATGGGAGAAATCTCACAGGGGGTCACTCGGCTACACGGCCCGGTCCAAATGGGCCCACCATCCGCATGGCAACATAGTTCTGCACAGGAGACAAAGAGACAATTTGTCAACCAAAAGGCGTTGAGGAATCATTCCCCAGCGGCCCTTTGAAAATAGGCTTTTATTTGTCATGCTGTTTGAAATTTTAGTGAGTAGGGGTGGAATCATTTCCAACAGTTTCATAACATAACATCATACTAACTGGCATCTATTCTTTATCCTCGGCAAAACAAACACAAAAAAAATCCTTTGATTTTTCTTCAAAAATCGACAAAGCGGCCTACATATGGACAAATGTCAGCTTTTAAATTCGCCAATTTAAATTTAATTCGCATTTAACTCATTCACTGTCAAACGATGTGCAAAAATGTATCCACTCCCGTGCCAGGGTTTTTGTCATTTTCACTCAAATTGCAGGACCCACAGAATATAATTCCTAAATTATATAGGTCTGGAGTTGAAATGGGGCGGCTGTACAAAATACATTATATACAGTACGTATTAATTTATATTGTGCTTTAACAACATCTGAAGCTGTAACAAAACGCTAACATGGACAAAAGGCCCTCGTGGAAGGGAAAAACAGGCCATTGTCAGAGGCCGTGGCCAGCGCTTTATCGCCACCCAAACAAGAAAAAAAACAAAACCTGAATAAATTCTGGAACGGCAGCGAATAATAATAATGTAATAATACATTTCATTTATCGGCACCTTTCAAAAGTCTTAAGGTCACTTTACAGTCAAAGGATAAGTTTTTTTTGTGGGTAAGCAGTGGCAGCCACATGCGCCAGCGTTCACTCAACCCGGAATTAACTCAAATAGATAGAAAGCTAGCTAGCTAATAGATAGCTTTCTAGCTGTAGGCTGCTTGTAATTTTATCATACTGGGACTAGTTCCTCATTCCTCATTTCATCATTGGAAACGTAGTCCTTGGTGCACTCAAATGTTGCTTAAAATAGGATAATATCAGCACACATTACAAGGTTATTTAACACTTGTTGAGTGAAACTCTTTTTCATTTGTCTGAATGTCTACTATACTGCCCCGGGTGGTCAAGTCATGAACAACAGAAAGAGTTGCCATTGATTCATATTTTAGTTCTTGACATTCTGTGGAATTTTATTTTGACTGGTTTGGGCCAGCCTGTTCCACCCACCGTAAATCATAAAAGGCAATTAGTGAATGATTCCAAAGCCATTCATTGCATTTCAGTCATTCATTGTCTACTCCTGAATTATTATTTAGTCGACATTTGAGTGAGCTATCTACAATCTAAAAATCTTAAAATAATGAGTGAGGAATGAGTAATTTGGGAAAACAGTCACAAACTTACCGGGAAGGAGTAGAGGAAGACACCAAGGAAGAGGAGAATGAGGAACACGATGAGAAAGAGGACCATGAACCACTTGAAGCGCCTCCACAGGATGAACCGCATCGTCTTGAAAGGGGACGAAAACCACAAGAAGGAGGTCTCGGGACGCCTGAGCGGATCGACGGGAAATCACTTTATATAAATGAAAACAGTCTTCATTCATGCTTTTATTTATTTATGTATTTATCTGTGTATGTGTGTATCGATGAGAAGGTTTCTTCAGCCGTCATCTGTACTTTTGTGAAGGTGTCGGACGTTTCGCCTCCTATCCAAGAGGCTTCGTCAGCGAACTAAAGTCTGACTGTTCGTATCGGCCCTATTTATATATCCCTAAACATGGCGCGCCGGACACAGCTATGATAGCTCCCTACCCTCAGGTTGGGGGGAGCAGAGGACCACTCCCTGTGGCCCCATTGATTGTTCCTACATTCCTGACTAACGACTGGCCCATTTCCCCCACTCCCACCGGTATCACCTCATCAGCATTACGAATGTTGCCTAACCTGTGTTGCTTAAGCAGGCTATTGTATGAACGATCCAAATTGAACCTCACCCCACCAGACCGGTTTAATGAAGGATTTAGTTGTTCTATAAGAATCGCTTCTTTTACCCCCCCTTTCAAGCCATCTACGTTCTTTCGCTAAGATTTTAACCTCATTGTCGTCAAATGAGTGGTTGCTAGCTTTTAGGTGCAAATGTACTGCCGATTGAGGCCCACTTGTATTATCCCTGCGATGTTGATAAAGTCTTTTTTTGAGAATTTCTTGAGTCTCCCCAATGTACTGCTCTTTACAATTTTCATTCTTACTATGTATTGAATAAACTACATTACTTTGTTTTTCATTTGGTAGCCTATCTTTTGGATGCACTAATTTTTGCCTTAACGTGTTTATCGGTTTAAAATAAGTAGGAATTTTGTGTTGCCAAAGGACTCTTTGTAATTTTTCAGAAACTCCTGCAATGTAAGGTACTGCTACTCCTCTCCTTTTTGTATCTTGAGAATTTTTGGTTTCATTCCCTATTCTTGCTTTCTGACATTTGTTGAATGACCACTGAGGGTACCCACATACGTACGTACATACATACATACATACATACATACATACATACATACATACATACATACATACATACATACATACATACATTACGTACGTATGTACGTATGTGTTTATGTATTTGTATGTATGTATGTGTGTATGTGTTTATGTATTTATGTATGCGTTTGTGTATGCGTTTATGTATTTATGTATGTAGTTATGCATGTATTTATTCATTTGTTCATTTATTAATTTATTCATTCATCCATTTATGTGTTTATTTATATTACAAATATATTATTTATATTTGTTTAGTCAAAGTCAGTCAAAGTCAGCTCTATTGTCAAATATGCTAATATGCATGACATACAGGACAGATGAAATTAATGTCCTCTCGGACCCAGTGTGCAAGGCAAGCAAGGCACTTATAACGTGGCTAAAAAGACATACAATTGACAACAGACAATACATGTAATTTCTGAATGTATTTATGTATTTCTGCATTTGTGTCTTTGTTTATTGATTGATTCATTCATTCATATGTTTCCAAATTATTTGTTCATTTATGTATTTATTTATTTTAAATAAAGTCCAGGTAATTTTTTTCTGTATGGGCTTACCGAGGTTCTTCCAAGTGAGGGTTCACGTTCGGCTCGTCTCGGCCGAGGCCGGCTGGTCTCTCCTCGTCTTCTTGCTCCGTGACAATCTCCAGAGACATCTCCACCTTCCCCTACAGCGACACCACACGTCACAAACATGTCACAACATAAAGAAAAGACATCACATGTACATCGACCAGTCAAAAAAATGCAAACTAGGCACTGTGATTATGATTTCGTTGGATCAATACAATTTTGTATGAGGCCGGGTGCAGTTTGGCTCACAGCGAGAAGTTTGTGTCCGTCCTGGTCGCGGACGCAGGGCCACCACCCCTTGACGGTCTTCTGCTCAAACAGAGACGAGTGCGGCTCGGCCGGCTGTTCCAGAAGACGAAGGTCGCACTTCTCCGGCGACTTGGCGGGACGTATCATGCGGTTCAGGTCCATCACCAGGTGACCTGAAGGCAAAGCAAGTTGATTTGTAACGCGTGAAAGGAACATTCAAGGTGTTCGCTTTGAGTGTTGAAGGTTCTGCAAATGAACGTGTGCTTTTCAATGCATATGTGGAACTGTTGCGGCTTGGAATTGAAGCGGATTTACACGGCACTGGAGAGACAATCTCTTTTTGTTCATGGATGCTACAGCTTCATGTTTGCTTTCAAAAGTTAGCTTGTAGCAGACGTGTTTTCACCATGACGTCCCTGATCCAATGGTGAAAAGAATGCTTTGATCCTCACCACTTTCATCGAGCAACAACAAAGGTGCAGAAAGTGCTTAAGATTGAAGACTGTCTGTGTCTTTTGCATTGAGTCACATTTTCTGTTATTTCGTCTTTTTGTTTTTGACTTAAAGATGGCACAGTGAGAGCGGCTGCCTTGACACCAGCTCCTGTATTTTGTTTTTGCTGGTGTGAAATGTACATTTCTCCAATGTGTAACAAATAAAGGCTCATCGAATCAAATCTTTTCTGTGTCGTTTGGATAGAAGAGCTCACATTGTTGAGATGTTTTCAGGTGGTAATAAAAAGGAACGAACATCGCCGAGTCGCTCATTCGCTCGCCACAGAAATTTCCAAGATGGCCGATGAATGCGCGATATTTCATACAATCCCGATTTGCCAGAAAGGTCAAAGCCTGTTTCTGATGATTTTATGGATTCTGAAGGAAAATGAGATCAGCGTCAGCCCCTTTTTCCGTATTTACGGACCTTTGAGGGATCCCGAGGTGAACGTTAGTGCAGTTTGATCAGGGTTGACGTTAAATATGGAGGCATTGCGGCGTGATGAACGACCGGAGCGAGACGACGCGTCCACTGGAAGCGTTTTTCCAGGGTTCCCGAGTATTCGAGGGTAGGAAAATGTCTGACCCTCACACCGAGCAGGCGCATGAAGAAAGGCAGCGGTCGCGCTGATGAGCTGAAGACAGGACGGAATGGAAGAAATGCTTTGAGGTGGCCGCGCCGCCGCCCCGAGTAAACCTGAGCGACGGGAAACGCAGCGGCGGTACCGACATGGTGACAGATCACAATCTGGATTCCTCGTCTTCTTCCTCTTGCTCTCCTCATCGTCCGCATCTCAGTCAAAGAAAACTAGACGAGCCGAGCGGACGGTTCTTCGCATGGCTGCTTTGGCCTCGGGCAAGTTGCCAGCGCGATGGAAAAGAGACGAGCGACTGAAGTTATCGCATGTGACTTTGCCGGCCCAAAATTGGCAAACAACATTTCCTTGTCACCCGGCATGAGTTCAATGTTTTTTCAAAGGTGCTTTATTGGGTAGCAGTCTGGGAATACGACCTCCTTTTCCAGGAAGCATTTAAGTCATAAAGAAGTTCAAGATGGCGCCCGAGTAGGCAGCCGTCAGCAAGGGCTCTCACGATCCTTGCTTTTTTTAAATTGGTTTTGTGTTTTCTTTTGTCATTTTGAGTTGTTGTACATCATGTGGAACGGATACGGATTGTTTTTCAGCATTTTTGGTCACAACATTCATCAAGGAGGAGACTTTTCGGCAGCACGAAAATGCCAGCAGTTTTTTATTTGGGAGGAATGTCAGTGCCATTTGACTGTCATAATTGGACAGCTCTGGGGTGATTGTGTTTTTTTGCGCCTCGAATGGGCAGAAAGGTCCAAACTCTTGTGGATGCATGGGTTGAGGAGCCCGCGATGAGAAGAAAAGGAGTGTCAGTGCAGAGCGCCGCTGCGTATGTGGAACTGTGAGTTGCGTCTTGGAATTGAAGCGGATTAATGTGGGACAGGAGCTGAGACACCCTCTTTTTGTCAATGGATACTACATCTTTGTGTTTGCTTTCAACATTTAGCTAGTAGCAGACATGTACATTTCACCATGATGTCCTTGATTCACTGCGAAAATGACGCTTTGATCCTGTCCCCTTTCATCTAGAACTGCTCCATACAACAAAGGTGCACAAAGTGTTTAAGATTGAATGACTGTCACAATGTGTCTTTTGTGATGTGTCACATTATTTGTTTTCTTTTTTTTTGGTTGTTCTGACTTCAAAATGGCTCCGCGAGAGTGACTGCAGCTCCTATATTTTGTTTTTCTACTTCTTTCCTTTCCACTTTTTTGCTGTGAAATGTAAATTTCTCCACTGTGAGACTATTAAAAACGAATCTAATCGAATCTAACCTAATCTATGTATTCCAATCTAATCTATTGGGTAGCGATCTGGGAGTACGACCTCCTTTTCCAGGAAGCATTTTAGCGAGTCAACAGCAGCTCGGAAAGGGAGTGCATCGGTGTCATTACATGTTGTAGGTTCAATTCCTGGCAGACAATAACACGAGTGGCCAAACACACACACACACACACACACACTCGTAATAGTGTGTAAATACCAAGGTAGTCGTCGAAGGAGAACTTGTCATTGTCCCACACCTGAATGGTCAGCCTGGGCGCAAGTTTAGCTTCAGTTTTGCCCAGATTCCAAAAATGGTCCTACAGATGTAGAACAAACATCAAGACCAAAGTTAACCACAACAATTCAGCCCACGAGCACTTCTTGTCCGCCTCCTCACCTTTTTGTCGACAACGCAAAGCTGCTCGGCGGGCAAGTACAGGAAAGGAAAGACGAAACGGTAGTTGAAGTTTGCTTCCCCGTCCAACGAGCGGTAATGGACGTCTGTTTTTTGCTTGTTATGCTCGTGACCGTCCAGCCAGCTGAGGGAAAGGACGCAAGCGGCAAAAGTCAACAAAGGGCTTCTACCTTTGATGACGTTGTCGTTGGCGCCGACCGACCCTTTCACGTAGATGTCGCTCATTTTCTCCCCGCTGATGCTGACGTCGTCTAGGATGACATCGCTGGTGTTCCAGATGATGCAGCGCAGCATGAACCTGTACGTGTATTGATTAGATCAGTGCACCGCGCGGGACATTACATTTTATTATCTTTGCGTACTGAAGTAGCATTCTCCTTAACGGATCAACTTTTTTTCATATTTCTTTTTTTATGAATGGCCCCTGAACGAAAAATGTGTTTATCGGCGTACTATATTTGAAATATGCATGGTCTTTGTGGATGCACAAGGCGTTTTTCCGTGCTTGAGTATCAGTGGCAAGGTGAATTCCGCAGAGCTGAAAAAGTTGTTGCATCCCTCAGTGGCGTAAATTAGCAGAAAGCCGTTGCAGTACAAGTACTGTTTTTGCATCCTTGATTATCCGATCAGCGTTTTGTGAATCACATGGTGCAAGAAGTTAAAAAAATCATTGACATGTATTTTTTTAAAGGAACATTTAAAACGTCTAGGTTATTAATTGAAATGTAGCATTTCTTTGAAAAAGACAGTCATGAAAATAAACAGAATTTGTCCCAATTATTATGGAAAAAAAACTTTTGTCTTTTTTGACTTATCACCTTTTTTAGTCCTTGTTTCAAGATAATGAAAATTAATTGCGAAAATGTCTTTGAAGTGTTGCATTACGTTATAAGAGTATATTTTCAGTTGTTTTCTGCATTGCAATCTATTTATACAGACACCTGTTTAAAAATAAATAAACAAACAAGTAAATGAATAGGTAAACAAATACATAATTAAATAATCAGATTAATAAATTAATAACCAAATAAATAAATAAATAAATAAATGTCTAAATAAATAGGTGGATAAATAAATAGATAAACATATAAATAAATAGATAAATACATAAATAAATAAATACAGAAATAGGCATAGATACATAGATAAATAAAAATAAGGTGAATAATATCAATAAATAAATTAATTAATAGTTAAATAAACAGATAAACAAATAAATAAATAAATAAATAAATAAATAAATGGGCAGCTACAGAGAATAAATAAAAATAAGTAAATAGGTTAATAATATTCGTAAATACATAAATAGAAAAAAGAAACAAACAAATAAATAAAAACATACATAAATAAATAAATGGGCAGCGACTTAGATGCATAATAAGTGAAAAGGTGAAAAAATAATATCCTGTGACTTTTGAAAGGCGCTTATATATGAAATTTATTATTATTATTATTATTATTATTATTATTATTATTATTATTATTATTATTAAATAAATAAATAAATAAATAAATAAATAAATAAATAAATAAAAAAATAAAAATAAGAGTAGCTTAGTTTTGGCATTGGAAACATTGCCTTAATGTAAATCAGTTTCACGTTACAAATCCAAAAGTTCATAACTTGAGGTTTCACTTTATGTTCCTTGGCCAGAATTAAAAAAAACTTTAGTGCAAGTTCTTACTTCTTGGCCTTGCGTGGCGTGATGTTAAAAGGGGGTCCAGGTGGTCCCAGAGACTTGGGGAACAGGTCCACCCACATCATAAGACGTCCCTGCCAGTAAGGACAAAAGAACCAATCAGAAGTGAGGAGGAGGAGGATACAGAAAGTGGAAAGTGTGAAATACCTGCTCGATGTCGGGCTGCAGAGCGTTGTACAAAGCTCGGGTCTCCACATGTTCCGGCACCAGGCCCATTTTCCTCAGAATGTGTAGCGACAGACGCTCCTCGATGGTGCCCAGGTGTCGTTGACACACGTGTCGGTCGGCTAAAAATAATCAAGCCCCCGACGCACTTAAAAAATCCATTCACAGCATCCCACATGCTTATACGACACCTTTCAAGTGGAGGCGGAAATTTAGTCTCACCGAGATCGGCGGCGGTGTACTGCACCCCCCTGAACAGGACCGTGTCCTTCTGGTAGATGGGCTTCCGCAGGTTTTGCCGCTCACACACTCTGAAGAGGAGCTGCCTGGGCGTGAGCTGGTCCCGCCACCGGTTCACCCCCGAGCTAACATCCGACACGAGGGGGGTGAAAGGCAGGTGAATAGGTGCCCGTGATCAATATGAGCGGCGTCGTACATTCAGATCAAACACCCACAGGCAGTACGACTGCGGAAGACCGCAGCCGGCTCCGTATTTGGACAGGAAGCGGTTCTCCAAGTCAATGACTGTCTCGCCTATCTTCTCATCTTTGGTCAACACGTCGTGGTCATAAAGTGCCACGCGCAGGTCTTTCTCCTGGGGGAGGGAACAGCTGAGCTCGAACATCCTGCGGAAGGGACGGCCAGTGAAAAAACAGGCCAGACGGTGGCTTCTCTTAACACAGGTTAACTTTGCACCTACTTTCCAAAGACAGGCTCCAGAGTACACGGGATGTAGTTTTCCTGGTCATTGATGGTCTTCTTTCCGAGTGTGACTTTTACGTAGGGGTCACACTACCAAACAAAATTCAAAGACAAAACATATGCGTCAAAAAAACGGCTTTTTAGACGCCCCCCTGAGTCTTCAAGCGCGGACCTTCCCATTGGCATCTTTTGGCTGAAGTCCTCGAGCCTGGACGATATAAACCCGAACCAAACAGTCTTCCACACCGTTGGGAGGAAGCTTCCTGAACTTTCTGGGCGGCGGTGGGGCCAAGGGGTCATCCGGCAGCGCGTAGATCTTAAACATACCCTGCTCAACGACAGCGGCGAGGATTTTACACTCCGAGACTACGCCGCTGCGACGTCGACGGGAAATTCACCTTGAACTCGCCCACCACCGAAGGATCTTCGCCTTCGCCTTGCGTCTTTCCTCGCCGCAGTTTGAAGGTTTGACAGAAATCCGAAAGACCCTCAAACGCCTCCACCTTCTCCAACTCCCTGTCATAGACCTGAGGAGAATATATTGAAAGCGAAGGCGGTGGAGGGGGGGTTAAACAACTCATTCATTGCTGATGTGCAAAATATTCTTTTATTTTGTCATGCCTTTTGACATTTTTGTGAGTCAGGTGGAATCATTTCCAACAGTTTCATAGCATAACATGATATTAACTGGCATATATATTCTCTATCCTCAGCAAAAAATATATTTTTTTTTCTGACCACTTCCTGGCACATTTAAAGTCCTCTGATGTTTTGCTGTTTTTTTTCCAAAAAATGGACAAAGCACCCGATGTATGGATGAATGTCACCTTTTATGTTTGCCAACTTAAATTTCATTCACTCCCACACGATGTGCAAAAAAGTGTCCACTGCAGTGCCAGGGTTTTTGTCATTGTCACTCGAATTCCAGGACCCACAGAACTACATAACTACATATTAGAACTACATATTAGGACTACATAAACATACAATGCAGTGTAAGAAACCTTACACCCTCTTCTTTCATCAGAGTTAATTCCTAAATTATAAGGATCAGGATTTATCTGACCTTGAAATGAGGGCAGTTGTCCAAAATTCAATGCAATGCATACATATTGGTTTATATAGAGCTTTAACAATAGCTGAAGCCGTAAAAAAGCGCTAACATAGAAAAACGGGAAATGCAGCCCTCTTATTGAAGGGAAAAAAAAACATTGCCAGAGGTCTGTCCAGCGCTTTACTGGCACCCAGCATGAAAAAAACAAAACACGAACAAATTTGGGAATGGCGCTCGATGTCATATTTTCAATTCCCGAATAAATTGGAGAATGGCAGTGAAGGTGTTAACAATAAAAATATGAGAACGGATGTCCGGATGGTCGGCAAGAAAAAAAAAGGGGCACGCTGACCTGCAAGGTGTCCGAGCCTCGCTCTAGATATGTCCCACACTTGCCCGTCTCTCCCGTGGATGCGTATAACTTGCTCCACCAGTCCATCAGCTCTTCTTCCTGGTGGGGGTGTGGGGGGAGAGACAATCAAGAGGTCATCTTTGGAAAAACGTTCACGCCCGCCGAACGGTGCACCTGACACACCCCCAAAAAAATCCATCAATAAATCAAAGAAAGCAAAGCCTCGGGAGATGTCGTAGCGCTCTCAAAGTAGAAGATTAAACACGTTTTAAGTCGCTTGTTAACACGTTTCTGCGACTTTCTCCTCAAACCACATTAAGAGCGTGCTCTTGGAGAAAACAAGAAGTCTCTTTGTTCTGGAATGTGCGCTGGCGTGAAAGTCAAGCTTGTAAAGCGCGAGCGCGGCTGCCATGAGTCATGTGAGGCCGCGCTTTCGCCGTCTTCCATTCTCTACAAATGTTGAGTGACGGCTTTCTGCGGTTTGGATGCGGGCCGTTTGCTTTTTTATTTTATTTTTTATGGGGACTCATTTTCCCTGGATGAGAGCGTGAGCGTCGTCAAATTGACTAAAAGTCATCTCACTTTCGCTTTTGGGTGTGTTTTTCTCACAGTCAAAATGTGGACGCGGCAACTATAACTTTTGACCCCTGTGACGCCCGCCAACCTTCAACCCCCCTGTCCCCCCTCCTCCCTCCCAGGACCGCTAAAACGCTCATGCGCCACTTTTTCCTTTATGTGGGCGCTCAGATGTTGAACAAGAGGGCTCTCATGGCAGAGAGGGGGGGGGGGGGGGGGCTCAATGTAGGATACCCTCTCATTGCGTTTTCCCACACTCACGCACCAACGTGACGGCCCTCCTCGTTTTTTTCCCGAAAGGCACGTGAAGGTTGGTCTTAGGCGTTTAACGCGCTCTTTGTGGGTCACCTGGACTATGCTGCCGATGTTGGAAATATGCAACATATATTGAAGATATGGAAAGGGGGAAGGGGGTGTTGGCGGTGACGTCGCCGACAGACGGGACCCTGAAACGCTTCCAAGACTGAAAGAAAATATGAGAGGATGGGTAATCTGCTCATCATCATCATCATCATATGACACATGATCGAAGCCATGAAAGAAGAAGCAGCCATGAGATTTTTTTGTGGGGGAGGGGGGGGGGGTGCCATGACATATTAGTCCTCCCTCTTTCAAACTCCCCCCTTTTTAACGTGGTGCTTCTCCTTTATTGACTTTGTCCCTCCTTAAGCCGCTCTTTGCTCACTGTCTGCGGCGCAAAGGATCTACAGTGTAGGAGCACTGTTGACTTTGGCGGCGGCCAGACAGAAAGCCAAGCCTTTAATTTGACTGGCTTCAATATCGGACCCTTAATAAAACAAATAACTCTGTTTAGAGAGAAAGAAATCACCCCCAATTACTGCTGAGCGGTGCGGGAGGGGGCACGACAGGCCAAGATGTGTACTCGTACATGCAACGTGAGCGTGAGCAATCTGGTCCGGGTCATGCTAAGTCTTCTAATTGACCTGGCTTGGATAAATAAAATGGAAGAATGTTACGAGGAGCACGGTCTCCCGCTCAAATAAAGTGGGGGAGGGGGAAGAGGAGGAGGGGAACGGGGAGATCCGATTTCGTGCGTAACCGCACAAGCGCGGAGTGCGGCGCTTTGCAAAGGCCTCGCTTCGAGAGCGCCGCTTCTTTTGCCGAGCGGCGACCGCAAGAGAGCAAAGTTAACAAGTGTCGTGTTTCATCTCCTTCCATCCTCCGTCCTCATCTCGGCGCGAGTGCTGGGATCCATCAGTGTCGCGCTGAAAATAATATTTAAAAAAAAATGTTCCGATGGACCGACCTCTGGTTAGCGCTGAGTTCACGTATTTCTGTCTTCTTGTCATGAAATCCCTGCCTCGATACAAATCTAAGTTCACAACTACAAGGTGGACGTGATCAACGAAAAGCTGACGCAGAATTCAATAAAATTGAATAGAATGTATTTGGGTGAAGCTGGACGCTAGATCGGATATTTGATTGGATGTGTTGACTAATCTGAACGACCAGTCACCTCATGCCGCTGAAGCTAGAAGGAAGCCATATTGCGTTGCCACAGTTACTTTCAGCGTATGTTTCATACAGTACAAGACAATACATATTGATTTACAACAACAAAAACCATAAACGTTTTTCGAGCATTTTTACTTTCTCTCTGAGATTTTGGTACAACCATACGCGACGTTTCGTCATTTTAACATGAGAATTATGTTCACTCATTCGCTGCCATTCCCAAAATTCGGGAATTGAAAAGCATGATGTGGAGCGCCATTCCACAATTTCTTCAGGTTAGATTTTTTTCTTGCGTGGGGTGCCGATAAAGTGCTGGTGAGACCTCTGGCAATGTTTTTCCCTTCCACGTGTGGGCAGCATTTGCCTTCTGTCCATGTTAGCGCTTTGTTACAGCTTCAGCTGTTGTTAAAGCGCTATATAAATCAATGTGGATGTATTATATTGTATTTTGTACAGCCGCCCCCATTTAAGCTCAGATAACTCAACACCCGTATTTTCGACAGTCGCCCTCATTTCAAGCTCATATAACTCCAGACCCATATAACTTGAGAATTAACTCATTTTTCTGATGAAAAGAGAGAGTCTAAGGTTTCTTACGCTGAATTTAATGTTTATGTCGTCCTAAAACTCATGATTCTGTGTGTTCTGGAATTTAAGTGACAATGACAAAAGCCCTGGCACTGCAGTGGACACATTTCTGAACATCGTCTGGCAGTGAATGAGTTAACAAGAGAATGATGCTAAAATGTGGCGAATGGGGCGCGTCAAAAACATTGATTGAGCGCAAGGGAGCTACGACAGGTAAATGAACCGTGATGAACCATCTACTTTTTTCATGTTGAGTGAACTTTTATTCCTGTCTGTTGAAGGTCAGGTGATGTTTTGGAGCTTGATCAAATTTGAAATGAGGCGTATATTTTTTTTTCTCCGTTTCATTGCGATGCAGAAATTCCGTCACTCAAATGTGGAAATCAACACTGTGGGAACTTGGCGAATCGGATAAGCAATTTGAGATTGAAAGTAAAAATAACTTAAATCAGTTGAGTACAATTTTGTTCTGAAAATTTTTTTTACTGTATTTTCCACACTACAAAGAGCACCTAAAAATGTTTGAAAAAAATGACCATGCGCCTTATAATCCAAAACTCTAACAATTGAGGTGAGTTATAGCAGTATTTTTTGCACTGTAAAGCACACACCTAAAATCCTTATTTTTTTACATAATCCAGTATGCTTTATATATGGAAAAGATTTTAAAATATGGAATTCATTGAAGGTGCGCCTTATAATCCAGTGTGCCTCATAACCCGGAAAATAAGGTCCTTTTTCCAACTTATTCACTCATATAAGCAATTTCCTTTAGGGTAAAACAGATTTTTTTTGTGACAAATATGCCACCGATCTTACATTCGCTAGACTATCGTGCTGAGTTCAATTCCGACTCAACTCTACTTTTAATAAAATTCACACGATTGTGAGATTAACGAGTTCCATACGTGTGCGCATGAATCAAGGAGGTGGTAAGATGCAAGGATGTTACCCACATGGAGGCTGCAGCTAGAGGCGGAGAGGTTAATAATAGCGGAACTGGCTCCGTCTGCAAGCTACACACATGCAGACACACAAACACAAAAGTTCACTGGGTGAGTACGAAGCAAAGAAATTACATAGGGAGGAAAAGATTCTGTAATTTTGGCCACATTAGAGATATAACATGACCACAAAATGCTTATTTAAAGCCACAAATTAGATAGGACGAATGCTTGGAATACTAATTTGTGGCTTCGCAGTCAGCATAATGCACAAAAGTATCATACGGGTGAGCAAATTGAGAACATTTTCTGTAAAAAAAAAAAAAAACACAGGAAGGTGTTCTGCATTTGCTTACCCGGATTTTCAGTATGGTCATTTGAGTGCTATCAATGTCTCAAATGAGTATTTTGATGTGCAAGTTGTGTACATGCACAATTTGAAAATAAAAATTGGAGCCTTGCAAGTACATGTTAACTCATTCACTGCCATTCCCAAATTTATTCGGGAATTAAAAAGCATGAGGTGTAGCGCCATTCCCGAATTTGTTTGGGTTTTGGTTTTTCCTACAGGGAGGGCGCCGATAAAGCGCTGGTCAGACCTCTGGCAATGTTTTTCCCCTCCCACGAGGGGACAACATTTGCCTTTTGTACAGTTGCCCCCACTTGCACCTCATATTGCTCCAGACCCATATAACTTAACAATTTTGTTTCTGATAAAAGAAGACAGCCTAATGTTTCTTACGCTGCATTGAATGCGGGTCTGGCAATTTCAGTGAAAATGACAAAAACCCTGGCATTGGAGTGGCAGTGAATGAGTTAATGCATATTAGTGAAATATATTGTGTTGTTTTTGGTTCATATCAAAAGTGCTAAGCTTGATTAGAGGCAAAGAAAAGCATTTTCATCGATGAGGACAGGAAGGAATTAGTTTGCTCGCACCTTACTTTGGATTCAAGACGACGTATAGGTTAGTGATAGCACCTGGGGTGGGATGAGCGGCTCATTGTCATCCACGGTGATGAAGGCGTCGCCGCTGACCGCGCGGGGCATCAAACCTAAGCAAAGACACACGCCATAGGTGTTGACGATGTCGCGGGATCCCATTACCCCCCCAGCCGTCTCCTCACCTCGATTTGTGGCTGGCTCAGTCTGGTCTCTCTGTTCCGCCTCCCCGTCGTCATCCTCGAGGGAGCAGCGAAACTCCTCCAGGGAACGGATGGTGCACTGGCCCACTACGGGCTTCCTCCCAAACTGGCGGTTGTCAATGACCTTGATCACGAGGGGGGGCATGTAGAGCTCCTCCTGGGGGAGTCTCTGAAGATAACAAAGGACCCAAAGTCAGCGATTTACAACCATTGTGCAGTAATTGTCCACACCGAGGGACAATTTTGAGTGTTCAATCAACCTCCCATGCATGTTTTTGGAACGTGGGAGGCAACCGGAATACCCAGAGAAAACCCACATAGACCTCCAAACATTGAATGTTTTATGCAAACTCCACACAGGAAGGGCGAATCCGGGTTTGAACCCATGACTTCTGCGTTGTGAGGATGATACGCTAACCACTAACCATCAGATCAAATTAATGATAGATTCACAAAAACTTTTACTAGACCAGGGGTGTCAGAATATTTTTTTTGCCACAGGCCACATTGTAGTTCGCAACTTTCGCTCCAGGGCCATTATGAATTTGGGGAAAGCATTACATAGCACCACATACAGAACACACAATAAATTAATTAATAACTAGTTTTAAAATTTGAAGTAAAGAATAACGACTGTTTTTGTGGCTTACATGGGACAACTTGAAATTTTGGTTGGACTTTAGCAAGCATCATGGAATTTCACAACTTTGATTTGCTTTCGCGGGCACAATAAAATGATGTGGCGGGCCAGATTTGGCCCCCGGGCCTCGACTTTGACACCTGTGCACTACACATACACTTATTGATTGGATTGGATTTACCTTTATTAGTCTCGCAGTGGAGAAATTTACATTTCACAGCATTAAAGTTATGAAAGGAAGAGGAAAGGAAGTATAAAAACAAAATACAGGAGCTGCTGGAAAGGCAGTCACTCTCACGCCGCCATCTTGAAGTCAAAAGAACAAAAAAAACTAAATAACAAATAATATGACAACACAAAGACACAGAGATGAAGCAGTTCTAGATGAAAGAGAAGAGGATCAAAACATCCTTTTCACCACTGGATCAGGGACGCTATGGTGGAATGTGCATTGATGTTCATAAATCAGAATTATGGTTTGATTTTCAACTCAGACTCGAATGACACATTGAGAAAGTAAACTGGAAGGAAATGACCAGTCTTAGTCACCCCGCTTGTTTACCTGAGCGCAGGACAAATCGACATACAGTACAATAGCGGGACTGATTAAAGTGGAAAATATGTGAACTTTTCCAGCGCGGGGCTGCGAGTGTCACACTGCAGCGCCGTGACGAGTGTTTAGGGGGAAAATCATGAGAATGTTTCCATCCGCGAGTGCGAGCCGCCACAATAAGACAACATCGATCGGGGCCAGAGCTGGAAGAAAAAGTACGTCCAATGTTTCCACATTTTGATGCGGCTTTTGCCAACGTGCGATGTAAAAGGCAAAAACGGAAAGGTGGGCCACCAACGGACGTTGGATGCTCACCACGTCGAGGAAGAGGGTGTTGACGTCAAAATTGGCTTTCTTCTTCACGCTGCGGATGACGCAGCTTTGGACGGTGATGCCGCCACATTCCACCTGCAAGCTTGGAGAGGTGACGCTGGCCAACTGGAAGCTCTTCAGGTTGCGAACACCCCATGCTAACACCTACACACAGGATGGACATTGCTTATGTAACATTTCATTGGTTTTACCCAATCAAATATTTGGCCGCAAAATAGTTCCTTTTAACTCATTCACTGCCATTGCCAAATTTATTCGAGTTTTGTTTTTATCATGCAGAGGGTGCGGATCAAGCTCTGGTCAGAACTCTGCCAATGTTTTCCCTTCCACGGGGGGCGGCGGGGGGGGGGGGGTTCCATGTTAGCACTTTGTTATATCTTCAACTGTTGTTAAAGCACTATATACATCAATATATATGTATTGTATTTTGTACAGCTGCCCCCATTTCAAGCTCATATAACTCCAGACCCATATAACTCAGGACTTAACTCTTTTTTTTCTGATGTAGCAAGAAAGTCTGCGGTTTCTTATGCTGAATTGAATGTTTACCCAGTCCTAAAACTCAATATTCTGTGCGTCCTGCGATTTGAGTGACAATGACAAAAACCCTGGCACTGGAGTGGACACATTTTTGCACATTGTCTGGCGGTGAATGAGTTGAACATCTCCGTTGAAACCAATGTCCTTCAAGCTGACAAGATAAGGTGTTACTAAAAAAAAAACACTTTCCTCAATGGCTGTTCTCTGGAGAACAGGTTTGATCCCTTGAGGGACCACGAAGACATTAGGCTCCCTCTGGGGGGGTAGGCAGGGAAGGTCCGACTCCTCGGGCTGACGAAACAATCATGTCATTGGATGGACAAGGGTGATTTTAGTCTGTATACGTTATGGTTCAATTTGCGTACCCATGTCTGAACGCTGTCATGGAGGAATCCCGGGAACATCAACTGAGGGACACATAAAAACAAGGGGAGATCGACTTTTGATGTCGTTGAATTGATTAATTCCATTTAGGAATAACTTAATCAATATTTAAGTGGAGAAACTTTTTGTGATTATTTTTTTCAATAATAGGCTGCAGCATTGACACCCACATTCCAACCGACAGATCTTGACATGGTTGAACAAATGCGGAAGCAAGCCAGAGCACCCAGAAAGGAAAAAAAAAGAAAAAAAAGGGAAGGCCGTCACCTCAATTCCAAGCTGGTGTCTTACCTCATCCAGAACATGGCTGGAAGTCCCAAGGTCGGCCTGAGAAGAAAAACGCAACAACAAAGAAGTTTATGAAGAGCAAATAACCAAACTGGAAGACAGAAACGATGAAGTCACCTCTAATCCCGGGACGTGGTGAACTGCTGGCTGCGGAGTGACATTATTAATGAACCAACACCACAAACATTTTAAATATCCTAAAATGTCCACCGACCTTCTCCCGGCGTATGAGCTCAAAAGCCGCCAACAGTTCCCCGGCGTCTTTGTCGCCAAGGCGGATGGGAAACCAGGCCAGGCTGGGAGAGTGGCTCAGCGAGGGCGAGCACACGCAACGACCCATAAACTCGTCTGCTCCCTGTGGCGTGTTGTTGAACATGCCATTTTTTTCCAATTGGGTATATGCCTTCAGTCGACAGTATCGTATTTTCCGGCAAACCTTTTCCATATATAAGGCGCACCAGACCATAAAGCGCTACAGTAGAGGCTGGGGTGACGTTATTCACCGACTAGAGGGTGCTGCGCTAAAGGAAATGTCAATTTAACAGTCAGATTTCGCCATCATTTTCCTTTTTTAATGTTAAACACGAAAATAGAAATTGAAGAATAGTATAATGTGTGGTATTTTCTGCATTTTTATGATCTGGAAAATATTCTGGGGTTTTCAGATGAGATGAGACTACACTTTATCACAAACAATCATAAATAGAATTTTCAGAAATTAACAATCTTCCTCCTTTAAAGGACAACCGAAGTCTCCGGACAAGTTGTGTCCATAATTTGTAAAATGGCTTCAAATGACATCTACTGAGCGTATTTTACAAAGATTCCACCGCATATAGCTATATTTTACGTTTTAAGACTTGCGCTGAATATTCAGGAAGTCTTGTTTTTGAGTTGGTGACGAGTCAGTACGTGACGTCACTAAAGGAACGCCCCTGACCGAAAAAAGACACATTGTAGCAGTCCTTCCATCACGTCAATGTATTTTGCTGTACTTGTTTGGTCTGACAACCTCGTGTTGCACCAAAAAGCCGCCAGAAGAGGGCGTCCAAGCTCCATATAAGGAATTTATCAGCCTGTGGAAACAGAGGTGGCCACAGGAGGTCGCCATTTGTGCCTCTTTTTTTGGGTGAGACAGCTCCCTCCATGTTGCCTCAAAATGGCACGAAATAAATTATTTAATTGATTGCAAACATGTATGCTTTCCTCTGCACTATTTGAATCATATTCATTACTGGATGTGTAACAAGAAAGCATATTATCCGAATCTGAAGCCATTGTTTTGATTCTCCAGCAATGCAAGACGTCTTGGCGTGACGTCACGAACTGGGGTGGGACTTTCTGAAAATGCCCAATTCGCAGCTCAATTTTTTTGCATATTTTGGACACTTTAAGTCATTTTTATTGGTGTTTTGCATTTGAATAAAAATATCATACTGCGTGTTTTGGGTATTTTAGATGCTATAAAACGTTTTTCTGATGTCAGTTAAAAAACAAAAAAATGACGTTGGTTGTCCTTTAAAACATTTATGCTCCTTGGGTTGTTTGTTTCAAGGAACATTTTGGCCTTAAAACTTTCACAAATCAATGTTTGTTTTTGAGACACTAAGTTCAAAAACAAGCAAAAAACCCATTTTTTTTCCATGTTAAATCATTCTGCCAAAAAAGGCGCACCACAGTTTTAATCATTATGCCAAAAAGGCGCACTGAATTATAAGACGCCATGGTAGAGGCTGGCATTACGTTATGCACCCACTAGTGGGTGGTACGCTAAAGGGAATGTCCAAAAAAAGTCAAATTTTGCCATCATTTTCCTTTTTTGATGTCAAACACGAAAATAGAAATTGCAGACTATTATCATGTCTGGTATTTTGTGCATTCTTATTATCTTATAAATTGTCCAGGGTTTGATCAGAGTTTATCACAATACAATAATAAATATCATTTTTAGATATGACCAACCTTCCTTCTTTAAAACGTTTATGTTCCTGAGGGCTTTTCACGGAATATTTGGGCCTCTCATGGAATATTTGGGCCTATTTTCACAAATCAACGTTGATTTTTGAGACACTAAATTGAAAAACAAGCAAAAAAAGCTGCTGTGAAATGTAAATCTCTCCAATTTGAGACAAATAAAAATTCATCTAATCTAATCTAATTTTAAGAAATTACAGAAATCAAACGTTGTGTTATATATCCCAGAATGCACCATGCGCTACTTCTTCTACAGGGGGGGGGGGGGTCAGTGGCTGCTAACAGTAGTTGTTAGACCTGTTGCAGCTCAAGATTACTTCACATATGTGGTGCACCGGCATAAAGCACAGGGTCATCAAATGAAGGCTTTTGGGTGCACCTTATACGGAAAATACGGTACTTTAGGAAAATACGGTACTTTAGGAAAATACGGTACTTTAGGAACTGTGTTCCAACTCACGTAGGTGTCCTGGTCATACAGTTCCACCACTACGTGCGGAGGGTTAGCCACCGTCGCCTCAGGGTCCCCGAAAATTTCCACGTCGTAGAAAATGAGCGTCTGGTCCCAGGTGGGATTGAGAGTGTTTCTCACCGTGACCGTTTTCTGCGACTGATGGAGGAAAGACACAATGGCGTACGGATCTGGAAAAAAAAAAAAAAAAACACCGTCATTTTTGCGGCTCGGGTGGAGTGTGAGGTTTCGGCGTGACCCCGAAGCGCTCACAGAGAGGTACAGTGACGTGCGCGGCTGTTTGTTTTTCCAAGTTGAGGGAAGTGTCTCAGAGGAGCCGTTAGCGCTGGAATCAACTTGAATCTATGTTGCCTTTTTCCCCTACTGCAGCTCAATTAACCTCCTAGATGACCTTGCATCCTTGTGTCCTTCCTTTTTTTTCATTTCTTTCCTCTATATGCACTCTTCTAATGTTACACACGCACACACACATAGACACACAGTGGTAACAAATAGACCACTCATGGCGAGCTATCCAAATAGCCCATTAGCTCATGTAAACAGAAATATAAACAGCCCCAAGAAGTTATGCAAGTGTAAGCGCAGGTATCAGTAGCTAGGAATGAGAGTGGTCAGGAGTGTACCTGAGAAGCTGTCCTTGTCCATGGCCATCAGCTCCCTAGCTTGATACAGGTAGCTGCGCAGGTGGTAGCGCGTGCCTCCTGAAAATAGACGACGGCGTGAGGAGATGAATCAGGAAGAAGACAGAGTGGCGAAAGGAGACTCACGATCAAAAAAGCAAGAAATGGTGGGTCTGTTGACTCCAAAGGTGGTGGTGACGGATTTGTCGTCATGTTTGTCTTCAATGCTGCTCTGTGGAAGCCAGACCGAGCGCAGGGTTGAAAGGCAAGTTGAAGGAATCGCTGTCTAAGGCCACGTCTCACCAGGGAGCACTCCAAAGCAAAGATGGCCGACGGGCCCGTCTTCTCTAATGGCTCCATGCGGCACCTCCACCTGCGCCTGCGGAAGCTGTCTGTCTTTTTCGGCTTCAGGTGAAAGCGCCAGCCAAACAGCGAGGCATACTCCCAGCCCTCCCACGTCGCCTCGTCCGGACGTTGCTGCGAAGGTATAATGGTCGAAAAGCTGACAAAGATTCAATAGCGTAAACAGGAAAAAGTGGGACTTTCTTACTGTACTTTAAAGGACAACCGACGTCACTTTTTTGTTTCCTAGCTGACATCAGAAAAACGTTTTACAGCATCTAAAATACCCAAATCACGCAGTATGATATTTTTAGTCATATGCAAAACACAAATAAAAATTACTTAAAGTGTCTAAAAAGTACTTCAATTTGAAATCGGAAGTGGCCAGTTTCAAAAGGTGCCGCCCCCATGTTCGTGGTGTCACGGCAAGACGTCTTGCCCTGCTCGAGAATCAAAACAATGGATTCAGATTCGGAGAATATGCTATCTTGTTACTCATCCAGTTATGAATATGATTCAAATAGTTCTGAAGAAGAATCAATCAATTAAAGAATTTATTCCGTGTCATTTTGAGGCATCAGGGGTGGGAAATGTTGCACCAAAAAAGGCAGAAAATGGCGACAAAGCCGTGTAAGGAATTAATCAGCCCGTTTCCACAGACTGATGAATTCCTTACATGGAGCTTTGACGCCCTCTTCTGCCTCTTTTTGGTCCTACACAACGTTTTCAGACCAAAGTACAACAAAATGCATTGACGTGATGGAAGGACTGCTACAATGTGTGCTTCTTTCGGTCAGGGGTGTTCCTTCAGTGACGTAGGGTGAGGACTCGTCACCGACTCAAAAACAAGACTTCCGGAATATTCAGCGCGAGCCTTAAAACGTAAAATATAGCTATATGCGGTGGAATCTTTGTAAAATACGCTCAGTAGAAGTCATTTGAAGTGATTTTACAAATTATGGACACAACTTGTCCGGAGAAGTCGGTTGTCCTTTAACTCATTCACTGCCATTCCGGGATGTATTTGACAATTGAAAAGTGTGACATAGAGCTTACATGCTCTCTAGCACCTGGAGCAGTATCCTGGAGGGACGAGCGGACAGCGGGGGGTGTGACTTGCCTGTCAGATTTGACAGGTAGGTCACGCCCCCATAGCAACACTAGCTGAAAAAAGGCACGTCACAACAACATCTGTGACACTCTGACGAAGGCGGAAGTATACGCCGAAACATGTCAGGTATTTGAAAATAATTTGTTTTAAATTAAAAAAAATCCTGAATTTGTTCGGGTTTTGGTTTTTCATGTGGGGGTGCCAATACAGTGCTGGCCAAACCTCTGGCAATGTTTTTCAATTCCACAAGGGGGCAGCATTTGCCTTTTGTCCGTGCTAGCGCTTTGTTACAGCTTCAGCTGCTGTTAAAGCACTGCATAAATTAATATGTATGTATTGTATTTTGTACAGCCGCCCCATTTCAATCTCAGATAACTCCAGATGCATATAATTTAGGAATTGACTCGTTTTTCTGGTGAAAGAAGAGAGTCTCGCCTTTCTTATTCTGCATTGAATGTTTATGTAGTCCAAGAACTGAATATTCTGTGGGTCCTGCAATTTGAGTGAAAATGACAAAAACACTGGCACTGGAGTGGATACATTTTTGTACATCGTCTGGCAGTGAATAAGTTAATGGTTAATTGGTTTTCACTTTTGGTCCCTACATTTAAAAACATACCATCGTATTCCTTATTTGTCAATACAGGCTCATTATGTTTTCCAATCTTCCACCGACAATAAAACAAACAAAAAAGAGAGAACAGATACTGATTATTTGGCTTTAAAATGTTATGTTTGAACTGTACTTGAGCAAAGGCGTTCAAACAGTTTCTATTTATTATCAGTTGCCCTTACTAGTTTTACATCTGTACAGAGTGGTTCGCCACGCTCAGCAGCAAGAAGAAGCTTGTAAGTGCATTTGTGCGGCTGAAGCGCCATCTAGCGGATAATTCTAGTTACACCAAACACAAAAGGCTTCACTTCCATCCATTGCTTCTGTTTGTTCATCACTATCATCACAATTTGTTACGGTTGAATACTTTTCTGACCTTTATTGAAATAATAATTGTTAACCGGGTTAAAAAAAATAGCACAATATATTGAAATTCCATTTTTAACTTGGTAATTAGTTACCTTTCTGAGCGCATCTATTTTCTGCTGGTCCCGCCTTCTCATGCGCATCCACCGCCTTCGCCGGTTGGTGTGGTACATCTTCTCCGCGGGGACCCACGATTTGGGCCGGCGGTCCGGTGGGATGGTGATGCCATACTCCCAACCTGTCACACGCATCGTGTAAAAAAAAAAGAAGTTCGTCAAAAGGGATATTTACTTTGCATATTTAGCAGGTATTGACGCACCATGATCGTCCACGCCCCGGTTGAGGTCCTCACTCCACTCCGGTTCCTCCCACACCCATCCTGGAGGACACTCCACATCATCTTTAGGCACGGCTTTCTCCCCATTCTGCCTCGCAAAAAATAATTTTGTGGGACGAGAGGATTCATGAGCCACAAAAGAATTTGCTATAAATGTACTTTTTTTTTAAGTACAAGTTGTCACTGTACCACATCGGTGTATCCCTCGTTCATGCCAATCCACTGGCCACCTGGTAACCGCATCTGGTTTTCAAAGACTTCTTCTGTGTACGTCATGTGACCAGCATCCGCATCAAACAGCAGTCTGTCATGTAATAATGATTTAAAATAATATTTTATTTATTTTTAATAAATTCCCGGGTCTTGTTCTTGCCATTGAGCTGGCAAACTTGCGTATGCAGAGGCAGAGGATCGACGCATAAAAATATCAGCCCTTCTCAGTAGTGCCAAACAACCTCCGTCCAACATAACATTAGAAGAGGGAAAGGCGTTAACTACTCTACAAAAAGATACAAATATTACTATTTTGCCAGCAGACAAGGGGGTGGGGGCTGTTCTTTGAACTGTAATGACTCACGTTCTCTCTGGACTTATGTACCAGTCGCCGGCCCAGGTCCAACCGGGTGAGGGTTTGAAACTCTCCTTGGGCAGTTTTACTCTTCCGGTCACGTCACTGAATTTGGGGCATGTCAGACCCGTCGTTCCCCAGCTGCCTACGAGCGCGAGCCGAGTCTGATTCTCATACTGTCAGGTGAGGGGGAAAAACGTGTTTCCAAGTGAGCTGGGCAGGTGTTGAAGTGAGCAGGTCGGAGTTAGGCCTTACGGTTTCTGCGAAGACTGACAGCTTTCCCTCAGCGTACAGGTTGAAGTGTTTGTCGTCGGCCGCCAGTCCGAACCAAACTTTGACCCGAAGCTGACCAGGAAGTTTGGCCTCTCCAACGCCACCTTGTGGATACTGTCCCACAAGGGACAATATGGCAGGTGAGTAACCTTCTATACAGTGAATAGTAATCATTCCTGACCACTGTGCTGTGACACAAAAATTGACTCCAAATCATGTATTTTCACAATATAAGCGTGTGTTTAAGGCAAAAAATAGACACCAAGAGACGTCACCGCAAACCTTTAGATGTGCTCATGTGATTAAACGGCACGTTCATGTCATATTAAGGACATTTTACTGTCTGTTGGTACGCTCCACACCACGACATCTAGATTTTGGCCTGTTCTACTGCCACTTTCCCTAGTTAATTCCCTTACTCTTCTTTTTTCGGATGATGTTTGTGAAAAATATTGCCCATTCGGAATTCATTACAGTCAGAACGTTGTTTTTTTTTTTCACTCCAAATGTTTCTTTTTTCATCCTCAGATGGCAGGGTCTCTAATTATTTGCATTTCTTTTAACAACTACACAATAGAGGTTGTGAAACATTGGTTTAGCGAAAAGGCGTGTTTTTGTTTTGTTTTCTCACTTTGAGGAAGATGGTCTGCAGCTGTCCGCAATGTTTTCCGCCGTGGCGCTCAGAGTAGAGGACGCTATGTGCCGGAATGCGGTGGTACGCCACCCTTCGCTCGCCCTGCAGCATCCAGATCACGATGTCAGGAAGGCTGTTCTGGGGCTGCAGAAGGACACGATTAGCTTTCTTCCGGATTTTTTTACCGGCTTTTTTGACGCACCCACCTCTTCGGCCAAACTCCTCAGTCGGCCGGCCCAGTCCTCTGCTTGCTCCATGACTGTGGAAAGGTCCGTTGCCGGTCCGTGTTTGAGGGCCAGCGCTGCCGTCATGATCTGCTGCAGGTGCAGAGAGCGAATGTGTCGGAGCGAACGGTCCAAGGGGGTGGCGCACGGCCAGTGGTCCAGAGAAGGCAGCTCCTGACTGAAGAGTTCCCAACACGACATACAAAGTCTTTTTGTCATCTGTAACATTGAGTAGCAGTACCTCATCTCTCTCGTCATCTTAACCGTTTACCTGCAGTCTGTGATGACCTGATCCAAGAGCTCCACCACTCGAAACTCCAGCTCGTCCATATCGCTTCCCGCCTCCAATTCTAGCTGCACCCGCTGCAAGTTGACTTCCTGGATACAGACACACACACATATCCAGTCATCTATGTCAAACATGACTTTCTCCACAAGCTAAAACTTACCAGTCGGTCAAGTGCAGCCAAAAGCGTGTTGAGAGCCTCAATCCTCGGGGCGATGTCTTCCCACGCCGATGAGAGAACAACCACCGGCTTCACGTTTCCCCACGGGAGGTAATAGTAGTGACAACCTGGATGAAATAAAACGCTTCCGCATGAAGGACATAAATGGCCGCATGCTGGCACAGGTGCAGGTTGCCCTCATGTGACTCACCGTCAAACACGGCCCTGCTGAACTGTGTGGTGGAGGCCAGCGGAAGGCAGCTGTAGTCAAACTTGTTGCCGTAGTTGCCGATGCTGACCTCAAATTGGACTGCATCGTCAACGTCCTGCAGGAGCGTGGCAGAGTAGAATGCTACAAAGAGGGAGAACTTCCTCTTCCTGAGGAATTTCTGAAAGGGGGGGGGCAAATGAAGAGTAGTCAGAGTGCCAGTTTATCTTCTTTTATGAATTCCATTGTGACTATTTTCCCCTACTTCCATCTCACCTCAACCACGAGCAGATCATCCGACGGGATGTCTTCATTTTTAGGCTCCGGTTTGTCCACCAGTTTAGTGGTCAGTTCCAGCAAGATGCGACCTCGGTAGGCCACACCCTCCCCCTGAGAGACGGAAGAAAGCGGTGTGAGTATGCAAGGTACACACGACGCATCATGAAAGGGCCCAGAATAATAATACTTTTCCCAAGTTCAGGTCTTCGTGGGGGTCATTGAAAGTGCTGAATTCTCTTGGACTGCCGTACAAGTTGACAAAACACGGGCCAAATGTGGGAAGGAATCCGAGCGTGTCGTCCACTGTGGACGGAAAGATGAACGGAAACCGAAATCGTCAACCGCCTTCATTGGACAGAATTGACAAGAGATGAGTACAAGGACAGAGAACATACTGCCAGAGGGGACGCTCCGCGGGCTCAAGTCGTCTGAAGCACGGAAGTCAGAAAGAAAGATTGACATTTACAGTAAAGAGAGAAAGGAGTCATCAAGTTTTTTCAAAGTTGAGTGAAGAAAAGGAAAGCATGCCGCAGTGATTATGAGATGTGTGGTTACCCAAAATGCAAGCAAACACCCCCCCCCCCACACACACACACACAATAAATAAATAAATAAATAAATAAACAAAAAAATGGATACATGAATAAATGGATAAATAAACAAATGTATAAATAAACTGATAAATAGACAAATAAATAAATGGGAAAATAACCATATAAATAAATGGATAAATAGACAAATAAATAAAGTATGTAATAAAATATTACGAAATAAACAAATTAAGAAAAAATTTGACATCCAGAAAAATTAATAAAGTAGATGAGAAATTTTCACTAATAAACAAATAAACATCCATCCATTTTCCGTAGCGCTTATTCCTCATTAGGGTCACGAGGGGTTGCTGGAGCCTATCCCAGCCATCTTCGGGCAATAGGTGGGGGACACCCTGAATTGGTTGCCAGCAAATCACAGGGCGCACAAAGACAAACAACAGTCACTCTCACACTCATACTGGGGGACAATTTGGAGTGTTCAATCAGCCTGCCATGCATGTTTTTGGAATGTGGGAGGAAACCGGAGGACCCAGAGAAAACCCACGAACAGGGATGCCGGAGCGGGACATGAACAGGCGACCTCTGCACTGTGAAGCCGGCGTGCTAACCACTCGACTGCCGGGCCACACAACAAATAAACACATATATAAAAAAAAAATAAAAGACAAAGAAAAAAAAACAAAATAGGTAATAAATAAATAAACCACATAAACAAAACATGAATAATAAAATAATTAAATAAACGTATAAATAAAAATAATAATTGATAAACAAAAAATACATAAAGCAGGTAATAAATAAATTAAGGAAGTACTAAAAAATTAACCAACCAAACAAAACAAAAATAAATAAATAAATAAATAAATAACGCGAACGTTGACATATTTTTCCCAAGATGTTAGTGGGCAATGATCTGTTCCGTATGCACTTGGGGTAAGCACAAAGTTTACGTAATTGTCTCAGCTAGTGCATCCGAAACACTTTATCAAGCCAACAAACAAAAAACGTTTTGGACCGCAACTCACCGTCAATCTCGCCTCCGGGTGCCGAGATCTTAGACATACAAAGGTGGACGGTGCCGATGACATCGTTGTGACTGGCTCGGTCCCTGTCGGGAGAACACGGAGGGAATCAAAGGAAAATATTTTACGTGATTTAAGGACGCAAATGTAAATGGCTAAAACAAATGGCTCAACCAGTCAAGAAGTCGGATCCTCATCTTCTCACACATGGACGGAAACTGGGTGGGAGAAATGAGAAACAATGAAGACTTCTCGAACGTCTCATCACATTTCATCAACTTGGGGTCTCACCCGAATTGGCATTGTGAGGCTCTGGTGCCACTGCGGATTGGCGTTCTTCTCCAGAACCTTTGTGCACACCTATACGAAAACAATTTGTGAACATCTAAGCTGTATCTCGACATAGCCAAAGACCTCAATTACAGTCGATACCGTTTTGCCAGCAAAATGGATCTCCACTAGAGGATCTACCAAGTTCTTCCTATTGCTGTCGAATCCAAAAATCTGCTTCATCCCATCCATGAAGGCATCGTCCACTGCACACGATGACAGGGTTGGCATCCGACAGAGTCCGCGACTGCTCTAGCGTGCACACGACTCACTCTGAGGAAGGTCCTCGGCTCTGAAGACCCTCAAAGTGAAAGCTGCTCCTCTAAGGGACAGACCGGCGGGCCTCAACAGGTTGCTCTCGATATCCTCCTTGTCTTCAACGCACTCGCGCTTGTCCGCCTGAAAGTGGACTCGAAGGATCAACAATGTGTCAGGAAATTAATTAAAGATGACACACAAAACAAGATTCAGGTCATGAATGTTCGCACCGGCGGCTCATCTCCGGCGGCCAACACCCATAGGCTGACTTTGAGGTAACCCTTAACCCCTGCAGACAGGTCGTCGGGGTCACAGAGGAGCACCCATTTCCTCAAGTAGCAGTGTCCTACCAAAGACCAAAGATACTTCATTCACATGGCTTGTAACGAGGCGACGGAAAGCTCCTCGCTACTCACGATGCTCGTTGTAGATGGCGCCCACGTCCAGCTGTCGACACAAGCCCACTCAGTCAAATTCAAGGTGGGGTGTGGGGGGAAGGCCTCACTTTTGATCGCACACTGAATGCTCACCTTGAATTCTCCGACGACGGCGTCCGTTCTAAGCGAGCGCGAATCACACACCTGTCGAGCATACATGAACGGGCCCGTCAATTCTGGGAAGTGGGGCGGAATAGAGGGTGATGGCCACTCACTGCTATGAAGATGGCTTCGTCAAACAGGTCGGATGGCGTCTCAAAGAAGTTCAAGAAGAAAGTCTACGCGTGAGGGGCGAAGGGAAAGTGAGCTTTATGTGTTTCTTTTGTATGTTTACTGTTGAACAAAGTTGAATGTATTGTGAATACGGACGTTGAGTGAACAATATGGAGTTATTATACTGTTGCTTTAGAGTTATTATTGTTTTTGTGATTGTTATTACTTTGCACTATTATGAGTGTTGTGACGTCTAATTTACCGTAACAGTATCAAAATGTATTTTTTACGTGTTTGCTGAATGGAGGAAATGTTTCCCTCCACACATATACACATATATACATATACACACTCATATATATATATATATATATATATATATATATATATATATATATATATATATATATATTACATGCAAACAGGGTCGGATATATCGATAGTCCCGGTTATATCGATATTTTTTCGGACTCCCTTGAATATCCATATAACGAGACTTTACTATATATATATATATATATATATATATATATATATATATATATATGTATATGTATATATATATATATGTGTGTGTGTGTGTGTGTGTGTGTGTGTGTGTGTGTGTGTGTGTGTGTGTGTGTGTGTATACACTTATGTATTGTATATACATATAATATTTATCATTATTATTATTATATATTTAATTCTTAAAAAAATATGTTATTCATTCAAGGTGCAGTTTTTTGCCCTATAGTGCACACAAAAAAACTTATTTTGTCACAATAAAATACATTTTTGTCATTCATTTAACTCATTCACTGCCATTCACGAATTTATTTGGGAATTGAAAATATGACAGAGCGCCATTCGGGTTTTTTTCATGCTTGGATGCCGATAAAGCGCTGGCCACGGTCTCTGGCAATGTTGTTTTATTTTCCACAAGGGGGCAGCATTTGCCCTTTTTTTATTTGTTCCAGCTTCAGCTGTTGTTAAAGCGCTTTATAAACTAATATAATGAATTGACTCTTTGAATCCATTCCGTTGTATTTTACCTCATCAAAGCTCGGGTTGTTGCCTTTACGGATGCGCGTCCTCCTGCTCTGACCAGCGACCGTAATCTTGACGACCGGGTTGATGTTGACTCCTGGTAGCTGTCGAGCCTGGATTACCCTCACGCGAACCTGTACCGGAGGCGTCAACATGAGTATGAGCCATCAGGAGGCGCTCAGGGGCCCGTTTTAATAATAATAATAATGCATTTGATTTCTTAGCGCCTTTCAACACTCTCTTGAAACTGGCACGATGGCCACGATCCAAACTGTTGCTGGTGAGACCAAAACAAGGCATTGGCTACCTAGATAGTTACCTATTTGCTATATATTTGCTGTCTATTAGCTATCTATCTATCTAGCTGGCTATCTGGCTGTCTATCTATTAGCTAGCTAGCTATTAGCTATCTACCGACCTAGCTATCTGGCTGGCTATCTATTAGCTAGCTGGCTAGCTTTCTATCTATTTGAGTTATTCCGGGTTGAGTGAATGCAGGCGCATGTGGCTGTTTTGGTACCTGAATATCCTGAGGCTTGTTGGGAAGTGGTTTGGGCTGACTTGTGGTACCCCTCCGTCTCCTCTTCAGTCCCCTGCGAGTGTTGTAAGACGACGCCGAGGGTTTGGGGGTCTGGGCGGTAGGTGACTCCTGGGCCTGAGGCCCCTGTGGACCGACCACTACCATGGAGCGTCCGTCGTCCGCGCCTTGCTCTTCCGGGACATCCAGCATGATCATGCTCTCCGTGTCCTCCTCGCCCAGCGTGTCCAGGGAGATCACTGCACCCACAGACGTCAACACGTCAAAAAAAAAGGGACAGCAGGCAACCGACGCCAATTTCCAGCTGGGGCGAGAGACTTGTTACTTGTGATGGTGTCCAGCTCCACATTGGGGTTGCTGTGAGGCAAGGACTCGGGCAGCGATGGCGACTGGAACATGGGAGCTGACCCGGGAGGCGGGATGTAGGATACCTGCAGGGTGAGGGTAGCCTACAACGAAAACATTGTTTCACCAAATCAGGACGAAACAAAACATCAACATCAGTGGAATCCATCACAACAGAATCAGAATCATCTTTATAGGCCAAGTATGTAGAACATACAAGGAATTTGTCTCCGGTAGAACACGCTGCACCAGTATCATCAAAGATAGAGACATGACAAGGTGGTGGGCAGGGTTCTGGGGGTCCAGTAGGATTTTCCACGCCCTTGTCTTGATTATTGCAGTGAGCAAGTCCTTGAGAGTGCGTAGGGCGGTGCCAATGATTTTTTCCGCCATCCTAACTGTCCGTTGAAGTCGGATTTTGTGTATTTTTGTGGCTGCCCCGAACCAAACCTTGATGGAAGAACACAGGATTGATTCGATGACTGCCATGTAGAACTGTCGTACCTATGGCAGGCCATGCTTCTTCAGCAGCCTCAGGAAGGTCATCCTCTGTTGGGCCTCGTGTCTCCAAACAGTTTGCAAAAGGGGCCAGATTGGATTTTGGCTAGTGAGAAGAAGCTGTCTGCTGTATTTGGTGCGCATGGATCGGTAGCGCCTGCCTGAGGGTGTCATGATCTGGTTGGCGACCAATGGGTGGCGCTGTCGGCCCCGCCTGCACCTGCACAGGTGCTGGTCGTCCCGATCAGTGGCGGACTGCCACGTTTGGATTGGCAACCAACGGGTAGCGCTGTCAGCCCTGCCTGTTGCCTCGCAGGTCCTGGTCGTTCCCAATCAGTGACATTTAAAAGGACTCCCAGCACGACCATTCAGTGTCGGGTCATTATATGCAATTGTATGCATTGTGTATGCATTGTATTCTGTGCATGTGTTTGTTTCATCTTGGCAGACTTTTACTCTTGCTTTTTCTTTTGATACTTTGTATTTTTCTGTTCAAATGATATTAACGTTTTAGATTTTGTTCCTCTTGACTTTATTTTAATACAATTTCTCAAATACAACCTGCTGCTCCCTCCTGCCTGCTTTTTGGGATCCACACCTGCCATCGCCACCTTACAAACCGCGACAGAGGGGAGTCGCTGGAAAAGGTGGTGGGCAAGGTGCGGTGGGTCCAGTAGGATTTTTCCATGCTCTCATCTTGATTCTTGCAGTGAGCAGGCCTTCGAGAGTGGGTAGGGCAATGCCAATGATTTTTTTCAACAGTTCACCGGAACGGCGTTAAACTTATTTGGTATTGAGAAATATGACCAAAGCATTGGGCCTCACTATCTCACCCCTGTGTTGTTCCTCTTGGTGTCCAACAGAGTGACGGTGAAGGAGGCGGCAAAGTTGGGAGAAGTGAGGACATCTCTGACGGCAAGCCGACTTTCACCCAAGAACCTGCACACAAGCCACGTATGTAAACGTCTGGAAAAATCTGGAAACATCTCATCCAGGCTTTTTCAATGCTAGCGTTAGTTGTAGTCACCTGTTCCTTCCCATCTTCTCATGGTCTTTGACGACACAGTGAAGCTCAGCTCCCGGGTCCAGAGGAATTCCCTTTAGATCCCATTCAAAGCCCTGGAGGTGAAAGTTGACATCGGAGCTGTAAATTCACCCGATGGCTTTTTGAGTCTCACATTTTGCAAAATTCTGGCGGAGCCCCACCTCGTTCCAAACTGGATTGGGATTGTTCTTGATGACCTTGGTCTTCTTTTTTGACCCTGAGGAAATGAAGAGGGAATATGATTTATCTCATATGCGTCTTTGTACACGGAAAAGAGTCATTCTTTTCTCATGGTTGTTTGCTTTCCTGTTTTTCGCGTGAGCGCACGCAAAAACACCCATGTAAGCGCACCTCCGCTCTTGGCAGATATCTTAACAAAACACCTCCGCCCTTCCTCGGAAGGGTCAAGAGAGTGCGCTTAGTCTCCATCTCCCGTGAACACGCATTCTGACTTGACGTCTCTGGGACGGACGGGAAGTGGCAAAACGTCCACTTCCTGTCGGCTTCGGCTTGGCACAGGTTCACGGGCTGAGAATAGACGGTGACCGGAGTGCGGTGCCGTGAACCCGCTTCTCTTGAACAGTTCCGTTTTCCTGTGAAAACGTTTGTACCGCATCACTGAACTCGGTGCGGAATCAGACAGTTTGGGGATGAGGCTGAACGATGAAGGCGCCTTTCAATTGATTTATCGTACAGCATAAAATGGCGCTCACACAAAGGCAGGAAGTTATAATGGAAGCTCTCACCTCATGAAGAAGCTGCAACTAACTTATGGAAATACAACAGAACCAATTTTAAACTTTAGGTCAGGCCTCCATAACAATGACACAAACATGACTCAGCAACTTTTGTCAAAGCGCCTGAATGATGAGGGATATTTAAAGGAGGCAACGGGTGGTCTTGGGTACCCTTGCTCTTCTTACCTCGAAAGGTGACACTCGCCAAGGGGTCCGAGTGCCTCAGGTTGTTGGCCCGCTGAACAACGCAACGTAACATGGTCACACTTTAAAAGAGTTGGTGAGTACGATGTTGTAGATCGTTACATCACCGAAAGAGATTGTGTCACGACTAATACAAAACAGCAAAAAAAGGGAACAACACTTTTAGAAAAATGACATTAAAAAAATAAAAAATAACAACACTATCTTTGCCTGTCCTGGAAAAAAACAACAACCCAAAGGAGACAAGTCCTCACTGTGGGCGCTTCTCCGCCAGACTGGATCACACAGAAAAAACTGGATAACAATTGAGCGTGTCCTGAACACACACACACACACACACACACACACACACACACACACACACACACACACACACACACACACACGCACACACACACACGCACACACACACACACACACGCACACACACACACGCCTCACATCCAGAGGAAATCCCAACATTTCCTGTTCTCTCTTCCGAACCTGTTTCTTGCAAACTGCAATGCGACTATCCCTTTTATTTATTGATTTTTATCTGTGCCATGTTTGTGTATGCTTTGGTACAAGTTTCTCTTTTAGTGAAAAAGAAAAAAAATGGATGGAGACGTTGAATCAGCACCCTTCCCTCCCCCTCTGGGGGTACTGAAGCCAGCTTTCCAATAATAGCCTCTCAGCTGTTTGGCAGGAGGAAGGGGACCCGTGCTTAGATCAATTCTAACACAAATAAACATAATCACGAGTATAGTTCCGCGCATCAATTTCAAGTTTCTATCCCATTTCCCTGCTGCCTTGGCCACACCCTTACCTTCATGAGTAACGGTGCAGTAGGCGTCGCTAATGTCGTCATCCGGCGTTCGCAGGCGTTCTGCACACAGAACGAACACACGCAGCATGACACACGCACTCACACACGATCAGAGCAGAACCGTGTGGGAATGTCCAAATGTTATCCTGATCGGAGACGAGTGGCCCTCATTACATAGCGACAACGAGAGAGAGAGAAAGAGACCGACTGCTGAATTACAGCTGCTGCTCTAAACGGTCTCATTGCTTCAGTATGCCCCCTCTGAGACACATGCATAGACACAAACTCTCTCTCTCTCACACACACACACACACACACACACACACACACACACACACACACACACACACACACACACACACACACACACACACACACACACACACACACACACACACGCACACACGCACACACGCACACACACACACACACACACACACACACACACACACACACACACACAGACACACACACACACACAACAGGGTATTTTAGGACCACAAGTGCATTCGCTCGCCAAAATACCAAGCACACGTTCACTGAGGTCAGATTTCACCAAACTCATAGGACAACATAAGATTTAACAACCATAATGCAATTATTTTAAACTGAATACAGTACTAAATGACAACTGCGGTGTACTTGTGACTTTCTTACTGTTTATTTATTTTTATCCAGGACATAAGATTATACAGTACTTAAAGGACAACCGACGTCTCCGGACAAGTTGTGTCCATAATTTGTAAAATGGCTTCAAATGACTTCTACTGAGCGTATTTTACAAAGATTCCACCGCATATAGCTATATTTTACGTTTTAAGACTCGCGCTAAATATTCCGGAAGTCTTGTTTTTGAGTTGGTGACAAGTCCTCACCCTACGTCACTGAAGGAACACCCCTCACCGAGAAAGGACATACCTTGCATCACGTCAATACATTTTGCGGTACTTTGTTTGGTCTGAGAACTTCGTGTTCATCTGTGTTGATGGCAAAATTAGAAGGAAAACACATAAATAACGCGATGGTGAATCGTTGTGTGTTGTGTCAAGACTTCAACAATGTATTTGATGTTCGCTTACAAAACGTCCGGGGAGACAATTTACACGGAGGTTTGTCGCCCTCTTCTGCCTTTTTTTGGGTACTTTGAGTACCTACATTTCTCACTACATTTCTCTCCAGATGCATCAAAATGACAAAACCGAACTTCTCCTTGTCGGTACCAAATCCACCCTCCACAAAACTAACAGTTTCTCTCTCACCATTGACAGTTCAACCGTGTCCCCCTCCCCTCAGGTCAAGAGCCTGGGTGTCATCCTCGATAGCTCACTATCTTTTCAGTCCCATATAAATAACATAACTCGGTCTGCTTATTTCCACCTCCGTAATATTAACCGTCTCCGTCCCTCGCTCACCCCTCACACCACTGCTATCCTTATCCACAGTCTCGTCACCTCCCGCATCGATTATTGCAACGCACTTCTCTTCGGTATCAACCAGAAATTTCTCCATAAACTCCAACTAGTCCAAAATTCTTCAGCCCGGATCATCACTAGAAGCCCCTCCTTTCACCACATCACCATGCAGCTCCACTGGCTCCCTGTTAATCATCGTATCGAATTCAAAATACTTCTGTTTACATTCAAAGCCATCCATAACCTTGCCCCTCCCTATCTTTCTGACCTGCTTCAAATCTCTGTTCCCTCTCGGTCCCTCAGATCTTCATCCTCCCTTCACCTCTATGTGCCCTCTGCCCGTCTCACCACGATGGGTTGCAGAGCTTTCAGCCGCTCTGCTCCCAAACTCTGGAATTCTCTTCCACCCAACATCCGCAATATTGACTCCCTCCCTATTTTCAAGGCTCACCTCAAAACCCACTTGTTTAAAATTGCTTTCAATGTATAGTTCTATCTGCTATTTTATTATGTATCATTTTACTTATGGTTTTATTGTTATGTGCTTTGTTTTATTGTTTTTATTGTAAAGTGTCCTTGGGTGTTTTGAAAGGCGCTTGAAATTAAATGTATTATTATTATTATTAAAATGACCGGAATAAATTCTTTAATCAATTGTAAAGATGTATGCTTTCCTCTTCAGAACTATTTGAATCATATTCATAACTGGATGAGTAACAAAAAAGCATATTTTCTGAATCTGAAGCCATTGTTTTGATTCTCCAGCAAGGCAAGACGTCTTGGGGTGACACCAAGAACAAGAGGGCGGGACCTTCTGAAACTGGCCACTTCCGGGTTCATTTTTTTGCAGATTTTGGACACCAGAAAAACGTTTTATAGCATCTAAAATACCCAAAACACACAGTTGATATTTTTAGTCAAATGCAAAAATGACTTAGCGTGTCCAAAATCTGCAAAAAAAAATGAACCCGGAAGTGGCCAGTTTCAGAAGGTCCCGCCCCCTTGTTCATGGTGTCACCCCAAGACGTCTTGCCTTGCTGGAGAATCAAAACAATGGCTTCAGATTGGGAGAATATGCTTTCTTGTGACACATCCAGTTATGAATATGATTCAAATAGTTCTGAAGAGGAAAGCATACATGTTTGCAATCGAGTAAAGAATTATATGTGCCATTTTGAGGCAACATTGGGGGAAAAAATCTCTCACCCCAAAAGAAAGAGGCACCAAATGGCGACCTCCAGTGGCCACCTCCGCTTCCACAGGCTGATAAATTCCTTATATGGTGCTTGGACGCCCTCTTCTGGCCTTCAGGCGGCTTTTGGGTGCAACACGAGGACCCCAGACCAAACAAGTACAGCAAAATACATTGACGTGATGGAAGGACCGCTACAATGCATCTTTTTTACGGTCAAGGTCGGTCCTTTAGTGACGTCACGTACGGACTCGTCACCAACTCAAAAACAAGACTTCCTGAATATTCAGTGCGAGTCTTAAAACGTAAAATATAGCTATATGCAGTGGAATATTTGTAAAATACGCTCAGTAGAAGTCATTTGAAGCCATTTTACAAATTATGGACACAACTTATCCGGGGACGTCGGTTGTCCTTTAAATGTGGATTTGAACATGATTTGTGAAATTAACACTATTGTTTTGGACTACATCCCTCACAATTTTCTTTTCCTTTTGGCTTTTCCCTTCAAGGGGTCGCCACAGCGAATCAGTGTCCTCCATCTTCAGAGGTTTGATTCTCATGTTTGTTTTGGCCAAATTTTTTACATCGGATGCCCTTCCTGACACAAGCCTCTGTATTTATCCGGGCTTGGGACCGGCACAAGAAGACACTGGCTTGTGTCTCCTTGCGGCTACAGAACAAGCAACTCTATAAACTTAATAAAGATGAAGATGCTCAGTAAAAGGCTGCCAAACACATAATGGTCGTCGGCACAGCAACATGGAAAACTATATTTTGTACTTTGTACAACGGTCTATTTTTAACAATGGGAGCCATAGAAGTAAAATATTTAGAAATGTTTTTCAGTGAGTCACACACACACACACACACACACACACACACACACACACACACACACACACACACACACACACACACACACACACACACACACACGCACACACACGCACGCAGAACGCACGTGATTTCCACAAAATGTCAGAATATAGTATTTAAAATAACTTTGTAATGATACTCACTATTAATATGAATAGTGCTTATGTCGTTAATAAACCCACGATTCGACATCTTGCTTTCTTTTCGACACATTTGTCAGAGGCGTTCGCTCGGACACTGAACAAATACTCGAACACAGGAAGGTTTGTTCTTTACTGCCGCCAGGAGGCGCACATTTCATGAAGCCACTCTGCGCGCTTCTCGACTGACACCTGACCTCTGGAGCCTAAGACTAGGTTTTTGATAATACACGCAAATTCAAGTGACACATTAGTAAAACGAAGCCTTCTTTATTTGAATACCACGGCCCTGGACGTCTCCTGGTACAAGCACAAGCATCCATAAACTAACAGAACATCGACATTTTAATGGTTGGCCTTTCCATGAACTGATCATTTATAACCTAGCTAATGATATGTTCTTGTGCAGGAGAGTACCAAATACTCCCTTCCGTCTTGGGTTAGCTCTCTTACTCAAGTATGGGCTGGGTCTGTTCATATTGTGTACTGGCCTTGTGGTCATAAAGAGTTTGATGTTTCTCTTTATTTGTAAGTAGGTTCGTTGTCAGATCTCCCAGGCAGGTGACGCGCAGAGCTTGATCGCGGCGTGGAGTCGAGCAAGTCGTGCTGTGAAACTCCGTGCGATGCTGAGCAGGTCTCTGCGAGCGGTGTGTCTGTCCGGGTCTGAGTCCGAGATGATTCTGCCCCGTGGTTCGCCCAATCTCTCTGTCCCGCGACAGCTCCTTTTATACAATTTTCAAGCGTGTGCTATGCGTCAGGGTGAGACGCATTACAAGGAGATCAAGGAATTGAAAGACAAAATCATACACACGTGTGACGCCACAGTCACACATGTTCGGCCATCCAAGCATTCCACAAGATGAAACTTGTAAATATGATAACCTTTATTCTGTCTATTTTCTATCAATATTCCAAAGTCAAGACCTCCATTCATTCTGGTGGAAAAAACATTTACTGTTGCGTTCGTGGAGGACTTTTCTCAATTGTTAGGTGTCAACGACAAATGCCTGAAGGAAATCTACAAATAAATAAACATATAAACGTTGTTTGAATGGTAAATTTGTTGATAAATGACACTGTGTGTGCCGCACCATCTCCCTCAACCCAAATTATTTGTCATATTAATATTATACTGTACAGCTGAGATAGACAGCACCCCCTGCGACCCTAATGAGGAATAAGCGGTACGAAAAATGGACGGACATCACAGAATTATTTGTCATAGTAATATTATACTCTACATAACAAACACTTACATCCCCTTTGCCTGTCATCATAAAGGTAACTAGCCTGTTTTTGTATTATAGAAGAATTACAGCCTGCCTCTAAAAAAAAGAAAAGAAAAGCATTATAACATGAATGTAGGTTAAAAACCTCTTGACAGATACAACTTTTATTGTCTCCCCTCTACAGTCAATCTACATAAAAAAAAATAATCAAAACTAAATCAGCTAAAAACTTGAACATGAAAGAGCTCCAAAATGGGATTTTGCGATGGACAACTGATTGCAGGTGTAAAGACAAAAGAAGACAAAAAAAGAAAAAAAAAAAAACATTGGACAGTCATTGAAAAAGAGCTCAATCAGACAGAGTCTTGAGTGGGTGATCTTGAATTCTGTTCACGTTTGTGGTAATATTTCTGTGGAGAGGCAACATTACACAAAGGTCAGATTTGCGAGAAAAAAACCTCACTGTATGTGTTCATTAAAAGGGCTTTACACGAAGCACACCTTCAAATTGTCATAGTGCCTCCGGCTGCTGCAGTGCGTGTCTTTGGCGATGTTTTCTTTCAGGTAAAATATCGAGCAGAGTTTGCAGAAATAACCAGATTTCGGCACGACAAATTCTGTACCTGCACCCCAATAGACAAGACATGAATTGACCACTGCACAAAAAAGAGAAAAGAATAATCCAAGTAACTCAGTGTGTTTAGTACCAAGGGGGTTGTTGGGTTTGAACGGTGGGAGATCGAAAGCTGGAGTACCACAGGGAGACTCGGAACGTGATCGTTTTGCTGCCGGTGAAATCAGCTCGGCCGTGCGTTTACCTGTTGCACAATTCAAAGGTCACATGATCGGCCACATGGTCGTGTCCTGCGGCAAAAACTCAACTAACCAAGACTTGATACACGTCTTCCTACCAGTCAATTTTTTTGGTGTCATCTCAACAATTAAGTATTTCGTCCTTAACTCATTCACTGCCATTCACAAACGTATTCGCGAATTGAAAATATGACATGGAGCGCCATTCCAGAATTAGTTCGGGTTTTGTTTTTTATTGTTTGGGTGCCGATACAGTGCTGGCCATGGCCTCTGGCAATGTTTTTCCCTTCCACAAGGGGGCAGCATTTGCCTTGTTTCCATGTTAGTGCTTTGTTCCAGCTTCAACTGTTGTTAAAGTGCTAAATGAAACCAATATGTACATATAGCATTGCATTTTGGACAGCCGCCCTCATTTCAAGCACATATAACTCTAAACCCATATAATTTATGAATTAACTTTTTTTTCTGATGAAAGAAAAACGTCTAAGGTTTCTTATGATGCATTTAATATTTATGTAGTCCTAAAATTCAATATTCAGTGGGTCCTGCAATTTCATTGACTGGAGTGGACACATTTTTGCACGTCTGGTATGAATGAGTTAATAAGCTTACCTTACTGTTAAAAGGTAAAATAATCCCCTATAATATATCCATGATAGCTCTATAAATGCCACTTTGACATAATATGAGTAGTTCAATTCTGAAATCATTCCAAATTTTCCGGTTCTATTGGCCGAAAATTGTGGTTCTGCTACGTCAGAAGATGTACCCAATTTTTGCACTGGACCTTGCAAAGGCTGCCGAGCAGATGCGGCTAACTCCTCATTTTCCTTCTCCGCCATTATGCTTTCCTCCTCCTCTGCATTCTCTTGTTTCTTTTGCTCCTTTTCCCTCTCCCCCGCCTCCGCTTCCTCCGCCTCTCTCTCCGTCTCCTCTGGGAGGACGCATGGAAGCCGGGGCTCATCGGCTGATGTTGCTGCCTCTGTCTCGCCGTGGCTCTCGCCGGTCGAAATTGTCACTGCAGCACAACAAAAGTCTGTCAAGTTCATTCCGATTCATATCACTTTGTCAGACCATCTTTGAGACTCACCGGAAGCCGATTGCTGTCGCTCCTCAATTGCGACGAGTAGGACGTCCTCTTCAACATGTCCCACTTGGTCCAGCGTCACCAAAGTTGCGTTGTCCTCTACATGGAAAATAAAGCAAAAGGCATTGCATCTCCGGCACACCTTTGAACGACCATTTCCATGTTTTGTTCTTTATCGACGAGACATCGTACCTTCATCGTCGCAATGTTTGGTGCATTGAGGCATCCCGACAGATTCACGATTCTCACGGTGGTATTCCTCATCTCCAGTTTCATCCAAAGTCAAAAGAGCCTGCAAAATGCAACTAGTCACCAAGGGCCATCTCGAAAGATCGAAGAACAAAAAAATGTACTTCTGTACTGCTACTGTCATGTTTCGTAATCATCCATGTTGACCAGTTGTGTCAAATTCATTTTTGTCATGCTACATCATAGTCACCTTGGAGGGCCGTTATGACTGTGAATTTTGTTCAACCACTTCCAGATATTACGTACACAGCGAACAACAAATTAATGGATAGCTAGTTAAGGATCAGAAGTTAAGAAGCATGAATTGCTGAAAAAAAATTAATGACTACATTATATAACAATTTAACAATTTCATAACTTTGCTGCTGTGAAATGTGAATTTCTCCACTGTGAGAATAACAAAGACTAATAAAGGCTAATCGAATCACATCTACCGTATTTTCCGGTGTATATGGCACACCCAAAAAGCCTTGATTTTCTTCAAAAGATGACCCTGCGCCTTATACGCAGGTGCGCCTTTATATGTCAAGTAATACTGAGCCACAACAGGTCTCGCAACGACTGTCAGCAGCTATGACTCCATTTTCCCCTGTAGAAGTAGTGCGTCACCCAAGCCTCTACTTTAGCGCCTTATAATGTGCTGTGACTTATATTTGAAAAACGTTTGTATATTTGGAAAACGTTTTTCATTCATTGAAGTTGCGCCTTATACCCCGGTGCACCTTATATATGAAAAAAGTTTAAAAATACACCATTCATTGGGAGTGCACCTTAGTCGCCGGTGTGCTTTATACACCGGAATATATGGTAATCGAGATTTTGATTCAGACTTCAAAAAACAAAACAAGAGAAGAAATGATGCATTGACAATGCTTGAATTGCTTTTGCAGGCCACATAAATTGACACAGCGGGCCAGATCTGGCACCTGGGCCTTGATTTTCACACCGGTGATGTCGATCGACTATAACTGCTTTTACATAATGGGCTCTGGGATGTCGGGTTTGATAGAGGCGACATGGGTTTTTTTTAAACGATCATGTTTTCGTGCACAGATTAAATTTCTCAAACAATCAGACGAAAACCGAGAGGAAAAATGTGGCACGTAAGGACCACTAGAATGAGTTGTGGCTACTAAAATGCAATAAATTAGCTATGGAACGGGATTGCGGGTGGCGGTGTGTGTATAGGCATCGTGATGTGACACGCAAATTTTGATCCGGCTGTTGCGAGATGCTCTTTGGAGGACATGCTCAGGAAGGAAGAAGAACTTTTGTTACCTCAGGGTTCAGACAGTTCTCTGAAGATTCTGCTTCACTGACTGGGCGTTCGCCCTTTGCCTCTTCCTGCTCGAGCACAATTTCATCCAGAGTAACCAGAGCGAGCACGCCCTCAGAGACATCGGCGTCCGGAGATCGTTGATCGGCGACCTCCGCCGTTACGACTTGGTCCAACGTGACCAATTTTTCCTTAGCCTCGCGTCTCCTGGTCTGCCATCTGCTCGACGTGCTCCGCTCCCGGTTTTGAATCTTCTTGCGTTCCTTCTGGCCTCGCCCCTTTGCCTGCCGAGTGCCGTCCTGCAAGAAGTTTTCCTCATCGTCGCTGACTTGGTCCAACTCCAGACCTTCCAGCGGCGACGGTCGCTCGTCTGTCTTGGCAGCGGAGTGCTGTTGCAACCCGATCTTCATTGGGGAAGGAACATCTTCCCCTTTGACTTCTGCCTCTTGTTGCTCTTCACATTTTGTAGCTTCATCTCCCGTTTCTGTTTGTTGCTCTTCTGTCTTGACCGGATCGCAAACGTCTTTGCTCGGCTCTTCCTCGAAAGAATCAACCACTTGATACGTTGCGTCCTCCTCATCCTCAAGCTTGACCGGTGATGTCCTCTGGCTCCCGTCTTTGTCTTCTGAAGCGTACGGCGAGCGCTCGGTCGACGGCTGATCTTGGCCCACGTCGTCCTCCACGGAGTCCAGAACCTGGAACGTTGCCGCCTCTTCTTCATCAATGGTGTCGTTTTGTTCCGTTTCAAGCTCTTTCTTTGGTTTGCCTCTCCTGCTATTACTTCTCGTGGCTGGAGAACTCATCATCTGGTCCAGGACTTGATAGATGGGCTCTTTTTTCATGACGGTCTCCATCTTGATTTTTTCCGTGGCAACTTGTTCTTCTTGAGCTGTGATCTCACTTGCTGGGTCTCGCTTTGGCGGTCTTCCTCTTTTTCCTCTGGTGACTCTCGGGGCGACACTCGCTTCATCCTCCACAGAGTCAATAATGTGGAAAGTGGCCTCCTCGTCCTTGGTCGATGTTTGGTTGATCTGTTGTTGCGTCTTTCCTCTGGTGCTCCGCCTCCTACCCGCTGTCTCTGGCTCAGCAGTGGTGGACCTCGGGTTCTTTGGGGGTATGCGGCCTTTCCGCTTGAGTGCTTTGCTTGACGCAGGTTCCAGCACACTGAGCTCATTTTCGGTGGGAGCCAGTTGTTCTTCAACCGAATCGATCACCTGGTATGCTTCTGCTCCTTCCTCTTCTTCTTCTTCTTGTACTGAGACCACAGAGTCTTTTTTGAGTAGCAGGCCACCTTCAGTGTCGACAACTTGTCTGCCAAGGTCAGCTGTGGGCGGGTCCACATTGTTTTGTGGGCAAGAATCCGCCATTCGCTCTTTATCTACATCTTCATCCTTCACAGCATTTTCTCCTGGTTGATTTTCCCGCTCTTCAACTTGTAGTGCGTCTATTTGCATCTGCTCTTCCACTGCATTTTCAACCTGACTGATGTTGTCCTGCTCCGGAGGTGCTTGGAGCTGGGTCCTGCCACCTCCAGGGACATCGGCCTCCAGGATGCCGACTTCGCCAGAGGGCTGGGTTTGGTCGTTTTGGTCATCGCAGATGCTATCCAACACTTGGTAACTTTCCTCGTTGGCCATTGTCACCAAATTCGTTTCTCCACAATCAGTGGAGGACAACGGGGGTGAAGCCTTTGCTTGTTTTGTTTTTTTGGAGGGGGGCGACTTTGAAAGCAGCTCGGGCGCGGACCCCGAAGAGAGGCTCCTTTTGGATGAGCTTCTGGTGGTCCTGTAGAAGGCTAGCGGGGAGGAAGCGGAACTCTTTGACTGTTTTGAGGCTCTCACTCTGGTCCGTTTATAAGGGGGAAGTGAAGATGATCTTTCGGGTCGGGGCGGGGCCTCTCTTGCGCTGTCCTCCAGTTCCCCGACTTCATCGACGGTGACAAATTCATCCATATCGGAAGGTTGCTCGTCAAAAAGATCCGCATCTGAAGAAACGGCCCCCTGCCTCTGAATGATGAAGTCAACAACAAGATTTGGCACATTTGTCAGACATCGACACAGTGTTTTTATGGTTAAAAAAGGAAATAAAAATAAATAAATCACAGAATGCAAGGTGAAGTCGACTCTTAAGCAAAGACTTACCGATGCACTTTTCACAAGGGTTTCCTCTTTTTCCTTATTATCTACAGCTGTTGAATTGTTGTCGTTCACAGCTGGAAGAGCGACCTCACCGCCACCAAATGGTGGAGCCGGCAGCTTTTCATCCGCATCCTTTGTCTCCTCGGTAATCGAAGATGGCGCTTTCTCAGAGTCATCCTGAGCTACCGTTTCTTCCTCCCGCGTTGCCGACACGAGCTTCTTGGCGGGTTGCCCGGGATCAGATGAGGGATCGGCGGCCAACGGTGGGTTGGATGGACACCATACCCTGGGCATGGTGTCCATCCAGAACTCGTCAAGATTCAAGGTCAACTCGTTTGGATCCTCGAGGCGCTGCTTCAGGCTTTTCGCACTGGGGGAGGAAGGGGGGCGGGGGTAAAATTGTTATTTCGCTATAAGTTGATGCTATGGTCTGTTCATTTGTTGGAAATTCTTACCTGTAAAAGCCTCGAATAAGAGTCCTGTCAACATGAGTCCAGATGAGTTTAGGAAAGTAGTACATTAACAAACCAAGATTGCATTAAAAAGGAAGAAAACTGACCTTGTGTAATATTTGTTTTTCTCCACCACGGTGTCAACTGCTGCAGCGTTGACCATCTCGATGCATATCTGCGGTGGAGGGATTAAAAAAGGGGGAGAGTTAGGATTGAGCTAAAACAAACTTGATTCGTCTGGATCTACAATCAAAACGTTGATCCATCTTGTACCCGGTTGGCTAGAGGGAGGAAGTTGACAATCTTGGCGTGCTCTGTGACCAAACGTAGAACTGAATTGACGGCCTCGTTTTGGGCCCTGGAGATCTCCACGCAAAGCAGCCGCTCGGCCAGAGACTCCACTTTTCCAACATACTAGAAGACAAAACAAACGAGGGCCATTTCTGGCGACCAATCGACACAACGGGCGCCCTGCGGCTTTCGTGTTGTTGACTTACTGAGTTGCTCAGCCGCATCAGCGACATGTACATGCTCTCCTGTCACGGGAGTACAAATCGCAGTTAGCAATGTCATCAATAGCCGCCGCCATTGCTGGTGTTTGTACCTCGCTGGGTTCGGTGCATATGGGCTGCAGGACAAAATGCATCGATAGCCCGGAGCTGCACAATCGCAGCGGTACTTGTAAGTAACGGTGGACGAAGGAGCAACAGGACTTCCAGTCACTGAAATGCACAAAGGCCTGCCAGCCGGCGGGGGCGGGATAAGCATTTTACATTCTAAACAACGTGCGGCGGCATAAACTGGCAGTGCCCTCACCCTCCTCTGGAGTGGCAGCACGCTCACACAGTAGTAGAGCGTCTGAACGTCCCGACAGGTAAAGTAGGGCCACGCAAGCCTCGTCACATCCTCCTGTGTGTAAAATTCTTGCGGCAAGCCTGTCAGCATGATGGTGCACGCCGCTTCCGCACCGCGATCCTTGGCCACGTCAATATCGATTGCTCGTCTGACGGTCACAAACTCTGAAAGAAGCGCACCACATTGCCGAGTCCGGACGCGACATGGGCACCATGGACGGAAGGAGCGTGGATCTCACCCGGAATGACAAACCAGGGGGAAAAGGTCGAAAAGAGGAAGGGTTTCGTCCTCATGGTCAGGAAAAATGGCGCAACAGAGCCTTGCGGAATGCCAGGCTTGAGCGTCGGAATGGTTGCACCGGGAAATGCCAGTTTGCTGTCTGGCAGGGCTTGTTCATAAAGTCGTGATCCTGTGTGGCGAGAAGGACACACGCATACCTGACAACTCGGTCCAGGACAAAGCCCCCGAAGCCAAACGATTTTTAACATTAAAAACCAAATACATATTCTCGCTTATACACTGTTCATTTTCTGCGTGGGCGGCAGTTGGTGGAAAGCGCAATTTTGATCGGATGATACAGACCTATGGCCGTTGATGTCGAAACAGGTAAATGCCCCCTTTTAAATAAGCCTGACGAGTAAAAAAAACTTTGTGGAGAGAAAATGTTCTGCCGCGATTCCTATTGTCTTCGGGCATGAAACAATACAATGAATGAAACAGTTGAATATCAGTGGCACTTTGACAAGCCCTATGCTAAAGTTACCAACCATATACTTCTGTGAGAGGCAGCAGAAAGGATGGATTTTTGTTATCAATCATGAGGAACGGAAAACTATTCATATTAATGGTGAGTATTATCACAAAGTTATTTGAAATATATTCTGACATTCTGTTGAAATCGTGCGTGTTTGCGTGCGTTTGCGCCTCTCACTGAAAAACATTTCCTAAATATTTAACCTTTATGGTTCTCTTAGTCAAAAAGGTTCCCAACCCCTGCTATAGGTTGACAAAAATAGCTATCAATTCGTTTTTCCTGTATTTTATCCATTTTTTTTAATCAAATAATGTATGCCATACTACCACTTTTATATGGGAATTGTAATCATTTATAGGGGCAGCTATATGCCAAGGTTGACAGATATGAAACTCAAATTACAAACTTGGGAGTGCTTGGGAGTATTCCCCACGAAACGAATGTAGTTTTCTTTTAGATGTCACACTTTTTGTTGCCTTTTCTCTAGCAGATGCCATTACATGACAATGCTAAAACAATGCGAAATCTTGACTCTCGATTCCAGGAATGACCCGTAGTACCCGCATGCGCAATTCATCTAAAGGAAGCTAACAGCTGACTCTGAGCTGATCACCTGTTCTAAATTTCGATACGATACTTAGCCATCTTGTGTTTTGAATGAACGTTGGGTATTTATTAGTTTGATGATTTTTGACTTATTGTTGAAAAACGTACTCATTACGGCAAAAACAGAGTAGTTGGCAGGTATGCACATGCTCTCCCCTCCAGTCCTCGTTTCGGCCAAAACTTACGTGATGATTCGTCGCCAACAATCGGCAACCCCAACCTAAAGAGCTGATAGGAGGGACATTTTTTGTGAAGGGAGTGCCAAACGCCAAAGCGATCGGCATCGGAAGCAGATTCAAATTCCACAAAGACCTGAAAAAAAAGTTGGGTGGAATGTCAATGATTTTCACAGCGAAGGTGGTCTGACTCTTGAAACATCAATGACCTTGTTCAGAAGCGGCATGAAATTGGCGACCCCGCCGATTTTCCTCAGAACTTTACGAAGCCCGGTGATCTCCCACGACATGATATCTTTGACAAGGACGGTCTTCGGGCCGTGGTCCGATACTGTCTGCGGGTGCGAATTGCAAAAAAAAAAAAAAAAAAAAAGAAGATGGGCATTTCCCCAAATCAATGGATCACACAGCGGTGAAAAGGTGGGGAGTGGGTCACATTTCACCCCAAATTTGATTGACTTACACATTTCATCTGTAACATCATCCACTTGTAAAAGTCAGCCTGAAACACAAAGGTCAGTTTCACGTGGTGTTAGGTCACCAACATTGTGTGATTATTTTTTTTGTTTGTTTGTTTTCGAGTACATACCGGCAACATGGGGAGTTTGCTGGACATGACTTGCACCTGTAATTGCTCTAGATTGCCCCGCAGAGTGAATTTTCCTTTTTGGCTTGCCGCCATTGCGGCTCTCGCCGATGCAGGTTTCTTCAGTTGAACAAATGCCTGAAAGGTGAGTAGGTTTTCTCACTATTGCCCAAGAGACATTTTTTTTTTCTTGGCCGAAATTCAGGAAGTAAAGAGATACGTACGACTTGTTTTTGAGGAATAACGTAGATGCTGTCATCACCATTTGCAAGTCCGAACGTCTTGACCAAATTGATGATATCTTGCTCTGAGTAGCTGTGGTGGTTTTTGGGTAGGTTGGTGAGGTACAGCCCAGTCAAATTCTTTTCGGAAAACTGGAAAGACATAATGTCAGAGCCACCAGTCCATTGCCAATGTGCCAAAACGGAATACGTGTCGGCTCTCGACCAATTCAAAGATTTCATGTTTTTTATGCCTCAGTTTACAATCGAAAATCAGTTCTTGACCAAACTGAGCGCACCAGAATGCACCAGTCGACTCCCTTCCGCTTCCTTATACGCATCACTTCTTCCTGTCGCATTCATTGTGACCGGCGCATGTTTTTTTTACATTAAAAAACAGACATGCTTGGTTGAGATCTCCGCAAATATGGCGTTCCATTGTGAGTTGACATGTTTGGATTGTTCAATCAAAAAAAAGACATTCATTACATTGATTATAATGGGAATGTTTGTTTCTGAGGTTTGACTGTATTTGCCGACGTCTTACCTTTTGATTTAAGTAGGCTTTGTGTTTAATGTAACCTGAAACAGACAAATTGATATAGTTTTTTTAACCCAGGAGTGGGTATATTTTTTTTACCCAGGAGTGATTGGATGTTGACAAATTTGCAGGGCTTACGGATATTTTGTAAATTCAGATTCTTTTCCATGGTCTCTCCAACGGTGAGTTGGTCGGCTCCGCCATAACGTTGTTTGGGTGCATTGGATGCAGAGGAAGCTACTTTATCGCGCTTAGGTGAGATCATTGGTTCGGTTTTCACCGATGGGTCGGAGCCGCGTTGGGATGTCGCCTCCTTTTTGACTGTGGCGTCTGAACCGGTTAGGGGTGCCACGTTGTCCTTTGGTGCTGCATCGGATTCACGTGAGGCCAATGAATTGTCCTTGGGATCACATTGGGGCGCCACATTCTTTTCAATTGCTGATTCCGATGTACACGGGGGCGCACTGTCCGTTGGATCGGAGGTGGTCGCATCGTCCTTTGGTGCTGCATTTGAGACGCTCATAGGTGGCGCGGCGTCCTTCGGTGCGGCATCGGGGCCGTTTGGTGGCGCCGAATTGGAACCAGATGGGAGCACCACATCATTTTCAAACGCCACCTTTTTACCAAGCATTGGAGCTGCGTCCTTCTGACATTGGGACGGCGCCTCCTCCGTCAATGCTGGGTCCGTGTGGTGTGAAGACCTCGCATTCTCCTTCATTGATGCTTCAGAACCACGTTGGGAGGAGGCCTGCTCCCCCGGTGTTGCCTCAGAACTGCACGGGAGGGACATTTCCTCCATCACGGCCGCATTCGGTATTGTCTTGGCTGGTGCTACCAGGGGAACAAGATTAAAAGAATGACACTTGTGATGCTAATGTACAAATTATTTGTCACTGCACTTAGGCATATTATCATCTTAGTTACATTTTGAGGGTTTATTGTTCCCATATTTTCTGGTGTACAATATAAGCCACACCCAAAAGCCTTATTTGTCTTCAAAATATGCCCCTGTGCCTTATCATCCAGTGCCGTCTTATAAGTGAAGTAATATTGAGCCACAACAGTTCTCACAACTCGCCGACTGCATTTACCCCCGTAGAAGAAGTCGTGTGCGGTGCATGCTGTGATATAGAGAATGGCATTTTATTTCAATAATCTCTTAAAATTACTTTGCAGGGTGAAATTTTTGTTCTTGATCTTGCCATAATTTTCCGTTTTTAGCATAATGATTAGAAATTGCAGATTTGGCCGTTTTTGCTTGTTTTTGTACTTTGTGTTTCAAAAACATTTTATTTCATTTAGTTCTGAAAAATTTAAGGCCAAAATACTCCACGAAAAACTCTAAGGAACAGTCATTTATTCATCTTCCTGAACCGCTTAATCCTCATGAAGGTCGCGGGGGGTGCTGGAGCCTATCGCAGCCGTCTTCGGTCATTTAGCAGGGGACACCGTGAATTGGTTGCCAGCCAATCGCATGGCACACTGAGACAAACAACCAACCACTCTCACTCTGACCCTGAGGGACAATTTCAAGTGTTCAATCAGCCTGCCATGCATGTATTTGGAATGTGGGAGGAAACCGGAGGACCTGGAGAAAACCCACGCAGGCACGGAGAGAACATGGAAACTCCACACAGGGAGGCTGGAGCGGGATTTGAACTCTAAATCCGGGCCGCTCCTCTAAGAAACAAACATTTTAAAGAAAGAAGATTGGTAATCTTTGAAAATGATACTAATTATTGTATTGTAATAAACTGATAAAACCCTTGAATATTTTTTTCAGCTCTTAAAAATGCAGAAAATACCAGAAATTATACTATTGTGCAATTTCTATTTTAGTGGAAAAAGTTTGAGAATATGTCATCCATTGAAGTTGAGTCTTCTAATCCGCTGCGCCTTATAGAATGGAAAATACAGCGGGTTTTTTTTTGTTTACTATCTACTTTTAGTGCTTAGACTTGGGAACAGACATGGGGGATATTTACCAAAAAGAGACAGACACGTTGCTGTTCACAATCTACATTGTTTCACGTGGGGAATGAAAAATAATAAGCATAAAAATAAGAAAAAGAAAAGGAAAAAACCTTGTTTCTGGACGGCACTGCTTTCAGGGTCACACGGTACTTGGGGAGCCACCGGCCCTGCCGCAGGTCCCTCTTCAGGCTTGATAGTCTGCCGATTTTGGTCTTTGGTCACGAGAGGAGGGTCCACTTCCATGGTGTCAGGCGCAAGTGGTCCGGTTACACTTGTTGGTTTTGATTGCGTGGGAATCGCGACCGCATTGTGCTGCTTGTTTGTGGTGTTGACCTTTGCAATGGTGCGTTGCGGTGGTTTGGCAGCATTTGCTAGAGCTTTTTTCATTTCACTGGTGACCTTGCAAGTGGGGTTTATTTGGGGCTTCGGCGGAATTCCTTCCACCGTCTTTGTGATCTCTTTGCTGGGGACATTTTTCGCTTTGGCAGCAGATGTTTGCGTCTTTGAGACTTTGGAAGCTGCGGATGGATTTCTAGGAAAACAGAGCGATGGTGATGTGATGAATGATGTTTTTTAACAAGGTGCAAAAAGCGTGTCCACTCCAGTGCCAGGGTTATTGTCATTTTAACTAAAATTGCAGGACCCACCAAATATTGAGTTTTAGGACTACAGAAACATTCAACAGCATTAGAAACCTTAAACTCTCTCCTTTCATCAGAAAAAAAGACTTAATTCCTAAGTTATACGAGTCTGGAGTTATCTGATCTTGAAATGGGGGTGGCTGTCCAAAATACAATGCGTTACGTATACATACTGATTCATATAGTGCTTTAACAAGAGCTAAAGCACAAACAAAGCACTAACATGGACAAAAGGCAAATGCTGCACCTCATGGAAGGGAAAAACAGCACCCCCAGCAAGAAAAAAAACAATACTCGAACAAATTCGGTCATGGCGCTCCACGTCACACTTTCCAATCCCCGATTGAATTTGGGAATGGCACGGAATGAGTCAACTTGACTAGATCACGCGAGGAGAGAGCAGGCCTCTTACTTGTGAGGATTGATCTTCAGCCCCGTGGAGACACACTCCTGCAACAAAACACAAAGTTGCTTTAATTTAGCTCCCGGGAAGTACGGCGCAAGGATACTCAACACACCTACCTTGTTTTCCAAAATACAGAGTGGAAATCCATTAATTTTCAACTTGCTCGCCTTCCTCAGTTTCTCTGCATCTTCCTTCTTCTCAAAACACACGACTGCCTGCGCAAACACACCCGAGGGGAAGCACTCAACACGGCATTTGTGCTAGTGATGAATCGCGTCAAGCGCATTGGGCAGAAACACAACAGTGAACGTTACCTCTCCTTTGGAGCGGAACACGACGACTGATTTGGTTTTGCCGTACTGCTCAACGGCAGCCAAGATTGTCCGGTAGCTGAGAGAACGGTGAATCATTCCAACCGTCACTATGGTCGGCACGGAGGCTTTGACGAGCTGTGTGAAGCACAATTTGATGTAATCTTAGTCAGAAAGGAGATCGCATGTGTTTGGTGCTGTTGTTGAATCCATCTTCTTTCATCTTAAGCAACTGGCTAAAATAAAACCTCTCCTTTATCACGAGCACTTTGAAGCAGCAATTCATGCCTTTGTCACATATTGGCTCGATTACTGTGATGCGCTTTACTTTGGAGTCAGACAATCCTCCATGAAGCGTCTCGAGCTGGTCGGGAATGCTGCTGCTGGCCTCTTGACTGGTACTCGAAAGAAGGAGCACATAACTCTGACTCTGGAATCCCTTCACTGGCTCCCCATATATTTTACAGTTCTTTTCAAGATTTTATTTGTTTTCTCATTAGTTTGACATTAATAGACGTGCCAAAAATTAAATAGAGGCTCAGAGGGGATCGAACATTTTCTGTTGCTGGTCCCACTCTCTGGAATGTCCTGCCACTACTCTTTGGCAATCGACTTAGTATCATTCCGATATGATCTTAGTTTCACTCCTTAGTGTTTCTATCTTTGTGACTGCCTTATTCCCTGTATATGATAGCTGTCCATGTTAAACGCTTTGTTACGGCTTCAGCTGTTGTTAAAGCGCTATTTATAAATCAATATGTAATGTATTGTAATTTACTGAACCTTAGTCTTTGCAGAGGTGGCTTTCTGTTGGCCAGAGGTGGTTTTGGACGCGACTGGCTTTTTGCTGGTTAAAGATGAAGCAGAGGTGGTTTTGGACGCAACTGGCTTTTTGCTGGTTAAAGATGAAGAAGAAGAGGTGGAGGAAGTGGTGCCGATGCTTCCTCGAGAGGTTGAAGGAGTGGCGTCCATCTTGGCCAACTGCGCCAACAAGGCGGGGGCCAGAGTTTTGACCATAGTCTCGACATCGGACTGCTTTGATAGAGACTGAATAGCTGGGTAGAAGACAAAGTGGTCGATTCACAAGAGCTGTGTTGCGTCGTGTGTCGGTTGAGGATATTGTACCTGTTGATTGCAAAAGCTTCTCGGCAAGTTGCTCTGCCTTGGTTGACGTCGGCTGGCTCGTGCGCTTGGTGGCACTTGCTTTCGAGGACAAACATTTGTCATGGACTCTCTTCGGTGATGGGAGCCTGGCATGGTGGTTCCGCGACGGGGACAGCCTGCGCGACGGGGACCGTCTGCGGGATGAGGAACGCCTGCGAGATGAGGAACGCCTGCGAGAAGAGGACCGCCTTTCGTGACTCCTCTTTAACGACGAGTGCCGCTCCCGACTTCGTCGGGCGGGACGCCTCTCGTAACTTCTTGAGCGCCGATTATCAGATGAGCTCGTGGAGTAAGAACGAGACCTAGAATATTTCCGGAATGATAATTTCAAATTTGACACAATCCAGTCAGGTGATTTTGGCCAAAAATGCTACAGCACCTGCGCTTATGCCTGGAACTGTGAGGTGAACGGGATCGACTACTCGTCTTTGTCCTCTTTTCTCTCTGAGCATCTGAGCTGCGCCGGTTCCGAAGAGGGCTGGAGTGGGAAGGTGGTGAGCGAGCCTTACGATGGGGTTTATTACGCTGAGTATGTTCAGTGGACGGCGACTTCTTTTGCTCCTGTTCCTTGGGGCTATATAACACCTCGCCGTCCCATTTGGGATATCTGAGGGGTATCAGCAAACATCTTCGATTAGTTTGATGATGACAAACAAGTCAAGCACATCTCAACAACAAAGTCTTTTGAAGAAGGAGGACAGGTAAAGGGGCCATGGAAAAATAGAACACTAACTGCTTGCGAAGGACTCTGCAGTTCTCCAGGTGTATGTTGGAGTTTTGGTGAATGAGCCAGTCCTGGCAGGAAAATACAAGCGATTCATGAAAATGGAAGGCGTCACAAGGCATGAATAACAACATACTCAGATTGACAATCACAATCGCCGCAGGATTCGGATAATCCTCAGGATTCATAAAAAAAAAGAGACACACTGAAAAGTACTTGTTTCCTTGTTGAAGTGAGCCAAGTCCTGATGGCAATCACTACAAGGAACCCCAATGAAATGTTTTTTTTTTTTTTTGAATAAATGTCCCTGTTGACTTGTTTCTTGCTCTGCCTGGAGGTCAGAAAGGATCAGGAAAAATAAAAAATTAAAAATGCCCGAGGGGAAATAGGTCGATGGGATCTCCTAAGTCAGACATTGCCGTGACTTTAAAAAAATCGAGTTATCAAATATTTGTCCTTGAGTACAATTGTTGATAAGATACACATTAGATGCATTGAAAAACTAAATATAAAAAAAAGGAATCTTCATGATCGTCATTTGGTTCTTCTGCCGATGTTGAAATGCTGACAGCCGATTGGTCAACATGAATCACTTAAGAGTCCATCAAAACAAAGAAAAAGTGAAACGGCGTAGCACAGTGTCGCGTACAAATCGTGGCACGAGCGAGGGGTGGAAAAATGTGGCCGTCCATAGCGAGACAGAACAGAAGGTCCACTCACCTTCATCAAGGCGCACCTTTTGTTACACAGAGAACACGTGTGTGGAAAGACTCTGGGCGTGGCCGCTGCATAGTCCAGCATCTTGGCTGACGTCGGCAAACCCCGGTAGACCGTGACCTCCGGCATTAACGGCTGCAGGGGTTGTTTGCCGCTATCGGCCGGACGCAGGCCGAATAACGGATATTCAACTACATTCAAGGCGCCGGGGTTGGAGCAAACGCCTTGGATGTGTTGAACCAGCGGCTGAGCTGGGAAAACCTGCTGCCAACTCGTCTGCGGCGTCGGAAGGGGCAGCAGCGGTATCATCTTTTTAGCCGGCTTTGGGGTCTTGGTCTGGGTCTTGGGTAGCGCCTTCTTCTTGACTTGCGCTGACTTCGTAGTGGACTTCTGCTTTTGTGGCTGGGCTTTCTTGGCGGTCGACTGCTGTGCAGGCGTCTTCGTTTTTTGGGCCTTCTTGGCCGGAGTTTTTGTTATTTGCTGGTTCCTGCTGACGGCAGCATCGGGTCCCCCGAGGACGACAAGGCCGGGTCTGCTGGGATGGGTGCGGTGCAGGAAAACTGGCGACGGTTGCGGTTTTAAGGTGGGCTGATGCGTCTCTTGCTTTCGTGCACAAACCATGGCTTGAGGGGCTGGACATTTGATGTTACAAGTGCCAGTGTCTTTTGTCGGCATAGAAAACATTGTGAAAGGTGACTGTACACTCATCACCGCTGGTTTGACCGGGTCGTGACTTTTGGGCTGGGTAGATGATTTCAGGATGGAGGTGAGAAAAGACATTGCGGGTTCCTTATTATTGGGGCGAGAAGGCGCCGGCTGCGCAAGCTCTTGACCGTAACTTCTTCTGTCCAAAGGGTCACCCTCAGCTCTTTCAGCTTCGCTCTCAACATCCTCGTCAAACATTCCAGAATATTTGCTTGTATGTCCATAGTCAATGACCTTACTAGACTGGAAAAGAGGAGACGAGGAATCCTCTTGTTCCATCCCCTCCAGTCCAGGACCTCTCCAACTGTCCCCACTGGCAGGGCCACTGAAGGTTTTGAGTCGATCGGCAGCCGAGGCCTTCTTGGTCTTCTCCATACGGATTTGACGTAAGATGAAGGGTAAGTTGGAAGGGGTGATCTGGTCTTCAGGGTAGGATATAAGATGTTCCAAATCGCCCTTTTCAAGTCCAAATTGCACCAGGATGTTGGCAGCTGCCTCACAGGTATATTTGGCTTGAGTGAGCTCCGAAGAATCGGCTATGTCAGGGTTGTTGTAATCTCGGTGTAGAATTGAACGGAGCTCAATGTCCTTCTTACCGGAGGTACTAAAAGAACGACCCGCGGACATTGAGTGTTGAAAACGGGCGGAGGAGGAAGAGGTGGTGTCACCGGCAGTTCGGCTATAATTTGACAGGCAATTGAGCGAGTCACCGCTGCCGTCAAAGTTTCTGCTGATATTTTGGTAAGAGCTCACTGCAGAGTCCTGGGAGTACTCTTGTCGACAAGCATCTTTATCCAAAGCCAGGATGTCTTCCTTGGTCTTTGATCCTGGCATGGGTTGATAATTGAGAAGCTGCGAAGAAATCGCCTGGCTTTCAGAAGCCTGCGGTCGACGAGTGGAGGAGCTGAGGCTGGATCCGAGTCTGACAAAAGATGACCCCCTATGAGGGTCATCCTGCCTTCTCTGGGCCGCATAAGGGTTGTACAGAGGATGAGACATGGCTGCCTGTCGGACAATCAGGAACGAGCTCCTGGCTAGTCCGCCAAACAGGAGCTGTTTGGTGGGGCCTGGAGTCGGAGAAGCAATACAATGCTTCGATGTCAACACAAAGCTGGAAAGAGTTACAAAAAACAAAATGAGGTTAACTGCAGGTAAGAAGACCGCTGTTCACTGGACAGGAACACTTCTTCGGGGGCAACGTCTCAACTCAGCTCTTCCGCTCTTCAAAGCCTTTCCCGATACGCAGAGGTGCTCACTTCTGCCTTGTGACTCGCAAAAAAATGACACAGATAAAGTAGCACCTCCATCAAAGACACAAAAATCCTAACAGGATTTATTAGGTTGCCTTTTATGCATATCCAACAACAACCACGCAATGTGCCAACATTTCTTGCAGGTCAGATCATATCCAGTCATATTCAGTGATATTAGTTTCTGCCTTAACCTAAGCCATACATCGTAAAACCATTCCAAACGGTCTAGTATCTTCCAGAATGAAAGCTACTAGAATATATATATATATATATATATATATATATATATATATATATATATATATATATATATATATATATATATATATATATATATATACACACATACATATATATATATATATATATATATATATATATATATATATATATATATATATATATATATATATATATACACACACACACACATATATACACACACACACACACACACACACACAGTAAAGTCTCGTTATATCGATAGTACTGCTTATTACGATACTATTTCTATGAACGCAAGGAGAAAATTTACATGCCGCAGGATCGGATATATCGATAGTCCGGTTATATCGATATTTTTTCCGACTCCTGAGAATATCGATATAACGAGACTTTACTGTGTGTGTGTGTGTGTGTGTGTGTGTGTGTATATATATATATATATATATATATATATATATATATATATATATATATATATACAGACAGACAGACAGACAGATAGACAGATAGATAGATAGATAGATAGATAGATAGATAGATAGATAGATAGATAGATAGATAGATAGATAGATAGATAGATAGATAGATAGATAGATAGATAGATAGAACCCATTGGCTTACGAACTTTTCGGTTTACGAACGTTATTTATGAAAATTTTACCTTGGCATACAAACTATTTTTCGGGACACACACAGAGCTGCCACAATGAGTGCTGTGTCGTTTGTGAACGAGCCCGTTCTCCAAACAAGGAAATAGCAGCGGACTTTTTTTGTCCTCTATTCCCCGCCCCCAGTTAAAACCACGTGATTGGTCAAGAATGCAGCAGTGGGGGATTGGGTTACAGACAGAGGCCGTTCTCCCAAAAACAAAATGGCGTCTTCGGTTAAAGCCACGTGATTTTTCAAGAACCCAGTGTGTGTGTGTGTGTGTGTGTGTGTGTGTGTGTGTGTGTGTGTGTGTATGTATATATATATATATATATATATATATATATATATATATATATATATATATATAAAAATAATCCATTTAATTTCTAAGCGCCTTTCAAATCTCTCAAGGTCACTTTACAGTCACAGGATCAGTTTTTCTGTGGGTGACACAGTGAAGTCTCGTTATATCGATATTGGTTATATAGATAGTCCCGCTTATTACGATACTATTTCTATGCACGCAAGGAGAAAATTACATGCGCGCAGGGTCGGATATATCGATAAGTCTCGTTATATCGATATTCAAGGGAGTCCGAAAAAATATCGATATAACCGGGACTATGGACTATCGATATATCCCTGTTTGCATGTAATTTTCTCTGTGCGTGCATAGAAATAGTATCGATATAACCGGGACTATCGATATATCCGATATCGATATAACGAGACTTTACTGTATATATATATATATAGGACATTGATTCGCTGTGGCGACCCCTGAGGGGAAAAGTCGAAAGGAAAAGAAGATATATATATATATATATAGAGAGAGAGAGAGAGAGAGAGAGAGAGAGAGAGAGAGAGAGAGAGAGAGAGAGAGAGAGAGAGAGAGAGAGAGAGAGAGAGAGAGAGAGAGAGAGAGAGAGAGAGAATAGTGGAGTGAAATGCAAATCTAAGTAAATGGATGAAAATTTAAACGTGCTGTGTTAAAATAAATAGTGTGTGGAGAAGAGTTCAAAATTATTTCATTGCGTGGAGTAGTGCATGGCGACGTTCGCGGGTATGTGCTACACACCCACAACACGGACTAACACGCGTCGAAGGAAAAAAAAACATAAGACAACATTTCACCAGTTGGTCAAAGACAAAAAACAGGATTACGAGAACGTGTATGTCTTCTATCTTGCTTTAGAATCTAAATAAAACAACAAAATAAAACGGATGCAATGGCCGCTTGTTGAGAAAAAAAAAACAATTAAACAGGCCTTTAATCTCCCGACGATCAAAGCTGGATCGCTGTCCGGACCTCACAACATAACACAACACAAAACACAACAACGCAGGTAATGGACAAAATAACCGTCCCCGAAAGATTTGTGTGGATGTGCATATTTTTTACCTTTACTTAACAATCGTAACTGCAAATTGGTCGTGTCCTTAGCCGCGACGGTGCTCGCTAGCACTAGCTTGGTGTGACGTCATCAAAACGGAAGTTGTGTACGGTACAACACAATTCTTCCGTTTAGAAAGCTGGAAAAGTACGAGATTTTAAAATTGATATGTCGTAATATGGTGTTGCTTTGTGTAAATGATACAATTTCTGGACAGATTTGAGGTTCTTTACTGGGACTACCGTCATGGTCGGAGGGGGAAGGCAATTGCAATTGCCATGTGAGCCTCCAGAACTCACTTCAACCCAACATCCGCCTGTAAAATGTTTTATTTTCGCAACGAGGTATTTCTTATTTTGATATGTTTTATTTATTACTACAGAGAGTTGTAAACATGTCTTTGAGTGGGAGTGTTAAGTATATTTGATAATCGGAGTAACAAAGACATGTTAAAGTTATTTACACAGTGATGTTGCCTGCGGACAAGTGAACCTGAGAGACCAGGATGTTGTAATGCTTTTGTGAGCATGCGCAGAATAAACGGTTAGTGACCAAAACAGACATGGCTGTACGTCATTATTCTCCCGTGAATATTACCCATTATTAAGATAAACGGCTACTTTGATGATCGACTGCTGCAGGAATGTCCAGCGCTACAGTCCCTCGTAGATTCTCGTACGACTGACTCGCAGTCGACAGCACATGACCCCTTTGGTCTTTAGCCAGGCATGGCTAGTCGAACAAGCAAATACGATTTGCGCATAATGTACAAATATTTGGTCTAGATTTTTAAAATATATTGATCATTAATTGATTTAAAAATATATTGATATCTTGATTTTTAAAATTGATATCCATCTCTCCCTCGCACTGTCTCTTTTCTCTCTCGCTGTCTCTTTTCTTTCTGTCTCTCTGTTCATTTAAACGTGTTTATTGTAAATCATGTATACAGTACTTGTCTTTAAGTATAGATTTTATCCTGTGTTTTAAGCTCTTGTCTTTGAGTATGATGAAAAGCGCTTTCAAATAAAATGTAGTTATTTTTATTCACACCTTTTTTAGTTTAAAAAAACTGTTGTGAATTGTATTTGTTCCAAAATATAATGAATTGAATAATTGTGATTTTATTTCTTATCAAAATAATCATAATAGTAATTTAATATATTCACATATACCCGTATAATTTTGTGCTCTTTTTGTCATGATCTAAAAATATCAACCAAACCCAATCTCCCTCTCACGCACTATAATAGCAGATGAATATCTTAAAACGATAATAATATTCAACATTCATTACTTGCAGACTTTGGTCCCTAACGCCTGCCAAGCGCAAGGGGTCAGTCACTGTATTCCTAATAAACAAATTCCTGGCACATATTGAAAAAGTGCAGTCAGTGATGTGGGCGTGTTCCGGTTCCAAAATCATGTTGGAATGGGCCGGCTAATTTTCAAACATCTCCAGTAGACGGCCCTGGCAAAAGCAAAGGCGGCGATGAAGACGAGCAGTACCCATGCGGCATAGATCCCTTTGGAATCGCGAGCAGGCTGCCACGTTCCCACCTATATGCAAAATTTGAGGGTGAGGTTCAACCCGCAGAAGACTTTCTGAGCACACTCACCATCAGTCCCGCAGTGGAGATGGCGACCACGGCGAAGACCATGAAACACAGTAGGCTCCTCCTCCTCGGGTACTTCCGGCCAACAGAGGAGCTGAAAGAACACCAAACCAAATGTGGAAGTCATGTGACGTTGAGGAGTTCTTGAAACATAGCGGAGAAGAGGCGCTTACACTTTATGGCAGTGTGGACATCTGGACAAGGTCTTGTCGGAAAACTCTGTCCACTGGGAGAAGAATAGAAGGCGAATCGGCCGTGTGAGACAATATGGAGGACGTTTGGGATATGTGCGGCATACCAAGAACGTATTGGAACAATGGCCGCAGATGACTCGGACGCCGACGGGTGGATGCTGCAGCTCTGGACTTTCCCGGCCGATGTGAACTGGGCCCAGATCGATGATGCGTTTACTAGAAAGAAGGCCATAAAACTGAAATTCTATTTGGTTTTCATGCAACTCCGATGAAACTCAACATGGAAACATTGAAAAAACTGGGCATGGAAAAAAGGGGAAAAGCAGTGTCTGAAATAACGTCTGCCCGGTAAGTTGTACGTCGGGCGTCCAATTTACAGAACGTCTTCGCGCGGGTGGCGGAGAACTTTTCCAAGAAAAATAAAAAAATATATATTTTTTTTTTCAAATCAAACATTTGCTTTATTCAATAAAGCAAACGTTTGAACGAAGATTTCAAAATCGGAATAATGTATTCGTTTTGGAAATTTCTGAATTTCGGTTCGTCAATTTGCATACTTGGTACGGCAGCCAATCAGAAGGCTGCTTTCTGCTTCCGGACTTTCCAGAGCGTTATAAGGTCGTACATTAGCATATCATTTTCGAAAGTAGATGCACAGAACCTCAGCCCCAGAAGAACGGTTTAAAAGAAGACAACAAAATGTCTCTCTTTGAAATCTCTTTGCAGACAGAGACTTTATGAATGAGATTTTAGTTTTCTCATAAAGTGGTCAAGAATGTGAAAACCAACCAGTAGGGTCGAGGACATGCTATCTTCTGTGACGTCACTTTGCAGATGAGCAGACAGTTACACGGACATCGGACATACTTCTTCCCAGCTGGAGCGTTCTTAATGGGCTGCAGGAGGAAGGGCAAATAACAAATTCTCAGAAGGATGGAATACGTGGGAAGCATATGTGATACGGCACTCACGGTTGCTTCATTGCAAATGCCACATTTGACGACATGCTGATGCATCTTTCCCTCCATGCAAATGGCTCTTTGACAAACGCGGCAACTAATGACTGGAGCATTGCCACTGCTGCAGTCGTTAAATGAATACGGTGGCGGGGGTTCATCGGGAACCAAACCTAGAAGAGAGGGAAGCTTTTGTTTAATACCTCATCACAGATGTCTTCCTCACTGGCATTTTTCATCGTCATGCATCATCATACTGGTACATTGTATAAAAAAAGTGGAATGGGAATTGCAGGTATTTTTTTCATCCGCTTGGGGTCACCATCCTCCAGTTGTATGTGAGTGGTTTTAAAAGGCGGGGGTGACGCCAGGTGAGTGTTGTGTTTTTTTTTCGCGAATGAAGTCAGTGCAAAGTTTGATATGTCATGAGTTCGAAATCCAGGGTACAGCGAGACCGCCAAAAGTGAACGGTGATCACGGCGAATGGACACTGTAGTTTTCCTTTCACATTTTTGCACACAGCTCAAACGGAACTCTACGCCCTCAAAGTCCTTCCAGATTGATGTGTATGTTCTTTTAATTTTCAAGTGCTCATACATGCTGTTAATATTTCCAACAACATGCCCAAGAAATCAGGTCAGAAACTTTCAGTAACTTGGGACCAAAACCATTGATATTTCTGGGAAATTCAACATTCCTGAGTTTAAGCGAACTTAACATCCGCAATATTTTATGAGTTTTGTATGCCGGTATTTGTTATATTTATGACATACTCTGGGCTTCAGCGAGGAGTCCGTACGAACTTCCTCCCAACGTTTGGCCGTTTGTCCCGTCGTATTGCCCGGACAGCAGCGGTGATCTCTCCCCGTCCGCCATAACTTCAGCGGGTCTCGAATCGCCCCGGAGTCCCCAAGAAGCCGAAACACGGCGTTGACTCTTCTATGACTCGTTCGCGCACCTTGTTGCGAGATTTTAAAGCCAGAACCATCGATGTTGACACTGTGTAGTAATGAGACCACGGAAGGAAGAGGCGAAACGCTGTAAACACGAATCACGTGACGGTGGTTTATGATTGACAGTGCACTCAACCAATGGGCGATCTCAATGACTCGCTGACCGTCACATGAGAGATTAACATAAACGAAATTTTACGAATATTCATTTAAAAGAGTCTCGAGACGGGTAATGAATATCGATAAAAAAATATAAATTAAGCAGCATCTGGGTAATTATGCGTCCATTAGTTGGACAGATTAGGCCTCGTTCAGCAGTGCCTCTTATGACACTGTGTCGGCTATCGAACTCTGTAACTTAATACGGACACCTGGTGGAGACAATATTTCAAGATGTTTTTCATTGTGTGGTGTCCCCCGCCTCGTGCCCGAAGACAGCTAAAATAGGCTCCAGCACCCCCCGCGACCCGAATGAGGAATAAGCGGTATGGAAAATGGATGGATGGATGGTATTATTTAATAATAATAATAATAATAATAATAATAATAATAATAATAATAATAATAATAATAATAATAATAATAATAATAATAATAACAACAATAATAATTGGATTGGATTGGATTGGATTGGATGGGATATGCCTTTATTAGTCTCACAGTGGAGAAATTTACATTTCACAGCAGCAAAGTGAAGTGAAGTGATAATAATAATAATAATAATAAACATCCATCCATCCATTTTCAGTACCGCTTTATCCTCATTAGGGTCCCGGGGGGGGGGGTACTGGAGCCTATCTCAGCTGTCTTCGGGGACTAGGCAGGGGACACCCTGAATTGGTTGACAGCCAATCACAGGGCACATAGAAACAAACAACCATCCGCGCTCACACTCACACCTAGGGACAATTTGGTGTGTTCAATCAGCCTGCCATGCATGTTTTTGGAATAATAACAATAATAATAATAATAATAATAATAATAATAATACATTTCATTTATAAGCGCCTTTCAAAATTCTGACAATATTTGAAATTGGATCGGTCCTTTATATTAAACGCTTTTTATACTAACTACCAGGTAATAGTATTAAATTATTATTAAATATTTAAGATGCCTGAAAATGTAACACACTTTTTTTTGATCTGTGTTAATGAAATGTCTAAATATATATTAGACTTACATTCATTAACTGATTTTCTAATCTGCTTCTCACAACGGTTGTGTGTATGTTGGAGCCTATCCCAGCTATCTTGGGCCAGTAGCCTCAGGGACACCCTGAACGAGTTGCCAGCCAATCGCAGGGCACACAGAGACGAACAACCATTTGCGCTCACACTCAAGAGTAAGGGACAATCCAGACTGTTCCATGAACCTGCTGTGCATGTTTTTAGAATGTGGGAGGAAACCTCAGTACTTACAGAAGATCCTCCTGGGCAAGGGGAGAACATGAAAAGCTCACAGAGGAAAGTCGGCGTCGGAATGGAACCTTTGCAATATAGTCATCATGTGAAAATCAGATTTGACGTGTTGTGATTGTGATGTTGCTCCGGTCTTTGACACGTAGAGTTGTTTCTGATTATATTGGCTGATTATTATTTATGATGTTTTTTTTAATTAAATAAAGTTTGACATTGTTTTTGGGAAGACATTCTCTCACTAGCTATTGATGAGCCGAGTATGCCTAAAAGCAGGGGATCAAACAGATTTGTGAGTGTGTGTATATAAAAGTGTGGAATTATTAATTTCATACCATTTGACTGGTACCCAACAAAGGATATACCGTATATATAATTCATGGTTGTGCATGAATGTATGCTGACAAATAGAAAACCAAAACATCTTGTCAAGTGCACTGTCTTGCCAAGTTGGAATGTATTGTGTTACGAAGCTGGCATTCCTCAAGACACCATATAATGAATGTGAAACCACAAAAACTCCACACAGGAGGGCTTAAGTAAAGATTCAGACATGCTTATATAGAAATGTGGGGTGAACATGCTAACTACCAGCTAGCTAGCTTCTCATCCTGATTCCGGTAAAGTGCTAATGACTAAAGTGCAACTTCTTTGAACCCAGTGTATTCGTGGGGGAATGTTTTTAACATCCTGTTATAGACGTACTGTCGGTAAGTAAGGTTATTTGTTGCCACAGGGCAATTTATCGGAATGCGGTCGACCGAGTTTTCCCACTATCTATCTTTCGGTTCTTTCCTACATGAGCGTCATGGGATTTTTTTTGTGTCTATTAAAAAAAAAATAATTATATATATATATATATATATATATATATATACTGGATATAAAAATATAAATATACAGGTTTATGTGATAAACACGGTGAAGCAGATGAACGTGAACGAATTACAAATTGATTTAATGACGGCAGCTTCTTCGTTGTTCAAGTTCCTTTTCTACCATTCGTCCGCACGCATGCAAAGAACTGGTCTGGCAACCACTGGAGCACAGGACTTTTTTTTACCAACACCTCTGGGGATTTCACTTGCCGATGAACTGTAAACGTTTGCTCTTGTCACTTTGCTCAAGCACATATATTCTTTTGTTTCGTAATAATCTCTTGGAAAGGGCCCGAGCTCACATTGTTGCTTTTAAAATCACAGATTCATCATATTCAATGATTTGAAAGTTAAACTGCCGACACACACACACACACACACACACACACACACACACACACACACACACACACACACACACACACACACACACACACACACACACACACACACACACACACACACACACACACACGCACACATGCATTGGACACATTGGACATACCCGTCAGGGGATTGTGCCTTAAAATCTTTGGTCTGGTACATTCCGGGCAAAGATTGTCAATTTGTGGGACTTTCATATTATAACATGACCCAGTTTTCTCACTTGGTGCCGCGGTGAGTTTCCTGGTATTCTCAAAGGACTCAAAGGAAGTCAGGCATAAAAACAAAAAAAAATCATTTTAAGTACTTGGGGTCAACTGTCCAGAGCAATGAGAGGTGAAGAAGCGTGTCCAGGCCGGCTGGAATAGCTGGAGAAAAATGTCAGGTGTGATGTGTGATAGGAGGGTTTCAGCTAGGATGGAAGGAAAAGTGTATAAAACGGTGGTGAGACCAGCCATGATGCTTGGACTGGAGACAGTGCCACTGAAGAAAAGACAGGAAGCAGAGCTGGAGGCAGCAGAGATGAAGATATTTAAGTTTTCTTTAGGAGCGCCCAGGTTGGATAAGATGAGAAATGAGTATATCAAAAGGACAACTCATATTAGAGGCTTTGCAGAAAGTCAGAGAGGCCAGACTGAGATGGTTTGGACATGTCCAGAGGAGAGAGAGTGACTATATCGGGAGAAGGATGCTGAATCTTGAACTGCCAGGCAGGAGACCGTGAGGAAGACCGAAGAGGAGGTTTATGGATGTTGTCAAAGAGGGCATGAAGGTGTCACGGTTTTGCGAGGTGGTGATGACGGGTGCGGAGCCCAAAAAGCAGGCAGGAGGTTGTTTGACAAATTGTATTAAAGTCAGCAGGAACAAAATGTAAAACATCAAAATCATCTGAATGGAAAAAATACAAAGTAGCAAAAGAAGACCAAAAGTAAAAGTCCGCCAAGGTTAAACAAACACATACACAATGCATGCAGCAAACAATTAGCAAACAAACAATGAACCGGCACCGGATGGTTGCGCCGGGTGTCCTTTTAAGTGTCAATGATTAAACGACCAGCACCTGTTAGGCTGCAGCAGGCTGACGTCGCTACCCGCTGGTCGCCAATCTGATCGGGACGACCAGTACCTGTGCAGGTGTAGGCGGGGCCGACAGCGCCCCCAGTTGGTCGCCAACCAGATCATGACAGAAGGTAGCTGGTGTGAGAGATGAAGATGCACAAGACCAGGTTAGATGGAAGACACTGATTCGCTGTGGTGACTCCGGAAGGGAAAAGCCAAAAGGAAAAGAAGTCGCTGTATTTGTAGAACAAGTATGCAATTATGTAGGTATCCTTGAGAGCCTCAAAGTGTCTGGTGCTGGAGATTCGTAACAGTGGTTCAAGTGAGTACAAAGCTGGAGCTACAATGATTATAATGGGATGCTGTTCCACAGGGTTGTGCAAAATTACAAAGAGGCACTATATTGGATTGGATTGGATTTGCCTTTATTAGTCTCACAGTGGAGAAATTTACATTTCACAGCAGCAAAGTGATGAAAGTTATATAGTTATATTTGCGTTACTGTTTTGAGTTATAGCAAGGGGAAGAAGCTGTTTAAATGTCTGCTGGATTTGGTGCGCATGCATCAATAGCGCCTGTCATAGGGTAGTCACAAGAAAAGGTGGTGAGCAGGATGCGAAGGGTCCAGGAGGATTTTCCGTTCCCTTGTCTTGATTCTTGCAGTGTGCAAGTCCTCGACACAATGAGGCAGCAAATATGTTCTGTCCAGTTAAGTTCGGAATAATTACCTGCAGGAATGAAGGAAGCGGCCCGGTGGACCAGTAGATAGCACAGGTGTCGGGAACCTATGGCTCGCGTAGATGGCTATTTTGATGATTGCATCTGGCTCGCCGATAAAACTAAATATCGTACATATTCTCGCTTTTGCGCTGTTCATTTCCTGTTTGGGCGGCATACTGACATATGGCCATTGATGTTGAAACAGGTAAAAGCCCCCTTTTAAATAAGCCTGACGACTAAAATAAAAAACTGTGGAGAGAAAATGTTCTGCCGTGATTCCTATTTGTAATGAAACAATACAATGAATGAAACAGTTGAATATCAGTGGCACTTTGACAAGCCCCATGCTAACGTTACAATCAATACACCTCTGTGAGAGACAGCAGAAAGTAAGCGTGCAAGCTAATGAGCAGTGTGCAGGCTAGATAGCAGTAGATTCGCCTATGGACCCGGAAAGTTGACTTTCATTCCGATCGTTTGTATAATGTAAATGTATAGTGGATTCTCCGGTGGCATCCTGCGTGGAGGAACCCATCTTCAGGGCCCCAACCCCAGCTAACGGGGATCATCTGTCCGCCTCAGTCAATAAGACCATGAAGATCTCCTTCCGTTTTTCCCGACCAGAATCTGTGTATGTGTATAAAGAGTTTGATGGTTCTCTTTATTTGTAAGTAGGTTCGTTGTCAGATCTCCCAGGCAGGTGACGCGCAGAGCTTGATCGCGGCGTGGAGTTGAGCAAGTCGCGCTGTGATGTCCGTGCCTTTGCGGGGCTTTGCAAGTCTCTTTGAGTCTGTGAGTCCGAGATGAGTCTGAGATGATTCTGCCCCGTGGTTCGCCCAATCTCTCTGTCCCGCGACAGCTCCTTTTATACCATTTTCAAGCGTGTGCTATGCATCAGGGTGAGACGCACATCAAGGAGATCAAGGAATTGAAAGACATGAAAGGGTTGAAAGGCGCACTTCAAAATCATACACACGTGTGACGCCACAGGTACACCTAGCCAACTTTAACCGAATTAACCGTTATACAACAAATTAACACAGCGCGGTGGAGTAGTGGTCGCCGAGTCTGCATCATTTTTTTGCATTGTTGAATTAAAATGTTCACTCCATCAATGAGGAACTTTTCAGGACTTGGAGGGTACTGTTCAGCGGGCCGGTTAACATGAGCCGTTTGATCATCGGCGGGAGTGATTGTTTTGGTCTGGACGGCGACTGAGACGGATTTGAACCTGAGTCAGGCTGTCTGTTTTGCCATTGAAATGGTTGACGTGGCACTGACGTACGTGTTTTGGGGTCCACTTATCGGTGATGGCCCGCTGCCGCACACTTCGCATGCTAACGTGCTCATATCCCCCTTTCACAGGACGCGCCATTCGGAGATGCGTTGTGTCATTGTGACCGTTCATCCCGGTGGTGAGTGAAGCCGCTAGCCGTTGGTTCCGAAAATTCCGAAAACGTACCTGGCATGTTTTATCAAAACAATCAGTGGTGTTAACCTCGGTAATGGTGACACTTTAGCTTGTTGCTGTCAGTGTTAGTTTAGAATGCAGTACAGATTAGGTGAAGAATAAGCCAAGTGAGTTTTGTTTAGCCACTTAAACGACAACCGACGTCTCTGGACAAGTTGTGTCCATAATTTGTAAAATGGCTTCAAATTACTTCCACTGAGCGTATTTTACATAGATTCCATTGCATATAGCTATATTTTACGTTTTAAGACTGAATATTCCGGAAGTCTTGTTTTTGAGTTGGTGACGAGACCGTACGTGACATCACTGAAGGAACGCCCCTGACCGAAAAAAAGGACACATTGTAGCAGTCCTTCCATCACGTCAATGCTTGTTTGGTCTGAAAACCTCATGTTGCACCAGAAAGAGCCAGAAGAGAATTAATCAGCCTGTGGAAACGGGCTGATTAATTCCTCACAGGAGCTCGGTGGCCATTTTCTGCCTCTTTTTTAGTGAGACATTTCCCCCCAATTTTGCCTCAAAATGGCACGGAATAAATTCTTTAATCGATTGCAAACATGTATGCTTTCCTCTTCAGAACTATTTGAATCATATTCATAACTGGATGTGTACCAAGAAAGCAGATTCTCCAAATCTGAAGCCATTGTTTTGATTCTCCATCAATGCTAGACGTCTTGGCGTGACGTCACAAATTTAGGGTGGGACTTTCTGAAAATGCCCAATTCGCAGCTCAATTTTTTTGCAGATTTTGGACAGTTTAAGTTATTTTTATTGGTGTTTTGCATTTGAATAAAAATATCATACTGGGTGTTTTGGGTATTTTAGATGCTATAAAACGTTTTTCTGACGTCAGTTAGGAAACAAAAAAAGTGTTGTCCTTTAAAGAGGATGAAATCAGACAATGTAAATAAATCAATAATTCCAAGAATAAAGCAACGACACTTTTTAAAGCAAGTATGGGGATTCGTCATGATGCGTAAACGTATTTGCATCGCTTCTACTTTGCCCAGAGCTAAAGTAGGGAGGAGTAATTATTTAATTGCAGGATTTTCAGCCCATCAATGCAATAATAATTTGAAAATTAGATGTCAGCAAACTTCATCCCCCCCAGGGGAACCCGTGAAAACTGAAAGTGGCTTCTGTCTTTAGTGGTGGTTGCAAGGAAAGCCCTTGTTCCCGCTACATACGACATCCGGGGATTCGGCTTAACGCAGGTGTGTTATTTGGCATCAGTCGCTTCAACGCTGTGACACGTTTTAAGTGCTGCTTTTCTACCCTGCAGCTGAAGGAGGAGTTGGTGACGTTGGGGCTGCCTTCTGATATCACGCTGAGATTAGTGAGCTACAGTGAGCAGAGCACAGCAACAGAATCTTCGGAAGGGGAGTAGCAGGAATCGTAGTGGACTATGAGTGTGATTTTGGCGAGTTTTTGTGTCAATTTGATTTTGAATCATTCATATCATCTCATCTCATTTTCCGTACCGCTTATTCCTCATTAGGGTCGCGGGGGTTGCTGGAGCCCATCTCAGCTGTCTTCGGGCACGAGGCGGGGGACACCCCGAATTGGTTGCCAGCCAATTGAATCATTCATACTTCCCCCTATTAAAAACTGCAGTGATGTGACAGCTCCGCCGCTATCTTGGTTTCCACTCGGGTTGCACCCATATCTGGGATAAATATTGTACCGAAACTACACGACTAACCTTTTCTGAACGTGGCACTCTAACAATTAAAAAAAAAATGCCATAACTGGCATTTTAGTGGTTTCAGTGACATTGTATTGGAAGATTTCTGAAGAATTTTCCCAGCATGTGTGTCGGTGCATCTCTAGTTTTCGAATTAAGACTCAGAATCTTACATCTAATCAGTGACGTGCAGTCAGGGGAGGCAGGTGAGGCAGTGCCTCACCTGTCATCATGGAAAGCTGTCATGGAAATATCAAATGAAAAAATAAATTAAACAGTCATATGTATTTAGTGATTTGTACTTTAACGTTCTTGTCCATTTAACTTCACCGTTTTTGATTTTTTTCTTTCAAAATCGCTGAATTTTCACATTTACCGTTCAAATACTAAGTAGAGACGAGCGGTGAGGCAGCAGCCGGCTGAGCCTCAACATGGATTGCGCATTCACTATGCTAACTGTGCTGGCTTGCTTTGCAGTGAGACCGCATTGCTGTCCTTCTGCATATCGCTATTAAAGCGTTCAAACACGTTTAGTGTATGAACTAAATTTCTACAGTTTAGTTGGTGTATAGAATTATAAACACTGTACTACAGTGTTTATTATGTTTTATTTTTATCAAAACTCTGTACGTAGGTGAGGCACACAGTTCTCACGCCTCATGACAGGGGGCGCTTCTGATTCCAGAGATACTTGCGACTCCACGGCTGCAGAATAATAGAATTAGGGACAGCAAGCTACAGTAAACAGTTAGCAAGTAAAGTGCAACCCTGCAGTCATTTTTTCGTGTTGCTTGGCCTCATTTTCAGAATGGAGGATTACATATCTAAATTGAAAGAATTTTCCAAACTGGACTTTCAATCGAAGCAGGAGATAATAATTAAAGGAAGACCAACACCGGAGCTAAAAGGTTTGCTTCAGACAACGGGACAGAATACTGGCTCTTTTCAGACGGGCTGGTACACACGAAAAGGCTGGCTGCGTGGATGGCCAGCAAGAAACCGCCTTTTTTGCTTTTCCTGCCTTCTGTTCTCAACTTATGACAATGTCTAGACTCAAATGGGATATTGCGACCTAAATTGACAACGGAGCCTCATCAAACATGAGCGGTCGACCGCGCACATCCAAAGTCAAATCGCGCTAAAAACATTCGGGATGTCCAGGATCGACTTGGCTTTGGATGAACAGCGAAGACTCAACATCAGCATCCACAATGCTAAGGTAAAGGAGAACCGGGAGATTTTAAAAGATCTCATCAATGCCACCGGAAATAATGCAAGTAAAGGCTCTGCTAATCGTGGCAACTATGTTGAACTATTACATGCTTTCGCTGAGAAAGATGACAGGCTAGCGAGTCATTTTGGGACATCCACTGTATTTTCTAGCCTGTGAGACAGAATACAGAACGATTTAATTGAAGCAGTTGGTGATGTCATTAGAAATGACATTAAAAAGGAGATCGGTGCAGCCCCATTTGTTGCTGTAGAAGTAGATGAGATGGTCATTCTCAGCACTGAAAAGACTGAAAACATACAGTCGGAACAGGACTGATCAAGGACGACTTTCTTCACTGGCAGTGATCTCCGTTGAGACAGAGAGACTTTTAAAACTGAAGAAAGATAAGGAAGGCTTCTACAAAAAAGTTATCGATGCCTTTCTTCAGAAGGAGTGGCGCATGGACTTCATTTACAAGTAAAGGTAACACGATAATAACGTTTTTTTGAATTATTTTTTTCTATGCTACAGTTTATATAAAGAATGCTGACATGACATTTTAAACAAAACACGTTAACTGAGTTCATATGTTTGTAAATCTATGATGACGTCAGCCTCAGTGCAGCACTCAGAGCAAATTGGTGGGTTCGGGATGACTTGCATTCTCAGGGCTTCTTGAACTGACAAACAGAGTTGCAGAGGCTCCACAATTTGGAATGAAGATCAGGTTTGTGCAACTTCGACTGTCAGGTCACATCGAATGGCATGAAGGCGTGGAGGGAAAATTGGAAGATGCTCCGGAATTTGACGGTGAGACAGCGAGGAGGCTCAATGAGGGTTGCTAGCTCAAATGTACAAAAACATTTGCAACCTGGCACGCTCACACGCAGAAGTTAATTTCGCAATGGCAACCTGCCAGACCTCACCTTTCCATTCTGCTTTTAAATTACGAGGATGCGTCATTTTTCCATAGAACGAGTCAGACTGCATATAGACGCTTGTGTCAAGGACTCATCTGTCATTTGTCATCCTGAATTGCGCGAGTCTGGTCCAGTCTTCCGTCATGCATGGGCGCTTGCTGGTCTTGATGCTGCTGGCCTGCAGCTGCCAGGCATTTAACTACACGGGCACGGCCTTTACCTACCACCCCCTAAAGGGCTCTGAGAACACGGTACGTACTCTTTCAAGCATAGGTCGTTGTCACCCTTCTTTATGTCAGCTGTCATCACGAGCGAATGCTCCGCAGACCGTCGTTCGGTACAAGTTGGCCTTCCGGGAGTGCGGCAACGTCACCGTGGTGGACTGTCCGTTCAACGACTGCACCATCAATGTGGCATCTGTGAAAAGGGTGGATAAGAACAGCGGACTGTGGTGTCAGGACGAAGTGATCGTGCACGTGAACATCTCAAACTATTTTACACTGAAGTGAGTCTTGAGAAACGCACGTACATTTCCCTCCGCAACAAAATTATCCTCACTGCTAATGGTGGAAGTGATAAACATATTCAATCACATTTTTCAAATACCTGTACAAAAATGCTTTTTTTCAATCTACGTATAGAATGGCAAGACCTAAAAAACATAAACACAGTACAGAGGTAAGCTTAACCCCACGAAAGATTTCGACAAGGCCAGAAAAATCTGTGACGGCAGTGATTTGGGGAACGTGAACCAGGGAACATTTATTTTTGTCCTCAAAACAAAAGGACCAACATCAGCGCTCAGTTTAACTCCATATTTGAAAGCAACAAATCTTGGTGCAATTATTGACTCAGAGATGAATTTTTACAACCCATAAAAGCTTTGACTGAACCTGTCATTTAACATTTGTAAAACATTTAAAAACAATGACAAATATAACAACATACAGCAGTGTCTTAATATTTGTAACTCAAAACCTGCTCACTCGCAGATTAAAAAAAAGGATCCTGTAAAGCAGGGGTGTCCAAAGTCGATCCTCGAGGGCCACCGTCCTGCCTGTTTTCCAGCTCTCCCAGGAGCAACGCACCTGATTCAAATCATCAGGACCATTTTGATGCTGCTTCAGAGCTGGCTGAGGAGCTGATCATTTGAATCGGGTGTGTTGCTCCTGGGAGAGCTGGAAAACAGGCAGGACAGCGGCCCTCGAGGACCGACTTTGGACACCCCTGCTGTAAAGTGTCCTTGAGAGTTTTGAAAGGGGCTTATTAATACAATGTATCATTATTTCGTCTGTGTAAGCTCTCAGTCGTACAGGAGTGGTCCATCGATGAAAAGGTTTCTTCATCTGTACTTCTTTGAAGGTGTCGGACGTTTCGCTTCTTATCCAAGAAACTTCGTCAGCGAACTAAAGTCTTACTGGTAGTTTAGGCCCTATATGTACATCCCTACTGTCCAGACATGGCGGTGCCGGACTCTGCTATGATAGGTCCCTGCTCTCAGGTTGGGGGGAGCAGGGGACTACTCCCTGCAGCTGCTCCACTGATAGTTCATGTCGTTCTGACTAACGACTGGCTTGATTGTCCCACTTCGACCGGTATCACCTCATCAGTATTACTAATCCTACGTTGCCGAAGCAGGCTATTGTATGACTGATCCAAATTGAACCTCACCCCACCAAACCGGTTTAATGAAGGATTTAGTTGTTTTATGAAAATCACTTCTTTTCTTCCCCTTTCAAACCATCTATGTTCTTTCGCTAAGATTTGGATCGTTCCTACAATAGCCTGCTCAGGCAACATAGGATTAGTAATACTGTTGAGGTGATACCAGGGCAAATTGGGCAATTAGGCCAGTCATCAGTCAGGACTTTAGAAGCAATCAGTGCAGGGATTAGTCATTTGCTCCCCCCAACCTGAGAGCAGGGACCAATCATTGCAGAGTCTGGCACCGCCGCGTCTGGACATTAGGGATATATATATATATATATATATATATATATATATATATATATATATATATATATATATATATATATATATATATATATATATATATATATATATATATATATATATATATATATATATATATAGGGCCTAAACTACCAGTAAGACTTTAGTTTGCTGACGAAGTTTCTTGGATAAGAAGCGAAACGTCCGACACCTTCAAAGAAGTACATATGACGCCTGAAGAAACCTTTTCATCGAAGGTATTATTATTCTTAAAACGCAAACATTTTGAATTGGAAACGTTTCAACATGCCCACCCAAAAATACAAATATTTGTCTTGTCATTTTTTTAGCATTCTGTTGTGTTGCACTTTAAAAAAAACATACTGGTAGTGGTAGTAATATAAAGACATAAAAGAATCAATTTTTAAAATTTAATTCTTTGGACGGTGTGCTGATAATTCTGATATGCACGTTTTGTCCCCCGGAGGGCAGTCTGATACCCTAATGCAGTCAAACAAATTGAGACTTTTGAAATAACTTCGTGACCATGTAAGCTGAAAAATTAGTATTTTTACAGAGAACAAATAACATATGTCCATAACATTGAGATTGTAGACTCAAAGGCCGATTTATGTTTTTAATTGGATATATTTCTTAAATTGCTCTTCCAGTCTGGATGGCCTAAAGTGGGTCAACGTAAAAAATAACGTCACAGATGTGCTGGCCGTTGCAAACATCGAGACAGGGATCAGGTCTGACACCGGACGGCCAAATTCATCCCCCCGGACCACCATGATTCCCCTGTACAGGTATGATCGGCCTGACACTGAAGTTTGGGCGCCACGGAAACTAGGCACCACCTTATCGGGTGTTTACATTCATCCCAAGGGTACCATCCAACTGCTATTTGCAATCGAGGATTCCCGTCTTTGACTCGGACGGAGATGATGTTGACTGTTTCCCCTTAGAACCCGATAAGAACACGGATATTTTACAAGTTGTTGACGTGAGTCGAGCCCCAACCTGCAGAATACAACACCCTACTCGATTGCGAGCCCTGTGCTGACTGCTCCTTCTTTACAGCGTTGTTTCATAAACTTCAAGCCCATCATCAATGACAGCAGCGTGGAGGGCACGTATGCCGTGCAGGTGGTCATGAAGGACTTCGCTAGACAAGACTTGATTATAACCGACGCCGCAGGGAACGCCAAGCTTCTCCACAAATATGACATCATCAGCAGAGTCCCCATCCAGTTTGTTCTGCAGGGTGAGAAAGGGCATTTTTGGACCGTACTCGCCTTTGGAATCCTCCAGTGTCCAGTTTCCAGTCACTGTTGGACTAAAGTGGGGACAGTCCAAAACACATCTGGGTTACAAACAGGGGTTCTCTTTTCGTATCTTCAAAGGTACGCACACGCATACACGGTGGCGAGGATTTATAATTTTCAGGCTTTTTCTACATTCGCATTTTAGGCTGTCACAAAAAGGATCACATTCTGTACTTTAAGGCGAAATTCAGTTTCTAATTCACTTATCCCTGACCACATAATACTATACGAGTATTAAAGTCCATAGTTGTGATGCCCAGCTTGGCCAAAACAAACATGCGGATCAAACTTTTAAAGATGGAGGACACTGATTTGCTGTGGCGACCCATTGAAGGGAAAAGCCCAAAGGAAAAGAAGAAGAAGTTGTGATGTCCAGCTTCAAAGTAGCATTGCTAGCATTAGCATAGTTTTCCTATGCTAAAGCTAGCAACGAGCCAAGATTGGTTTTCACAGCCGGTTTAAAGGACAACTGACGCCTCCGGACATGTTGTGTCCATAATTTATAAAATCACTTCAAATGACTTCTACTGAGCGTATTTTACAAAGATTCCACCGCATATAGCTATATTTTACGTTTTAACACTCACGCTGAATATTCAGGAAGTCTTTTTTTTCGAGTTGGTGACGATTCCTACCGTGACGTCACGGAAGGTATCGTCACTGACCAAGAAAGCGACACACAATGCATTTTGGGTACTTTGTTTGGTCCGAAAACATCGTGTTGATGGCGAAATTAGAATGGAAAAACGTAAATAACGCGATGGTGAATCATTGTGTGTTGCACCAAGACTACTATTTGATACTAGTTAGACTAGACACAAATCCCCAGCAAACAAATCAGCCCATTTCCAACGGAGCTTCGGCGCGATCTTGTGCATTTTCTGGGCTCTACATTGGAGTCCAGACGCCTCAAAATGTCACGGAAGGACTTCTTTAATCGATTGCAAACATTTACGCTTTCCTCTTCAGAACTATTTGAGTCATATTCATAACTGGATGAGTAAGAAGAAAGTATCTTCTCCGAATCTGAAGCCATTGTTTTGATTCGCGAGCAAGGCGAAGATGTCCTGGCGTGACGTCACGAACAACGGGGCGGGACCTTCTGAAACTCGCCATTTTTTTAGGTCATTTTGAAGTAGTTTTGGGACACTTTAAGTCATTTTTATTGGTGTTTTGCATTTGACTAAAAATATCAGCCTGTGTGTTTCGGGTATTTTAGATGCTATAAAACATTTTTCTGATGTCAGTTGGGAAACAAAAAATGGTGTCGGTTGTCCTTTAAATGTCATACAGTGTTAGCCTAACACCACAAACGCGTACAACAGTTTGAAGTTTCACTTTTTGAAATATACATTTAACCCCAAATGTATTTATTTTCTTACCTGTGCGGTGAGAACACGTGCAGATTCGGCATGGCTTTTCAAATCATTTCAGCTGCCTGAGGTCCCTTCGCTCTGCTCTTAAGAGAAAAAGTTCTGATGGTAACGGTCACTTTTCTCCTGTTTGAATTTCTAGTGGATCCACCAGTGGAGTCGTGCTATGAAGGAGACATCCTGCCACTGATTGTATCTCCTACACCTGACGATGAAAGTCATCTGTACGCCTTTGTCAACCAGCCCCTGGAGATCAAGATCTACGCACAAGTGGTGCGATCGACGTATGTGTTTCTTTTCATGAATTTACCACCACAGAAACACAATCATCTCTTCCGCTGCCTATTTGTGCTTTGTCATATTCAAGTTAGGAATGTGACTTAATTTATTTTCTGGTGGCATCATACTTTGCTACTCACAGCTGTCTCATTTCGTTGCACAACGGCTATTTAACATGACAAAGATACAATAAAAATATTCATACTCAGCAGAAATACTGATAATTAAGCCCTGGCCCAAATTGGTCTCGAAGTGAGAAACTACCAAATCACAAAACTAAATGAAACAAAAAAGGCCATCACAGATAAAATGAACACAAAAAAGACACCTTGGCATGAACAAGACACATAGATGTTTTTTGTGCGTTTTATAATTTGTGTTTGTCCCCTTTTTTTCATTAATTGTTATTTGGACTTCAGGGCCACTGTAATCAATCACTGCCAGACGATGTACAAATATGTGTCTATTCCAGTGCCATTTTCACTCAAATTGCAGGACCCAAAGAATATTGAGTTTTAGGACTCCATAAACATTTAAAGGACAACTGACGTCACTTTTTTGTTTCCTAACTGACATCAGAAAAACGTTTTATAGCATCTAAAATACCCAAAACACGCAGTATATTTTTATTCAAATGTAAAACACCAATAAAAATTACTTAAAGTGTCTAAAAAGTAGTTCAATTTGAAACCGGAAGTGGCCAGTTTCAGAAGGTCCCGCCCCCATGTTCGTGGTGTCACGGCAAGACGTCTTGCCTTGCTCGAGAATCAAAACAATGGCTTCAGATTCGGAGAATATGCTTTCTTGTTACTCATCCAGTTTTGAATATGATTCAAATAGTTATGAAGAGGAAAGCACACATGTTTGCAATCGATTAAATAATTTATTCCGTGTCATTTTGAGGCAACTGGGGTGGGAAATGTCCCACCCAAAAACGGCAGAACATGGCAACAAAGCCGTGTAAGGAATTAATCAGCCCGTTTCCACAGGCTGATTAATTCCTTACATGGAGCTTTGTCGCCCTCTTCTGCCTCTTTTTGGTCCTACACTACGTTTTCAGACCAAAGTACAGCAAAATGCAACGTGATGGAAGGACTGCTACAATGTGTAATTTTTTTAACGGTCAGGGGCGTTCCTTCAGTGACGTAACATACGGACTCGTCACCAACTCAAAAACAAGACTTCCAGAATATTCAGTGCGAGTCTTAAAACGTAAAATATAGTAAAATACTATATAAAATATAATAGTACTACTATATAATAGTAAATGATATATAATATAAATGTATAATAAATATACAATATAAAAATAATAATAAAATTAAAAAAAATAAAATAAAAATAATAATAAATATATAATATAAATATAATATAAAAGTCTAATAGTACTATAAAATATAATAGTAAAATAGTGTAAAATACGCTCAGTAGAAGTCATTTGAAACCATTTTACAAATTATGGACACAACTTGTCCGGAGACGTCGGTTGTCCTTTAATACAGCGTTAGAAACCTTAGACTCTGTTCTTTCACCAGAAAAAAATATTTCAATCTTACTTGGTTGTAGAGTTATCTGCATTGATCACTCTACCCCAGCAAGAAAAAAACACAACCAGAACAAATTTGGGAATGGTGCTCCACATCATGCTTTTCAATTCCCCAATAAATTTGTGAATGAGTTAATGTCAAAACATCCCAGTGAACAGTAGCTCAATCTATCTGTTCTTCTTATATTGTACATACAAATCCCGGCACACATTGTGGATAATATCTCATTCGGACTTGTCTGCTAGGATCACACAATTGCTGTTCAGCGGGCCTGCCGGCGTAGAGAAGAAGTCACTGGGCAATGGCAATTTTATTCTGACCTGGACGCCAAAGCCGGAGGACGCGGGCCTACGTCACGCCATCTGCTTTGTTGTTGAAGCGACTCTTGATGATTCGTACGTATTTTTCAGAATTGATAATTGGTGTTCTGAGCCTTACTAACCACTCAATTATGCTCTTCCACAGCATATTTAACTCGAGGATGCGCTGTTACATCGTGGCAGTTGACCACTGTGAGTCGAGACTCTTGTCTTTTCTACAAATGATTTTGACACCACCAACACGTGGCAGTGGCAAACTGGTCACATTGACTTCAAAAAAGCAATGACTACAGCACGCTTTGCAAGTCGAACCGTTTTGCTCTGACCAAGCAGAGGATATCATCCGTGGCAAGCTAGCTAGCTAGTTAGCAAACGCCCATTTTGAATGTTTCTAAAAATGCTATTGCACATCTAGTTCAAGGCCTAGCAGATAGGTGGCGGCGGTGAGCCAACTAATGAAAGCTGCATGACTTTTGCCTTTAGTGCTTATGGTGTTGGATGCGAGGTTCGTGTCCCGAAGCCCCAATTCCCTCGACAGAATATGGAATGTCGGCTTACCGCGGGTATGTAGTCAACATTTCACATTCACAGCACAATGATGCACACCGTTTAAGTGACACTTGTTGTCCTGCAGCTGAAGAAGGAGCTAGTGGATCGAGGACTGCCTAATGACATCACGCTGAGAGTAGTGGACTTCCAAGAGGAGTTTATAGATGATTGATTGATATATTATTGAACAAAGACTCATGAAACCTTATCATTCCCTCTAATCATCCATAAGGATCCTTTTTTTTCTCCGCATCAATTGTTTCAACAAAAACGATGACCATTTTGAAATTTTATTTTAGCTTTGCAATGCCACTAATGTATCAGGTGACCTTTATCTTCATATGGTGAAATTATTTTATTCAATGTAAATATTTGCACAAAGTTGCACTTTTACTTGTTGTCATTTATTTGAATAGTGGAACTAGTTCTGTCGCCACAAGACCACATAAGTCAGCATCTATTTGTGGCAGAGGGTTGTGTCAGGAAGAGCATCCGATGTAAAAGTTTGGCCAGAATAAACATGCGAATCAAACCTGTGATTCGCTGTGAAGAAGTCTGCCATATTGACAATGCCACTGTATTAGATGTATTTTGATAAAGCCACATCAGTGACCTGACTTCAGTGTTTTTTTCCCCCCCGGTCTATCTTTCAATGCGATACAGTGAATGAAATGTTTTAGTAGTTATTATCAAGCAAATTACATACTCGTATTATCGACAACTTTAAGCACCACAAAACTGATATCGTGCAATGCCCAAAGCTGCAGTGTCGGATCTGGAATTGTGGTCTCCCGTCGGTGGGCCACTAAGACAATGAAACCACAAACATATGACTTTAATAAGAAATTAATTGATTACTGTTTTTGAAATCTGTCAGCTATGATAGTTCAAGTATTGTTCATGTGAGTGTAACCTGAGTAACAAAAGTACAGTATGTATTGCAAAATTTCAATGTTATTTATTACACATGATAATTTTAACATTCCGGTACGTAATTAACAAATTGACACATGCGATTTGCCTTTGTGGGACACATAAAATGACACGATGGGTCGGAATTGGCCCTCGATCCTTGAGTTTGACTTCCTCTCATGTACCCTGTAATCGGATAATAGAAACATTCCTCTGTTGAAATGGCAGTCCCTGAAAGGGTTAATGTATTTATAATGATAATAATAAGTTTCATTTCTAAGCGTCTTTCAAAACTCTCAGTCACTTTACAGTCATAGGATTGGTTTTTCTGCGGTTGAGAAGCTGCAGCCACATGTGCCAGCGTTCACTCAACCCGGAAGTAACTCAAATAGATAAAAAGTTAGCCAGTTAGCTAATAGATAGCCAACTAGACCGTTAGCTAATTAGCTCGATAGCCATACAGCTAATAAATAGCCAGCTACATAGCTATAGCAATAATACATTTCATTTCGAAGCGCCTTTCAAAACTCTCAAGATAGCAAATGGATTGCAAATAGATAGCCAGCGAGGTAGCTAGATAATAGATAGCAAATATATTGCCAGCTAGCTGATAGAAAATGGATAGCAAATAGATAGCTAGCTAGGTAGCTAGACAAATAGCTAATGGAAAGCAAATAGATAGCAAAAGGGTAGGTAGCTAGCTAATAGATTTCTGTGCGGCAGCGATAGCTACAGATCTGCTTTGGGCATCAAAGCCGTTAAGATTGGCGACATTGTGCCATGGTTTGCCCGTAACATTTTTTAAAGCAATCTGCGAGTCTTTGCCGTGATCCTGTGCTGTTGATTCATTTTTATTTTTTTTAATTCCGATCAGCTCGGAGTAGTTTGGAGTTGCAGGTCTGGTGAGGAATGGAAAAAAACATTGCTGCACAACGGGGTGGGGCAAAAAGGCTTCAATGGGGCCTGCGGCAAGATTCAAGATACATTTTATTAGTCTCACAATGGAGGAATTCACAATTCACAGCAGCAGTTATTTGATTTCAATGTTTTTTTCTCACTCTCACTCTTCATCAATTTATTCACCAACATATTTTATGCAAAGAATAAAACTCCTACCCAGGAATTTCTCCAATGTGAGACAAATAAAGGTAATCTAATCTCATATCGCACGAGGCTATGTTGACAGTTTATAGCTAACAGCAGTTGCAGAGTTGATTTTGCCTTGGGGTAAAGACCCTGTTTGGTTATGGAACATGGAAGAGTGCCCCATAAAAAAAGATGACTCCTTACTGCGAAACAGTTTAAAATAAAGCATACAATGCTGTGGATTAATAGGAAATCACCGATTTGAAATAAACTACGAGCAACATCCCTGGGAAGACAAGATAAAGTGTTGACAAGACAAAAGCTGCAGTTGAGATATCTTTATTGGGTCACGTGCATCAGAAGTAGTTGCCAGGTTCTCGCCCACGCCGCCTCCTGTAGCCTCCTCGCCAGCCAGGTCGTCTCCCCCAGTAGTTAATGTTGGGCGCTGGCAGCAAACCGGGTGACTCGTCAGCCTCGTCGGTGTTGCAACCCACTGACGGGTGATGATGAGGAGGTGCCATGTGACCTCCTGCAGGGATGTGAGCCAAAGGGACTGCACTTCCCTTCCCGAAAAAGGGAAATAAATACATTTGTTCATTTGAATCAAGAGTGGGGATTATAAGTAAACTGAAACAGGGACAGTGAAACGAGGGGAAACTTTGATTGGGCTCATTGAATAACTTTTTAAATACGTACCACCTGAGCAAAAATATTTTCTGAATTGGTTCTTGCTTTGCTAAATAGTTACGTTGTATTTATCTTGCATTTCATCTTTAAACTTATGAACAAAAAAAATCATATTTTTTTCCCCTACATCATGCAAGGCTTAATATAATTTTAGTGACTGATATGAAAAATAACGAGTCACTAGAGTGACTTGGTTAACAAAAATTCTCATTAGGATGAGAAACTCTCATCCAAACCATAAAAATATTTGTCATATGTGTGCATGAGAGACTGAATAGCTACGTCTCCATTTTTGTTTTGAGGATGTATCGAGTTTGAGAAGCCAATGAGGAATCATGCAATGATGCTAACAATTTAAATTAGGCACATGAATCCACCCAAAAGTAAGTCAAACAGCCAATAAATAAATAAACAAATAAATAAATAAATAAATAAATAAATTAGGGTCCAATCAGGCGCTGGAGGGGCTGACGACATATTAAACCATGATAGTCTACTTAAAAATTGTCCGCACCATAATGTTCTGTGGCTCTACTGTCTTAACATATAATTGAACAACGCAACAAAATCCATTCACTAGCAAACTCCAGGGCGGGGCGGCGAGCGGATTGGGGGAATTTTGTAGCGTGTCATTTAGTGAAAATGATATCACAGCTGCCTGGGGCTCAGGTAACAACTATTTACAGCTCACCTGTTTTTCGAGTTTGCTCATGTGACCAGTCAGCCCCTGAACCCAAAGCAACTGTTTGGTCAATTTTATAAAGTGGCAAAACTGCTGATTGATTAAAAATAAATAATAAGATTCATGAGTTTAGTTCCGTACAATTCAATGTCCGTCCATCGGTTAGTCAGTCAGTCCCTGCCCGCCTTATAATACCCCCACCACTCGAACAACCCATTTTCCCCAATAGCATCCACCAACACATACAAAGAGAAAAGAGTTCAAGAAGACAGTTTGTTCAACCCCCCCCCCCCCCCCGAAGTGTGACAAAGACATACAATACCAGCGCTGGAGTGATGTCAGGTTGCGGCATCACCTTCACGCCATCCTCACCTGAAAAAAGGCAAGAATTTTGTAAATGACAGGATGCGTGTGATCACACAAATTGAAAAAAATACGACTGCTGAAAAAAAAGTTCAGAATATTGGGACATCAAGTGAAATTGCAGGATGAACTGACAATGCACTGAATCTCTCCAGGCCGTTCCTCTCCTTCTCCCTGTGCGAGAATGTATTTTTTTTCTTCTTCCGTATAACGATTTGTTCAAGGGCACAAAGATGTGTAAACGGTCTCAAACACTTTCTCGTCACATAGAAATTCTCAACATGTTCAAAAATTGACAGCGGCAAGAACAACTGCTAAACTGTTTGGGAACGTCTTTGCAACATTGAACTGACCGCCAGGTCGCAAAAATGTCACGATATGCCCAGATGCTTGCTGTTAAGCTCTGCCACCGGGTCAGATAAGTTATTCACATTTAAACTTTACTCGGCCTTTTTGAAAGCTGCCAATGAAGTCCACCTGGAAAGACAAAAGTGCATTTTACGTTCCTCCTGAGTTTTTCACCCATAAGCAGAATGCAGTGATGCCTTGAGGGGCTTCTTAATTCATTCCGTGACCACGTTGGAAAGTCGAAACATCCCACCGCATTGATATGATAGGACTAATAATTAATGCGTTTCAGACTCCGGCAAAATAGATTTCTATCCATCCATCTATCACCGAGCACCCAATAATTGTTGTAAATGAGAATGGTATCTCGCCAAAAACTGGAGTCGGGTCACTTGTGTGTCAAAGCAACACCGCAGTACCACGTGCAGACGAGTATGTGGGTACCCATATTATATGTCAGTGCTGTATTGTCTGGAAAAGCTGGTAGAAAGCCTCTGTGGAGAAGACTGGCGTGGGGGTCCGGCGGGTGTGATGGCAACACGGCACACTGGGGACTCTGCATCCCGGATGCTGCCGTGTGATGCTGTTGCCCCGGCAATGCTTGATACGAGGGACTTTGGGGCTCGGGCCACGTTTCAGGGTAGCCCTGAGCAGGCTCACTTGGTTGCGCGGTGACTGCCCCGGAGGAATAGGCAGGCTGGAGGGGCCCCACAAGGGGGCAGTGAGGGATCTGGGGCGGGTGGATTCGGGGCTGCATGATGTGGGCCTGCTGGAGGGGGAGCAGGTAGAGGTAGGGCATGTAGAAGGGCCAAGTGTATGCCTGAAACACAACAAACAGCCACATTTACAAATTGGGTGTTGACATAAACAGCATGTTTTACAAAAAATGCTGCCCCTATTGCTTTTTTGTGCTCCTTGCATGAACCTCTTTTAATAGCAAAATCGCTTACTTTGGCGGCAATTGGGCAGCATTACAGAAGATTCATGATTGTTCTGTCATGGCTAAATTTTGAGTTTATTGACGGAAAGATTATTTGTGGAACGTGCCAGTGTGGATTTGCGCGGCAGGTGTGAGGTCAGACCAATTCGCGGTCGTATTTTTTTTAGGCGTGGCTGCTCGTTAATTCTATCGTGAAGGCGATTTGTTTTCAATCATTTAACTCGTTCACTGCCATTCCCGAATTAATTTGGGAATTGAAAAGCATGATGTGGCGCGCCATTCCCAAATTTGTTCTGGTTTTGTTTTTTCTTGCGGGGGTTCTTCTACAAGCTTCGGTCAGACCTCTGGCAATGTCTTTCCCTCTCGCAAGGGGACAGCATTTGCCTTTTGTACAGCCACCCCCATTTCATGCTCAGATAACTCCAGACCCATATAACTTAGGAATTAACTTTTTCTGATGAAAGAAGAGAGTCAATGGCTGTAACCCGAGTTCCCGATTGTGTGCATGTTACATGCATGGTCGGTCCTCGTGCTTTACCTTCACACCCAAGTTGAAGAAAAACCTCAGGACGTTGAGATCTGTGGAAGCAAAATCATCAGTCAGCGGGGCAAGACTGGATGACGTCATGTGACTGCAACACCAAAATTGACATTCCTCACCCTGGGGGAGGTCTTCTCCTGAAGTGTGGAGAGAAAATTGGGGAGCGGGGAGAACATCGCCATTCTCTCCCTGGGGGAATCCAGGATATAGCGGGTCCTGGTAGAGATGGTGTACGAGGATGCCTCCGGGAAGAGGCGTGAGGTGTCCAAGTGGCAGAGGAGTGGCAGTCAACAACTGGGGGAACCCAGAAGGGGCAACGGGGATGCTCTCGTGAGCTGCTGAAGTCTCACAGGGATTCTGGAGCATTGGGTGGATAAGGGGAGAACAAGTAGGCGCCGACTGGATTTGAGGGTTCTGGTTGTGTGGGGGATTCCAAGCGTTGCCGCCGACATCAGTCACCTGATCCTTCAGTTCTTGAAGGGACCTTGGATCCATAGTTGCACAACCCGCTGACACACTTTCAGCATCTCCGCAATCTGGATATTTAACTGAAAAGACATTACAGAACTATTATTCTATACTTTTCACATCCCCCCCAAAAAAGTTTGGGTACAGGCCCATCCCGTTCTCTCAATAAGGGCCCATATCTTACTTGATCTTTGAGCTGAAAGTCGCTGGGCATCGGTGACGCGAGGATGAGGAAGCATCGGTGATGAAGATGAGGAGTTGGGGTAGACCGGTGGCCCGGGTGAGGAAAAACGGGGGATGAAGGCCCTCGCATCCCCGGGAGACGGTGCGATGGGCGCGATGAAGGTGGGGGCCGGAACGCAAGCAGGAGCAGGGGAGGGACTTTTTGAGGATGGGACGGCAGCGCCCGTCGAAGGAGGCGCAGAGGGACTTTGAAGAGGTCCAGTGGGACGAGTCTCTCTTTCCCGAGTTGAGGGAGAACGTGTTTCAACAGCTTCACCTGGACGCTAAAGATAACTGATTTTATTCTCCCCTTAAGAAAAATAGAATCCAAAGAATGACGGACGGGTGGATCGCGAACCCCAAGAGCCGGAAAGCTGAGCTCATCCCTGAGACGGATCTCCACCAGCGCCATATTCTTCAATGCCTCCTCTTTTGCCAAACGCTCCTCCTCAGTCAAGCCAAAAGACAAAGTCTGAGGTGCACTCCTCCTGAAGAACAGCAACAAAACTGGGTACATTCCCGGGAACAAATGAAAAAGTTTCACATTTACGTATAAAGTCTGAGCTCCTCATGCCAAGGCTTTTTCAGGTGTGCACGTCCTCTTGGGCCCGAAGGAGACTCCCTGGGGATAGAGGAAGACTTGTGTCCAGACTTGCCGGTGCACCAAGGCGCCTCTGGAAGACAAAACAAACCTTGACTCAGATACCGCACCACGTGAAAAAGGTCTGTTTTACAACATCGTCATCTGACATTCTCAAACATGCCAGTACCTTGCCGTGCGTTGATAACCCTCCCGTCGCGGCGGACGGCATCGCTGCATCCCGGGCTTTCCGTTGTCACGGGTCGCAGGCTCCTCAGAGGAACATGTCTGCCATGAGACACATGCGGCAATTAGCGAGAGCGCGCGTCTACGGCTGTGCCTTGAGATACGAGTGAACTCGGCATGCGAATTTTGGGGGGGGGGGGGGAGACAAGCAGCGGCGCAGCTGATTATTTTTTGCGATGTCTAATAAATGTCTGTATAGCCCAACTCATTCACTGCCAGACAATGTGCAAAAACGTGTCCACTCCAGTGCCAGGGTTTTTGTCATTGTCACTCAAATTGCAGGGTCCACAGAATATTGCATTTTAGAACTACATAAGCATTCAATTCAGCGTAAGAAACCTTAGACTCTCTTCTTTCATCAGAAAAAACGAATTAATTCCTAAATTATATGGGTCTGGAGTTAAGAGCTTGAAATGGTGGAGGCTGTACAAAATAAAATACAATCCAATACATACATATCGATTTACACCTCGCTTCAACAACAGCTGAAGCTGTAACAAAGTACTTTTTGTAAGTACAGCATTTAAAACATACATAAACAAATAAATAAATAAATAAATAAATAAATAAATAAATAAATACACAAACAGATAAACTCACAAATGCCAAAAGTCCCACGATACATGACATCATAGTGAAAGTACAACTCCATTTGTAAATTTGTGTAACTCACAGTTGGCCTTGCTCTTCCGTGTAGACCCTCACCAGATCATCACCAGGCAGGACTTCCTCAATGGTGGCATTGTAGCTCTGTTTAGTTTCCTCCAGCCACACCTAACAATAGTTAAACAGCAATTAGTTTGTGTAGACATTGGAAAAAAAGACAAAGGAACATTGACCAAAAGTGAATGTGACGTGACGGACCTGACATTTTTGGCCCACAGTGTACTGGATCTCCGCAGCCAAGCAATAATCCCACTTGAGTTGCGCTGAAAGATATTCCATTTTCTTAGCGCGTGTCGATTTACATGGGAGGGAAAAAAATACAGTCAAACCTCTGTTTTTGACCATAATCCGTTCTAGAAACCTGTTTGAAAACCAATTTGGTGAAACATTAAAACATTTCTCATTATAATCAATGTCTGTTTTTTTTTATCATGATTGCACAATACAAATCGCCTGCTCACAATGGAACTCTACCGGAGGGTAATGTGTCGGTCACAATGAGACGTGACGTATAAGGAAGTGTAGGGGGAGTTGAGTGGTGCATTCAGGTGCACTCAATTTGGTCGAGAACCCATTTTCGGTTGTAAACCGAGGCATAAAGAACCCAAAATTTTGGGTCAAAAACCAAATTGGTCAAGAACCGAGACATTCGAAAACCGAGGTTTGACTGTATGTAAATAGATATAGATATATATCGATCTATATCTCGAGAGAGAGAGAAAGAGAGAGATATACCCGTTCCTTACCCTTTGTGGACTTGTGCCATACATCATATGCAACATTTCGGTACAGACTCTCACTCAGTGACCGCCGCACACTTTCTGGTAAAACAAGGCCGCGGGATTGCGCCTGTATTCACACAAAGCGCATTGTGAGATTGATACTCTCCACAAACAAGCTCACTTGCAAAATCCTATTTTACCCAAAAACCCAAACGTTTGTGTCACCCTTGTCCGACTGTTGTTGCTCCTCGACGAGTTGCCGGTGTCCGAGTCGTCGCTGCTGACGCACGGCGCCATGTGCTCGTCGCTCAGCCATTCGCAAGCTCGTCCGCTGGACTGATAGGAAGCCACTTTCTGCCGGCTCACCTGGAAGACGTCGACGTACAGCAGCTCGTACAAGATGGCTGCCGCGCAAACACATTACTAATCACACTGGATTTACCGCACGGTCTTCCAGTGAGGACAAACGGCGTCCGTCAAATGTGTTCAAATGGCTTTCTGTAGCACATGGACTAGATCTGGTACTCACACTGGCAGAGTGCTGCATTCTTTATACGACTTATCGGATAAACGCTGTCGTAGTGATTCCCGTTCAGAAATGAGAGTTGGAACTGTGGGGGGAAAAAAGTTACCTGAATGGCGAATGGCATGAAGTCATTGTGGCGAACTGGTCTGTGAAACAGACCTTTTCCTTGAACTTGTTGCCTGTGATATCCACGGAAGATTTGCCAGGCTCTTGAAAGATCACAAAATCTCTCCTATACACACACACACACACACACACACACACACACACAAACCAAAAAAATAAATCACTCAAAGCTGAAATTAAGCTCAAAACTGGACCAGACATCCGGACTTGTGCTGACTTGAACATGATGGCCAGCGCGTTCATTTCCACCTCGCCTGCCCACTGCTGAAAAAAAATTATTAAAAGACAGTTAGCATTCTTCAGGACATTCAAAATTGGTGTGACGCTATTAACAAAGGGGGTCTCACTTGCGGATCTTGAAGCTGCTGCAGGTACGCTTCAAAATCACCTTCGATAAACTTCACAAACACAAATGTCAAAAAGTTCCAGAGATGATAGCAACACTTCATATCAAGTCTCTTATTACAAACTAAAGCATGTGTCAAAGTTTGGGTACACCCACAATGAAGAGCTTGTTGAGTTGTGCCAACAGATATCAGGGGTTGCATTATGCCGTTATTTTTTTAGTGTTTCAACATGATACCGCGGCTTATTTATTTCTAACTGCATGTATTGTTTCGTATAGAGATGGTAAATTTATTTGAATTTAACTTTTAAGTTTAACCTTTACATGTAGCACAATACCGACAATAAAAATGGTTGTAATGTCTCATGCTGCTGTATTTTGATGTTGACAGTTGGACTTTGAAAGCTCAGCAGTTTTGGTTTTTCTTCAGTGGGTACACAGGACAGTTTTAGAACCACGGAGGATAACTTCATAGCACATGGAGACAATAAAAGCACATCAAACAAAAAAATGCATCAGCACCTTCATCCCACAAGCTCCTTGGATTTCACGTGAAATGCACAAAAAGACCAAAGCATAGCAGAATTGGCCTAACCACAGCAAGAGAAATAAAACTTTTAGTATCTTTGAGGACAGCGCCATCTAATGGAGCGGATGATTTATTGCCACCTCCAGTGAAAAAAAAAAAATATAACAGCATACAGCATTCAAGATAATTAAGCAGCAAAGCACGTAGTTACATAAAAAGCAGCGTCCACCATGTCACTTAGGTAGCCAAAAAGAGGCGACAAATTCTACATAGAAACGGCTCACTGTAAAATCTGCAATCTTAAAATAATATGCCACACAGGAACAGGGAGGATTTTTTTGGTAGGGGGGTTGTCTACATAAATTAAAAATACAATTTTGTATTTCGTTAGATGGACACAAATCTGTGTCAGTGATAAATATGCAAAGAATGCAGTTATCAGGAAGAAATATCAACAAGCAGCAGTAAATATCCAGAAGCAAACAAGATTTATCACGACTTAAAGGACAACCGACATCAGTTTTTTGTTTCCTAATTGACATCAGAAAAACGTTTTATAGCATCTAAAATACCCAAAACACGCAGTATGATATTTTTATTCAAATGCAAAACACCAATAAAAATGACTGAAAGTGTCCAAAATCTGCAAAAAATTGAGCTGCGAATTGGACATTTTCAGAAAGCCCCGCCCCCAGTTCGTGACGTCACGCCAAGACGTCTTGCATTGCTGGAGAATCAAAACAATGGCTTCAGATTCGGAGAATATGCTTATGAATATGATTCAAATTGTTCTGAAGAGGAAAGCATACATGTTTGCAATCAATTAAAGAATTTATTCCGTGCCATTTTGAGGCAACATTGGGGGGAAATGTCTCACCCAAAAAAAGGCAGAAAATGGCTTCCAAGCTCCTGTGAGGAATTAATCAGCCCGTTTCCACAGGCTGATAAATTCCTTCCATGGAGCTTGGTCGGCCTCTTCTGGTGGCTTTTTGGTGCAACACGAGGTTTTCAGACCAAACAAGGACAGTAAAATACATTGACGTGATGTAAGGACTGCTACAATGTGTCTTTTTTTCGGTCAGGGGCGTTCCTTCAGTGAAGTCACGTACGGACTAGTCACCAACTCAAAAACAAGACTTCCTGAATATTCAGCGCGAGTCTTAAAACGTAAAATATAGCTATATGCAGTGGAATCTTTGTAAAATACACTCAGTAGAAGTCATTTGAAGCCATTTAGCAAATTATGGACACAACTTGTCCCGAGACATCGGTTGTCCTTTAAATATTGGCGAAACAAAGTGACATTTAAGAAACTTTTAGGTTTGTTTTGAAAAACACTTTTGTCATGTGCTCTTCAGTGTATAGGGTGCCCAAACCTCTGCAAATGCTCAAGTTACATTTGGGTTAAATGTGTCCAAGCAACACCTGACTAATCTAAACAATCTTGCTGCGAGGGCCTCTTATCACCATCGAGGCATTTCGCAGAAACGTAACGTGCACTCACTGCCTCATAGATTTCTCTGTGCCGCCCCAAGAAGCGAATACATTGTGCCCGAACTTGTGCGTGAATACTTTGGCAGTGAAAAACCTGAAACAAGAGGATACATAAGCACATAAAACAAAGTGGGACAATAGGGGTATTTTCTTCTTATTTCCGGAAGAACGTTCAACTTGCAAACAGTTTGAAGTAGAGGGAGTGTAGGAAAAGTTCCAAGACTTTACTTTTAGTTATTCCACACAGCACTGCTCTTTGAGAACACACAAGTCTTTTCTTGGCTGGTCAAAAACTAATAAGACTATTACATGCAAAGATATGACAGGTTAAGATTTGAAGGATAGTGGGAAGGGGGTTTCAGGGAATGTTCCTCGGCCCTCTGAGATTTGTCCTTATTTAGGGGTGGTCTTCATAAATTAGCAAAAATATTAATATTCTAGTAAAAAAGGATAATCCAAACCAAAATTGAGACAAGAGCTCATGACTGGAGCTGATCCTATACAGCTGATCCTATACTTCGAATATGAGTTATTGTATCTTTTTTGCCACCTGAGCAACACACTACAATGACAGAGGGCTTCTTAAATGGTGTAATCTGCATTTTGTCGGACAATTCACACGGAAAGAAAAGTTATGGGCAACATACGCGCTACTTGGTTGCAGTTTATGACGTCACGCGAGGTACAATACAGAAATGATGCTTTGTACCTGTTCAGCCACGGCACGAAACAAGCACGAACCGTCCTTGGCGATGCGTTTCCGATGAAGTCCGACGGTGGCCAAGTAGTCGTCCATGAGCGTCTCTTCCTCATTCGCTCCCATGTTGCCAACTCGGTTAATGCTAACTCAGACTTCCGGTGATATTTTTCAGCAACTTGAAACGCACTAAAGACGAGCACTCGCCACTATAAGGTGACGCAAGCATATGACGATGTTCATTTGTGTTTTCAAGGAAGGGCCGCCGCTCTTCCTTTTGAGCTTCCTCGTTCGCAAGGAAGTCGTAAAAGTTACTTTCAGTTGTCTTTTGACGGGCGGTCGTGACGATCAACGCATTTTAAAAAGCGCACCGCTTCCGGGTTATGGACACAAATTTCCCGCCAAACGCACAACGCGGAAGTCACTCAGCCAATAAACACGCGTTGATGAAGTCATCATCTATGCATTGATTGGCTCTCCAAAGTGAGTCATTTGCTCATTTAAAAAACACGTAATAATAAATTGGGCGATGTGGTGCTGGAGAGGTGAGCTCAACAGCCTCACCGCGCAGAGGTGCAGGCTTCAGTTCCGCTATGTATTTGTTTCTCTCTGTGTACCACGTGATTGGCTGCCAACCAATTAAAAACAAAATGATTAATTGGCATGTCTTTTCATTTAGATTTAATACTGAAATTCACTGCAAACTCAATGATCAAAAAAATTGTCCTCCCCTAACCTTGTGGTAGTAACTGCAGCATGATGGTGGTATTCAGAGGATGAACATATCACTTCGTTCCCCACCGAAGACCCAGGTACCAAATGGACTGGTTGCTTGCCCCTCTTCCTGTGCTTCCTCACGTCTTCCTTCTCCTTTCATTTTATGAAATCTAATAATGACCTGTTTGTATGCTCCCTCGGCTAAAACAGGCCAGGTAACCTTGGCAACCAGAAGGGGAGGGGGAGGTGGGGTAGGGCCCATGCCAATTGACACTACCCACCCGCTCATGAGTGTATGTGCACAGTGTGACCTTCATGGCTCTGACTTATTTATTAATTTGCTACCTCAACCCTCATACTCTTGGATGATGGTCGTGATCACGCTGAGGCAGAAAAGGAACTGTCGTGAGACAAAGAAGGAGGTGTTCCTGTCCTTAAATGAGACTTTATTGATTAAGCGGAAGCAAAGAGGATTTAGCTGAGGACAACACCACGACCCTCTCTGGGATCCATCCACATTTCAAGCACTGGAACTGCCTGTCTGCTGAATCCGTGAGCTTATTTGTAACAAGACAATCGACAGTCAAACTGACCTGTAAACAATCTTGGTATGCAATATATATTCATGTATGTATATATATTGCATATTTATATTTATGCATGTATATATATTGCATATATACACATATACTGTATAATGTAGTGTAAAAGTGTTACTTTTATAATGGTTTGTCTTTTTTTGCATCAGCAAGCCAACAAAGTGCACATGGGTTGCTTTATACAAGAAAAGGCAACAAAAAGATCAGCAAGAGCGTATTTGTCCTTCAGAACCTCCATTAACACAACTGCCACACAAAAGCAAACCAAGTGAAGTCACATGCAGAAAGGATTTTTTTTTCTTCTTGAAAGGCAAAACATAGTGCTGGTTTGGTTCCCCCGCAACCCAAAAAAGACATTCAAATATAATTTCATGCAGTTCATTGGGGCAATCATCACTCTAATTAGGGATGCACCAATAGCATTTTTCCCCCATATTAATTGAGTGTGTCACTACATATGCATCTCAAATGCAGAGACGAGGTGCAGATGCACCTTACAATTGTGATGAAAAATCTGATTTATATTAACCAAATATGGTTGGAAAACACAAACTTTTCTCAAACATAACATAGGCATCACACAAACCTCTGAAACCCATTTTGAAACGTTTTAGCGTTTTTTTTTCAACATAAAGTAGCCTGTAACTCAAGGCATTTCGGTTATTTAGTCTCACTACAAATACCAGAGGGCGCTATGTATAATGAGCACAGATAATTGCACAGGCAATATTATTTCCGTGCGTTATATGCAAAATACAAGGACTAAAAATAAAAATGGAAGACCATTTCTAAACAGTTTATCGTCCATTTTGCAAACAGTAAATATTGCTTTTGGTGCATCCTTAAGCAGTGCATGACTTGCTCATGACCATTAGCTGTGGCTATGATTTTTTTTCTGAAGTAAATATTGACAGTTTTGGTTCAATGATCTCATTGTCCGTTCATTCTTGTAAATTCACAGAAAAAAGTGACGGAGCTGGCTGTTTCTGAAGGACAACACATAGCTAGTAGTAATAATTCAAGACAATCATAAGAAAAGGAGTCAAGTGCTTTACGAGTTAGCACTCCGACGAATGGCGAAAAGCCAACGGCGTTGAGTGTGTCAGCTTTTGACATTCTTAAATGTGGCAGCGGGAATTTTACATCCATTGAAGGAGTCGTGAGAAGAAGATGAAGAAAGAGGTCGAAAGGACGAGGGAAGACATTCACAAAGACGTCAGGCCTAGGTAGGCAAGGAAAGAATGTTTGTTGGAGGAAGAGGATGAGGAGAGAGAGCACGTGGCACCACCCAAGTGAGGCTTCAGCGAGAGGAGAGTCGTGATGGGCACAAGGGGAGACAAATCCCTCCACCCGGCCAGCTCACACAGCGAGGTTTGAAGAGGAAGATGGGGAGATGACGAAGACGAGGAGGGCACGCCAGTGTGCAGTCGCCGAACGTGTTTGCTGGGATTGTCTGCGTGTACGTAGGTGCGATGCGTGTGCACGTTGCCGGAGGAATGCGCGGCGCTCGCTGCGGCCACGGTGGCGTGCGCTCCGTGTTTGACCTTGCAGTGCAGACGCAGGCTGTCCCGCCGCTTGGCGCTGTACGGGCAAAGGTGGCAGGTGAAGGGCCGTTCGCCGGTGTGCACCCGCACGTGTTCCACTAGCTTGTTGGCGGTGCGCGTCAGGTGGCCGCAGCGCTCGCACCGGTACTGGTTGCCTTGGCGATGACCCTGGAAGTGAAGCAGCAGCTCCGGTTGTCCGGGGAACGACCTCTGGCAGATGCGGCAGCGATGCTCCGAGGTGCTCGTCTCCGGTGGGGTTGCCATGGCAACTGTCGGTGCACTGCCGGCGGGCAGGGTAAGGGGGCATCTGGCGGGGGTGGAGGCGAAGTGCGGTGGTTAACGTATTGACGACCGCTGCTGCAATTGAACTTCTCTTGCTAGCGTTAGCAACTTTTTGCTCCTGAAAACACTAAGCAGTAAATTTAGTTCCGGATGGTTTGAATATGTTTGGGAACTGAGAGCAAGTTTTGAAACTAGCCAAATGCTAAAAAGCCCAAACTCGATCAGGGATGGACATTTTAAATGCTGGTGGGGTGCCACACATTTTCATTGCTACTGGCAGGAGCCATTGGGTTGCACAATTGTGAACGAGTCAAAATGCGAGAAAGCATGTTTCAATGCACGTAGAAAAGATCCAGGAAGCTAACTTAACAATAAAGAGTTTGAAACAAATAACAATAAACCACGTTGTGTCCTTTTTTCATAGTGTACCATTCAAGGATGGCACAAAACTGCCGGACAAAAAAAAGTATTAAAGAATTAAAAAAATATATAGGTGAGAGCGCTCTTTCTCCCAAAAATAATCAACTTACTACATTTTTCAACGTAATTAAGATATTTGGTTTGTCCATCATATCAAAATCCTCAAAAAAGATAGGCTGACTCCTGTTGTAATATAGGGCACGTGCCTGGAATACCACGTCTGTGGTGGTGACCGGTGATCATAATATTTTCAAGTAGAATACACCCCTGCTCAATTCCAGTTTGGCACATGCACATTCAAATGTGTATTTGCTGCTTATTTGTTTTATTTTTTTGGGGGGGCGAAAGGGGCACTACAGCCTAAAGTGGTCGGCAGTCATTTGCAAGGCAAAGATGGATGGATGGATGGATGGATGGACAGACAGTCAGATAGATGGATGGATGGATAGATGGAGAGACAGAGAGAGAGGGATGGATGGATAGATAGATAGATAGATAGATAGATAGATAGATAGATAGATAGATAGATAGATAGATAGATAGATAGATAGATAGATAGATAGATAGATAGATAGATAGATAGATAGATAGATAGATAGATAGATAGATAGATTTTGATGTTTGTATGTTTCCTTTTTTTGTCATTGTTTCCAATATGGCTAGGTAATTTACAAATTTCCCCATTGCGGGACGAATAAAGGTATTCTGATTCTGATAATTTGAATAATATTACTGTGTAATTTACAGAATGCTAAACCTTTTTATCAGGAAAGAGTGATGATTAAACGTGACTAAACCTGATTCATATTGCATTGGTCCAATTTGATCGAATGGATCAGTTTTCATCCATTCGAGAGCAGCTGGTACAATGGGAAGTATTGCCCTCTGCTGACGACAGCAGGAATGAGGGCACATACAGTACAACACTTTCTTGCAAAAAATAAAAATGGGGGAGGGGAATCTCTATGATTTAGCAACTTTTTGCAACAAATGGACCTTCCTTGAGCAAAATCTAACATGAAAGAAGCGACGGTCGCGTCACACCTGGTGGCTCCACCTAGAACGTGTTTGTCGGCGTGCGTCCTCATGGACGCTTCCTGATTGGTGGAGTGGTCGCAGACACAACACCGCAGGGAGAAGGATCCGCGCTCCTGCAGCCGATGATCCGTCATATGAGACCGGAAAAGGAGGCGCCTGTCGGTCTCAAAGCCGCACACGTGACACCTGAGCGCAAGGAGCAAGGCTCTTTGTATCCATGGCGACGGCAAACCAAGCTTTTCAGTGGGTGAGGTCAACTCACCTGTAGAAAAAGCTCACACTTCCTCGTGGGCTGTTTGGATTGCCTGCAGGAGACAAAAGTAACAAATATCTCTTATGTTTTATGTTCTGGTGTACTATTTTGTTGTTGTTTTTTTCCTCTAATATAAAGTAAAACACTTTGATACAGCTGCAGCTGTTGTGAAAGCACTACACAAATAAAAAAATCAAGTGTACTTATTGTATTAACTCAAACTGGAGTGACAAGCAAAACAATTAAATGCTCTCCATGGTGAGATTATAATCTTTTCCTTTCGTCTTTTGCCTTCAAGGGGTCGCCACAGCAAATCAGTGTCCTCCATCTTTAGAGGTTTGATCCGCAGGTTTGTTTTGGCCAAGCTTTTACGTCGGAAACATTTTTTTTATTTTGGGCTCCAATACATTAATGGCAATCCAATTCACATGAATGTTTTAAAATACAAGATTTGTGTCCACTTTATTATTCTACAAACAAATTGCCGCCTTCTCGGCAGCACGAATATGCCAGCACTGTTTTTGATTGAGAGGAATGTCGGTGCCATTTGAGTGTCATCGCTGAACAGCTCTGGGGCGATTGTGCTTTTTGGCGCCTGTAATGGGCAGCATCTTCACAGCCCCGCTTTGTTCAGCGGAAAGGTCGGTGCTGTTGGACGGACGGCGGCTGAATGGATACATGGCTTGAGGAGCCCGCAATGAGAAGAAAGGAGTGATTATTATTATTATTATTGTGATTATGATTATGTCCCTGATCCACTGGTGAAAATGAGGCTTTGATCCTCTCCTCGTTCATCTAGAACGGCTTGATGCAACAAAGAGGATGCAGAAAGTGCTAAAGATTGAAGACTGTCTGTCTTTTGTGTTGTCTTGTTATTTGTTATTTTATTTTTGGGTTCTTTGGACTTCAAGATGGCGAAAGTGGCTGCTTTTACAGCAGCTCCTATATTTTGTTTTTGCTGCTGTGAATTGTGAATTTCTCCACTGTGAGACAAATAAAGGCTCATCTAATGTAATCTAATCGAAACTAAATTGATAAACGCTTTCATTTTTTTGCACAACATACCATGTTTGCTATTTTGGCAACCACCAGAAACAGTGATCACGTCAGAACTGTGGATGTTTTGCATACCATACGCAGGCTCTGAGGAGCAGGACCAGGCTGGTTCCGCCTTCAGGACTGGACTAAATGTGATACAAAGAGACGGACACACTCCTTGAAAAAGAAAAAGTGAAGAAGATGAAGAAAAAGAACGTAGCAGACACAGACCTGGGCCTGGTGGAGGTGCTGGTCCTCAGTGCCGGCACACTGGAGGATTTCGCGACCCGCTCTGGATGGAGAGCAAAAGTATAAGATGAACATGACCCAAATTTGACATGCTACAAAAGTAAACCCTGGTGTGAACTACCTGAGAGCTGGTGAAGCAATGTGGATGCAAGGTTGACAGACATGTCCTGCCACAGCGCCGCCCGCAGGCACTGCTCTGCCATTTTAGCTCCGGAACACAACTGGTCTCCGAAGAACTGCTGGTCATCCATCAGGATGCCGGAGAACAACCGGGGTTGGGTCTCTTCATCCATTTTTCCCCTGGCAAGAATCTGCTCAACCAAAGTGTCCGCCAAGCTCTCCTCCTCTTCCAGTTTGACAGCAAGAGGAACATTCGGAACATCATCGGCAAGATGGGGATCCGCCGTCTCCTCCGCCCTGCCGTGTTCCTTTTTGACGGCCAAAAAACGATCGCCTCCATCGCTAGAAGAACACGGGCCTTGCACGCCTGTTATTGGCCTGTCGCAGAAGACACCCACCATGCTCTGCGTGTCGATTTCCATGGACGTCTCTTCCTCCTTGACCTTCACATGGGGCTGGGCCAAAAACTGACTCTCTGCCATGAAAAACATTTACTCAAGTTCTCGCCGTCAGACGGATGGATCGTCACACATGAACGCAAACACGGACAAACCTGCCAGTTTCCTCAGCAAGTCCGAAGCTAGAGTGTCTGTGGTGGCATCACCCTCAGGCGTATGAGGAAGCGAAGGTGGATCGGGACTGGCCCCGGGGCCATCGGGGGACAGAGCAAGTCCCGGTTCCTCCTGTTGCCCACCTCGATCCTCTCGATGACTCCCAGGGAGCACCTGGGACTTCTGGGTGGCCTCTGAAGTCATGCACAAAAAGACGTCAGACAGACACTGTGTGTGTATGTGTGTGTGTGTGTGTGTGTGTGTGTGTGTGTGTGTGTGTGTGTGTGTGTGTGTGTGTGTGTGTGTGTGTGTGTGTGTGTGTGTGTGTGTGTGTGTGCGTCTGTGTGTGTGTGAGTGTGACTGTGGGAGTGAATTTAAACTACCTGACAGCCTAATGAGAAGGTCAGACGCCATTTTGGTGTTGACATCAGGGCTGAAGAGAGAGGTCGCTGTCAAGAAGGAGCTCAAACCTGCTTTGCACGACTCAGGCCGGCGGTCAGCGTGCACGTGGTCCTGCCGACGAGCTGCCTGTGTGTGTCGCTGGGCCATGTCCTGAGGAGGGGGAGGTGTTGGAGGAGGCTGTAACGCACTCGACCCACGCTTCATTTCCCAGCGACGAGGAAGGGAGTCACACTCAGAAGAGAGGCGAGCGATCCGAGAGGGATGCTAAAATAAGACGTAAAGGTTCTTGGCCACTTGGAGGAGACGAGAGCATGATGAAAATCTACTCCGTAGACTGATTCTGACCTGTGAGCGAGGGATGAATGCCAAGCAAGGCAGATGAAGGAAGGTGAATGATGAGGATGACAAGAAACAAAACATGATCAAAGTCAATCCCGTAATCCGCCAATTCATTGAATGGATATGACCCGAAAACTCATAATCACATCACCATGGTAACAGGCTGCAGCATCTCCTGCCGTGACCTTATTTGCAACAATGAATTCTGATTATGGTTGGTAAAAAATATTGATGAATCAAAGTAATTTTTAGGGGTTTATTTTTTTTTTATATTTGGCCACAACTGCATCATTTATTACTTTTGTAAACCAATTATTCTGCAAATCTTTTTTTCAGCCATTCTATTGCCCCAAATTCTGATGCAACATGCCATGCAAGTTCATGTGGCCCCAAAAACAGCACATACATTAAAACTGGTCAACAGGAATGCTATTATTGATTGTAATGAATTAAAAACATCCCACATCCCTCCATTTTCTAATTCACATATTCTCGCAAGAATCACACACAGCAGAACTGGTCGCCGGTTTAAAATCAATTTTTTTTCATTAATGGCAAATTACAACTGAATCCATCAAAATCATAAATTGGGGTTCTTCACAATATCCATCCCTATAATTCCTAATTCAAAAGTCACCAATAACAACCTGAAGGCCCATAACATTGCTTTTACCGTTATATATATATATATATATATATATAAAATAAATTATTTGTAATACAGTCAAATTGTTGGAAACTATTAATATGTTAAAAATAATCTAACACTAATTCGATCCACTCTGACACCAGTCGACCCGGTTCACTCCAACTCGACATCCGTGCCTCCACACGGGAGTCCGTAAATGACGGTGACCCCCTTTCCTCCATTCCCCCATGTTCGGTACCAGTCGTACGGAAGGTGTGAGAACCCTGCGGACTAAGCGGGAGTTCCCGCCGGCGACCCTCGCTGTTCCCCTCTCGCTTCCCCCCCCCCCCCCCCCCCCCGTCGCAACATGGCTGACACACGCGAGTCACAAAGTCACTTCCCGGCGTGGGAGGACGGGTGCGCCAATTCGGTATATTTCTTCCGTTTCGGCTGGTACCAGGAAAGAGGGCAGGTGTCAAGAGCCCAGTCGCCCCCTCTCCCTCTTTCTCCCCCCTCCTCCTCTCCATCACGCCCCTGCAACATGGCTGAACGGAACTCGACCTCACGAGACCTCTGAAGTCTTCCACTCGGGTCAATTCGCTTCGACAACCCTCTCCGGGACGACCAGACGACGCCTTGCCCCCGCCCCCACTTCCCCGGTCACCCACTGAGACTTACCGGTACCGGGAGGGCAGGTGGCGGCGGTGGTTGAGATGGTGCAGTCCAGGGAAGAGCCTATATATAGACCACACATCTTTCTCGAGTGAATTCCCGCCTCTATTTTTTTGCCCCCTGCTTGCGTCGACCTCCGGCCTTTCTCTACCACTTCCAACAGTGCCAGTTGAGGTAGGGGCGGGCGAGGGGAGGAGTGAGGAGAAAACCGCGCGGAGACGTCTTGTTCCAGGCCGAGAGGAGGATGACGGGTCGGTCACTGAGCAGGGCAGATAGAGGTTCCGCCTCTGCTCGCTCTTTCGCTCCGTCTCTCTTTTCGCTCCCTCGCTCCGTCTCTCTCTCTCTCTCTCTCTCTCTCTCTCTCTCTCTCTCTCTCTCTCTCTCTCTCTCTCTCTCTCTCTCTCTCTCTCTCTCTCTCTCTCTCTCTCTCTCTCTCTCTCTCTCTCAACCCCCCCCCCCCGCGCGTGAGTGTGCGCGAGATGGACACAGTGGCTCCGTCCACGCGCCAAGCTCACACGGGCACACGCAGTTGTCTGATTCTACAGAACAGTGCAGTGAGGTCCACACGTCTCAGAGTCCACAAGCACCATTCACAGCCCCAAACAGCATATATACGTGTTAAGTTTCAGAAATCATAAACTGGGAGATTTTCGAACTCGCGACCCTGGTGCGTGTTAAAATAATTTGAGCGTTACAAAGGTGTAAATTAGAACTAAATAAAAGACAACAATGCTTTCATTGTTTATTTATACATTTGTATGAAAACAAGTATTTTGTTTTTTACATTTTCTTTTGTTTTTTTCTTGCAAATGAACTGTCTGAATTGTGTCAATGGTCGCTTTATAAAGTGAGTATTGTGGTCAAAATCGTGAGTCTCCCGACCAAATCGTGAGACTTGTATGAAACAGACTGGATTTTGCATATGGATTTGAAAACATCTTATTTTGTACTCGTTAATTTGTCCAACAAGGACTTCATGAAAAGAGGGAAATAATTTGTTGTACTTTATATTGAGGTTGTAAAAATTGTCTTTTCTACATTTTTATGTTTACAAGAGTTGCTGTGAAAGGAAAAGAAGAAGACAAGAGTTGGATTAAAAAACAGAAACCGTATTCTATGTATTTACACTGTATAACCCCAAGGATCACATGGGTGTAACTGGGAAATATTTTGTGGCCTTTTCTTGGGAGCACTGCGACAAGATAAAAGAGTGTGAGTACTTTTCCCATCGCTGATGTAATGGAATAAAAATTGACATGGCAGCAACCTTGTCCAAAACTACGTTTTTTTTTTGTTAGAGGGATGGCCGGACCTAAATAAATAAATAAATAAATACATAAATAAACAATCAAAATTTGCCTACATGTTAAGTGTCATGATTTGGTCGGGAGACTCCCGATTTTGACCGCGATACTCACTTTATAAAGTGACTATTGACACAATTCAGACAGTTCAATTGCAAGGTAAAACAACAGAAAACGTAAAAAATAAAATACATTTCATATACTAATTGAATGTATAACAATGTATAAACAATGAAAGCATTCTTGTGTTTTATTTACTTCTAATTTAGACTTTTGTAACTCTCACATTATTTTAACACACACCACAGAGTCGCGAGTACGGAAATCTACTGATTTATGACTTCTGAAACTTCACATGTATGCATTTGGTCGAGTATTTTTGCTTTCTAATTTCATGTCAATGGCATATTAAGCACACCTACTGCCGCAGTGTCTGGTATGAGCCTGTAGATGGAGACAAAAAGCAGTTAAAGAACATACGCGAGTCACCACCAAAATGAATGAATTCCGAGACGTTATCGAAGTTTCCTGACTTTTACGTTCTACCACAGGTGTCAACATCAAGGCCCATCAAATTGTCGTATGTACACCACAATAACAGCCATTATTTTTTACTTTAAATTTGAAAACTAGTTATTCATTCATTTGTTGTGCATCCTCTATCGAATGTGTTGAGAAGATTAAACGTCTAATGGTTTCCCTAAATTCATAACCCTGGAGAGGAAAGCATAACTACAATGTGGCATGCAGCAAAAAAAAAATAGTTTGATACCCTTGCTTTACACCATCATCCGTACAATTTAAAGTTTGTTGAATTTGATTTTGGCCATAAGAGTTGCTTCTAAACTCTCCTGTAATCGATCCGTTTCACAGGTCAGGTACCCATGAGACCTCCAACCAGCACAAGGAGAGAACCTGAGATTCAGAGTGAGGCATTTCATGTTGTCTGTGGTCTCCTATGAAATGTCAAACAAAAAAGATGATGTCACAAGGAACATTCATGTGGTTAAGAATCACAGGACCACAACCCAGCAAGTGGCACGGGATTGAACTTTGTGTCATTTTGACAGGGGGAGGAGGGAATAGCCTCTACTTAGGAGATCCTGGAGGCAGGCGGCTGCAGCTGGTGTACATCCTGTTAGGATGTCGGGCTGTGTGCGTGCTCGTGCGTGTGGGTGTGTGTGAGGCGGTGTGGTGGTGGTGGTGGGGGTCTTGTGTGTGTGTGCGGGGGGCACACACACACACACACACACACACACGCACACACACTTCATAGCCCCCGTCCAAAGTCCTTCCAAACACAAAGCCCACCCTCACACATTCGCCTTCAGACGTCTAGTGTGGAACACAGAGAAGACATCCTGGAAAGGTAAGAACACGCAACATCATATGCCCATTTCAATCGATTTCTAATTGCGTTCAAGTTATCCCAAGAAATGTAAGCAGATTTCATTTTAGTCTAAAGTAAGAACTGTAAACAAATATCACAATGCTCTGTCAGGAGTGCAATAATTGTGCCATATAGCTCTCTATTGCCTCCCAAGATGCAGTGCTGCCGACTTTATTTGGGGACAATCGTGATTTTGTCAACCATTGCCCTCCCTGTCATGGGGTTCTCTCGTGGTGCGGGACCTTCTTCATGCCAGACGATGAGTCCAGGCCACATCCGAGCCCAACCTCAGGACCCGCAGCAGAACCACATCACTATTCGGACATCAGTGCGCTCATATCTACCTGGACAGTTGGTGACAGGTAGTACTGACCATTACCTTAGTGACAATTGATCAGATCAATCATTGCATCTTATGGCTCAACAACGTCCTTAAACCAACACATCTGTCCGCAGTGAAAGTCCGAAGCTCTCGAGACTTCATGGGTTTCCTGCTGCAGGCCCGCAGTAGTGACGCTTCTCACGTCATGGCTGGAATCGCAGGTGGGCCAGGGTCCCCTGAAGAGGGTCCGGTTCTGGTGCGCGGGTCCTGGACCCTTGCTCCGCCCGGCACGCACACGCTACGATGCCTGTCGGAAGGCGACACGCTCACCCACTCGGATAAACAGCTGAAGCGAAACCTGTCATTTGTATGGAGGGCTCCTGATGCACCCGTGGGAGACATTCGCTTCTAGTGAGTCCACAATCCACACCCATAGTATGCACTTTTCATGAACAATGTGCCACATTCACGGTGGACTCTTTGTCCTTCTAGTATCACAGTTGTTCAGTCCTACTTTGTTTACTGGGCGGGGATTAAGTCTGGAGTGGTCCATGATGGGAGACAAAGTCTTTCGACTGGGAGAAACCAAACAGGAGCAGAGACAGAAGGATCAGTTTTTGGTCTCCGTGATAGAAATGTAACTCCCGTGCCAGGTACAAACCTAATGATCAATGAATTATCATTCTTCACTTGTACTGTCATGGCTAACACTCCTTTTGGCCTGAAGCTCCACTGAACAACACAAGCCATCACAACAGTCCGACTCCGTTAGGAGAACCAAACGTTACCCCCAAAGCGGTCTGGAGTAGAACGGTGCTTGCAGGGGACCAACAGGATAAAGAGCTTAGTATGTACAGCTCCACGACACCTCAACATTCAAGAAGTCTACCAAGTGACAGCTACTCAGACGTAGGATCAATGCCTGAAGAATTAAAGGGCCATTCTTCCTCATCACACCTTCCTTTCATTACTCCGCACCCACCAGATCAAGGTGGGGATTTTGCACGTGATTTCGTTTTTCCCTCCCTGAGATATTGGAAGGATCCAGAAACAGGGACGCCAACACCAAATCCACAACAGCCTCCAGAAAATCACCATGTCCTTAACCTGAGGACCGCAGTGCCAACATTCTACAAACCAACAGGACCACAAAACTTTACACCAGGATTGTTTCCGTATGTCATCCTAACCAGATTATCCACATCCCAAAGGAGCGACACAACACATGAAGTAAGGGGCTCATCTTTGTCTCTTCTTCATTCACGGATGAACACTGAAATCGACAGGTCTTCCACCCAGACAATTTCCCACTCCAGACGCTTTTTAGTGACTCTTCTGAAGCCCCCATCCCGAAATGTGCTTCCACAGCTTCATACCAAGTCCACAGATGGACCACCGCGTCCTCCCGCGAGCGCTAATCAAACGCAGCTGCGCAATCTTCTACCGTCTGACAAAGCAATTGAGACACCAAGAACTGGACCCCAACCGAGATCCAAAGCCAGACTCCAAACTGTCTCACCCCACACTCAACTCTCAGTTTCCACGAGAAGATTACATGATTTGCTGTTCACAATGAAGACTGAAGCTGCCAACGCTTCCACATCTACAATGTTCAATAGCATAAGCATATCTGATTCCTACGGTTCTTCTTCTAGACATGTTATAACTCCACCAAGCCGCAATACTCCTGTTGACGTCTCGAAACACACCACCAAGAATCCGTCTTTGACACATTCCGCCAGCCAAGACAAATCATCTCCTGTTTTTTCCGCTCTTCCAAAACCTTTTCCCGTGTCTACGCCTCCCAAATCGATTTCCACCATTCAAACCTCCCCTTTCCAAACAGGGTCCTCCTCAACATCTTCAAAGTTTCTCTCAGGTAGCCCCATCAACTCTCCATCATCACCACGAGCCACATTGTCTTCCAATAATCCATTCAGTTCTTCTTCCATCCCGGGAACCGCAAAATCCTCCTTATCTTTGCAGACTACCGGCACTCTATCCATCTTGTCATCAACCTTATTTCCAACCAAACTATCGATTCCTTCAAGTTCTTCCCACTCTTCCTCCATTTCCACCTCAATGGGATCCTTGCCTTTTACTGTGTTCTCTGTTCCTTCTTCCCAAGTGACATCCCCACATCCAGGACCTTCCCCGGCTCCACGTCGCTCTCTCACTAGCCGCCCCTCGATACCTCCTCCACGTTTGCCATCCCAAAAACAAAACCACATTGCATCATCTAATCCCAGACAAGAATTTAATCCATCTACCTCCAGCCACAAAATTCAACCCAACATTGGAAAAAAACTGAAACCAATGCCGCCCAAACTGGAGCCCAAGTTTCCCTTGAACCCCTCCAAAACGCCAGGTGTGGAAGGCAAGTATCCAGAAATTGTGCCCAGGCATCGCTCTTGGGAGTTGGGAATGCTTCTGGGCTGTTCGGCCGGTTTGGGAATGGCGCTGGTGGTCGGCGTGCGCTACGTGTACAGACAGGCCTGCGGGAAACACACAGAGGTCACGCTGCACGACCGGGAAAGAGATTACGGGAGAGGCGAGCGAGGAATGATCCATGTCCAGGAGTGTGGCGATTTGGTCAGAGTCAGTCGAATCCGCGAAAACAGCCTGATGCTACTTGCCGGGTACGACATATTAGCATCGCCTGGAGACTGAGATACAATCCAGTGTGGGGAAAGAAGACAGTTTGGATCCTCATTTACTTTTCTTTTTTTTAATAGATTAACTTTTCAGATTATTTCTGTAAATCCATGATTGAAAAGAGAAGGTGGCAAAAGTACGAAAAGTAGAAACTCTTTGGCTGTAGTCTGACGTTTTTTTTTGTGAATGTTCATAGCGTCGGACACAAGAAAAAAGACAATTTTACCTCAGGGTCCATCATCACTCGAATGAAACATTCAAAGCTACAAATTATATTAAATACAATATATTCTAACCGCACAACTCTTGTAACAATATCAAAAATATTGTAACAAAGTTGGCATTTCCTCGAAGTAGTAAAACCTGGAAATGTGAGTAGAAAATGTAGAAAAGACAATCCCCAAAAAATGGTCCCAGCAACACCACGCGTCCGTCAAGAAATATAAAACATGTATCTTTGCTTCTGTTCAATAAAGAAGAATAAATGTTTTGTTTTTTTGCCATTGTGGAGGGCTGTAAAGGAGCAGTTGGTCCTTGTGTCCCCCTGCTGGCTGAGGTCGCTGTTGATTGGCCCCAGTAAGGCACATGATTGCCCAGTGAGCTGCTCACCTCCTCAGACGGGCTGCAAACTCGGCATCATCTGGAAATAAGCGCACATGTGAAATTTGAAGTGTCTGCGTTAGCCTGACAAAGATATCGTACAATTATAATATAAAATCAGAATGTACGTGTCAAGTAAGCGAGACATCATCTCACAACGGAAATAACATTTTAAAAGCTATACCGCATAGTAGCAATCAAGTTGACTCTAATCAATACCTAAAAGTCTGGTCAGACTCTACAAAAGAATAAACATGAAGAGGCATGCTCACTTTCTGGCGACTGGTCATCCAGCTGCGAATGGTCGGCACCAGAACGGACCCGAGGAGGATCTGGGCCGGGTGGTAGATAAGCAAGGGGACGGAGATGAGCGACAGATGCTTATAGCCTGCGAACACGATCTTCAGCATGGGGATACCTGCACAGCGACAGCGTATGCATCAATCAATGGCAGCCGCATCTTGCTAAACTCCGATACCTACCTAGCGTTAGCGACTTGTGCGTAGAGCAGAACATAATGGCCACCGTATCGGCGGGACTAAATCCTGAGCCGGATCTGCGGACAAAATGAACCACAGCGCGGACAATGCTGTGTGAGGTGTTGGATTATTTTGAAGACAGCTAGACTGAGAGCCTAACTCACCTGCTGGAAAATCCAAAAGTGAGCAGCAAAAAAGTTAGCTGGATAGAGAAAACTGGAAGGAAACAGGGGATCACACAACCTTCTCAGACTAGCTTGACTCAACTGAGTAATTGCATATAAAAGATGACAAAATATTTTCAATTTAGTCTCTACCCGGTGGTTGGAGATGTAAGCGTACTCACTGATGAAAACAACCACGAGCAGGCTGGTGGCTTCCAGCTCAACATTGGCATTGCTGAAAGTGTCGCAGAAGGTGCTGTAGATGATCATGAGGAGGACGGTGCTGCTGACGGCGCCGAACGGAGGCTTCCTGCGCTCCAGACATTCCCTCAGGAAGTGGCGACACACCTGTTTTGGGGGACACGGTGAAAACTACGCTCGCCTTGCCCCAAAAGGTTTCTCCGGCATACCTGACCCACGACGAGCGGCACCACCACTGTCATGAAGAGTTGAGAGAAGATGGAGGCAAAGGATACGGAGGATGATGAGCCCAGCTAGAGGATACATTTCAAAATGGAAACTTTTAACCTTGAAAGCTTTTGTGAAAATTGATGTGTTTAAAAAAACATAAAAAAACCTTTATCTTTACCCATTATTATCTTGTGTTGTTTTTATTACAGATGGCAGACTACTAATTCCAAGTACAGTAAAGTCTCGTTATATCGATATCGGATATATCGATAGTCCCGGTTATATCGATACTATTTTTATGCACGCACGGAGAAAATTACATGCAAACAGGGTCGGATATATCGATAGTCCCGGTTATATCGATATTTTTTCGGACTCCCTTGAATATCGATATAACGAGACTTTACTGTATTAAATTCATAGAGTTGCTTGTTCTGTAGCTACAGGGGGACATAAGCCAGTGTCTTCTTCTACCGGTTCCAAGCCCGGATAAATATAGAGCGTTGTGTCAAGAAGGGCATCCGACGTAAATGCTTGGCCAAAACAAACATGCCAATCAAACCTATAAAGATGGAGGACACTGATTTGCTGTGGCGACCCCTTGAAGGGAAAAACCCAAAGGAAAAGAAGAAGATTTAATGAAAATTATAAGATTCTGATATTGACTAGGTCCTCCTCACCACTAGTTGGCGCTACACTTGGGCCATTTCAAAGATTGGTGCGTGATCACGCGTGTCCGATAGAAAGAAATGTGTTCACGTACATCTTGTCATAGTGCAGATTTAAGCTTTGTGCATCAAAAATATTGTTAGTATCGGTAACTGGGTCAATAAGTCACTTGCTGATATTAGGGAAAAAAATTACAAGACGGCAAAACTAATGAGGAATATGACACCAGTCAGCATGACAGAAATGATAAAAAAGTGCCATCACAAAAATGTTTCATGTTTGTCCAATCAGATCGACTTACAAAGAGAAGAAGGAGGGTCGGTGTCACCATGATACCCTGAACAAAATACAACAAAAAAATGTTACACTGCACTTCACACTCATGACAAGGTGCACGCCATTTGAACCTTACCAGGAAGCTCCCAAACGCAGAATTGAAGATGGCAGCCGCCTGGTAACACAGACACAATCTGTCACCATGGCAATGACACATTGTTTCTCACCTCGCGTAAGGTTGGGTCTTACCTCGTTACCGCCCACAGCTTTGGTGAGAATGACGGCCGAGGAGACCGGAGGTGGCATGCAGCTCACCGTTTGTAACCTAGGCAACGGCACGAGGATGATGACCATGTTGCAAAAAGAGCAAGTAATGCATGAATAAATTAATTTTTTTTAAAAACAGTTTCTTTATGTCGTGCATTTTCCCAGAGTGAAAGTGGGTCTAAAACCATTCCATGCAAAAAGTAGGGGTTCACTTCACACATGACCGCCCCCCTTAATAGCTCGCCATGAATGAGACTTTTGTGTGTACTTTCAAGTCATGTCAACTTCTTCTTTTCCTTTCGGCTTTTCCCTTCTGGTAATGTCAACAGTTCGTGGATAAAGGAATGCATTTATGTGCAATGTTACCCTCTGAGCAGCCATTGGTCGATGGTCGTCAGCGCCAGCACTTTGACAAGCAGCCAGATGGTCAGCGGGAAGAATACCAGCGTGAAGGACTGAACGAAGAGGTGAAGTCGCACGTGAAGTAAAGCACTGGTCAACTCCTGCAAACATGTAAAGCACAATCATTTACATTTGCCGGTCTTGTCGTGTTTTCGCATTCTTATAGGGGATGTCACCTCTGTCTTCAATGAGAGGCCGCTGTTGAAGAAGATCAGAGAAACAGCGAGATAAGAGATGGTGATCTCAGGCTTCAACGGTCCTGAGGCAGACATAGAGAGACTTTGAGGGAAGTGCATGCTCACTACGGTAAAGATGGAACCACGCAGCCACATTTCTTCATCTGATGACATCATGTTTAATTCTGAAATTCTGTAAGCGGCACGGTATCGCGGAACAGTTGCAGGTTATCTTATCTTCACGAGACAAGGATAATGGGCCCAAGTCATTAAACACATCACACTGTGGCTCCTGTCTTCCAGGATGGCACAAATATTGCTTTGGCAAATTACGATCGCGATAAGTTATCTTATCGTCACAAAAGACACTTTCACCGGCCTCGATCCTCATATGACGTAGAGAGGTGTGTGCGCTTGTGGGTTGCCATTCGAGGTAAACGCGACGTGTCACCAAACCTCCCTGCACAACTTCCAGATCCCAAGTTTAAATTACCTAGAATTTGGAGACACGTCTATTATATTTTTCCCTGAATAAAATTTAAGACGAATAGTTCAGATTCAAAGTCGCCTTAAAACAATACAAATTATTACCGGTAAACGGAATTTTGAATAGTCATTATTAAAATCAGCAATTCTGACAGTGTGCGCGCATATCAGCCAAGTCCTCAAACTAAGATGTCACATTAATACGATGGGGGTTTATTGACATCCTACACACATTTTGATCTCACCTCCTTTGGAACCGAAGCTGGGCTCCACTTTAGCCGACAATATCACCAGTACAATCCCAATGATGAACCATTCCTTCCGTATCGTGGCCAGAAGACCCATGTTTCAGCGCCGGCCTCTTCCGGATCACCCGGTGGGCCCCTGAAACGCTAAACGTCCAGTGACGGCTCTTTTTGCAACGCCTTTCTAAACACGAACTCGCTTGACAGGGTTTCGTTGTCGTGATGTCAGGAGTTCCCCGAACGCAGTTTTTCTTCGTGTTATTTGAGAGCGGCGTATAACCCCTGGAGTGCAATACTGACACCTTCTGGTTAAAGTGTGAATCAGGCTGCTTCCGGGTCGTTTGTTGTTGCGGCCTGATTCTCTTTTCCTGGACGTCAACTATTAAAGGTCGATCAAATTTGGATATTCCAATCACTTTAATTGTCTTTTTTTCGTTTAAGGGAGTTTTATTCGGGGTTGTCCTGGTGATGTATGTATTGACTGCATTGCCCGATTAATTGCTTGGATTTATATTTCTTTGTTAAACAAGGAATTTGACAACTGCAAGCTTCTCAATGACAGGCCAGCAACAGTGTTATTCGTTACATACATATTTTTAAAAGTTATGTTTCACTGAGCCAAGAATGTGATGTTTAAAATGAAAGTAGAAGTAGCGACATACACTCAGACATCCATACAATCCTGCAAACCAAGACTTGCCATGCAAAGTAAAAATCAACTAGTAACTTGGCACATTTTTAAAGTCAAGGAAGTATCGTCCATGATGTGTCTTAGATATATTGTCTACACATAGGCGTTCTTCAAATGGGATATCTTTCTGTGCTTTGCCTTGTCATCTGCATGTTCTGGGCGATTTTAAAACATTAAGCTTTTAGAAAACTTGATTCAAAATGGAGGTTTGCCAATATCCTCCAATCGGCATTTTACTGTAATAATAATAATACATTTCATTTCTAAGCACCTTTCAAAACTCTCAAGGTCACTTTTCAGTCACAGGATAAGTTTTTCTGTGGGTGAGCAGTGGCAGCCACACGCGCCAGCGTTCACTCAACCTGTAAACGGTCAAGAGTGTAAACAGTGTGAACACTTGTGATAATGCTGACAGGTACATACATATTTGAGACGAAAAATCCAATCCACATCTTTTTGATGGACATGCTGCTTATTTGAGCAAGCCAGTGCCCCAAAAAACTTTTTGCATGTTTTTCAGCCGCTTAGCTTCATAGAAAAAGAGTGTCGGTACTGAACTGGGCTGCCTGCAGTTCAGACCTGTCTCCCATTAGAAATGTATGGCACATTATAAAACATCATCTTGACATCCTTGTAAAACAACATTGTAAATGGGCTGAAAGACGCATATACTGAGGTGGTGATGTATACATATACCGGTATATATTTTTTGTTAACAAACGAGCCAGTATGGACAGATTTTTTTTCTAAAAAGGTAGGGAGACGTATTCGGTAAATAAAAAAAAAAAAACAGCTACATGTAGACCAAGCCTAATAGTCACACACTCCGGCATTGTCACTGTCCTCATGGAGTCCTCTTGACACCTTCCAAGCCAGAAGACGTGACAGACCGGTTGGTGCGGTGGACACCACGTCCGCAGTGTACTTCTCCACAATGCAGCGAGTGTGAGCACTGGCCAGTGACACCTGAATAACACCAATGGGAGGCCCAAACGCGCACATTCTAATTAAATTAGCAGATATTTTTTGTGAAGAAAAATGGCAGTATTGATTTGACATATTCAGTAAATTATAAATAATAAAATAAATACATAAATAACAAATAAATACAAAAAAAATAAAGCACATGTAAATAAATAAACAGATAAAGAGCTAGACGGCTAGCTAGCAAAACAGCCTGCTAGCTAGTTAGACAGCTAGCTATCTAGCTAGACAGCTAGCTGACTGTCTGTCTGGCTAGATAGTTAGATGGATGTTGTATATTGTACCGATAACATACCTGAGCCTTCTGTACCAAATTCACATCCCCAATGTCACAGGCCACATTGTAACCTTGTAGCAAGCTCTCACGAGCTCGGTCATACTGCCTCTGCAGGTTCGGAAGGAGAACTGCAATATGATTTTGTGTATCAAGAAAGCGTGTGTTTGTGTGTGAGGTACCCGGTTAGTGTAGACATTGCCCAGACATAGGCATGCGTCGACCAAGTGGTGATGTAGGCTCTTGTTCCGGGACATGTCAACTAGCGTCTCCAAAAGCTGGATAGTGGTGTTGATGTTTCCCTTGCTGAAACACAAACACATAAGCAGTCACCACAAAAGTTGTGCGAGTGTAGTTTTTGGGAGAGTACCTTTCGTATAACTTGGCCATGGCCTTGTAAGCTTTTCCCAGGCCGTTGAAATCCTCGGTGGTGTTGCAGATTTCCATGGAGGTGTTGAGGTACTGTAAAAAAAAAAGAAAAAAAGACAACACTCACTGTCAAGCTTACTTGATATGTGTTTATGTTCTTGCGCAAATCGATTAGTGAGCTGTTTAAAATCAATCAAAACTCAGCCAATGCGTGAGCTTTATTGCCTCCGCAGCTTTAATGCTAATTGTCTTAGCGCGGTATTCAATGTTGAATATATATCTATATATATATATATATATATATATATAGATATACATATACATATATATACACAAGTTAATTTAAAATATTAATGTATTTAAATAGGGCGGCCCGGTAGTCGAGTGGTTAGCACACCGGCTTCACAGTGCAGAGGTCGCCGGTTCGCGTCCCGGTCCGGCCTCCCTGTGCGGAGTTTGCATGTTCTCCCCGGACCCGCGTGGGTTTTCTCCGGGTCCTCCGGTTTCCTCCCACACTCCAAAAACATGCATTGACCACTCCAAATTGTCCCTAGGTATGAGTGTGAGAGTGACTGTTGTACGTCTTTGTGTGCCCTGCGATTGGCTGGCAACCAATTCAGGGTGTCCCCCGCCTCGTACCCAAGACAGCTGAGATAGGCTCCAGCAACCCCCGCGACCCTAATGAGGAATAAGCGGTACGGGAGATGAGATGAGAGAATGTATTTAAATATTCACATATTTAACTCGGTCACTACCATTACCGAATTTATTTGGAAATTGAAAATATGACGTCGAGCGTCATTCCCGAATTTGTTCAGGTTTTTTTCTTGCGGGGGTACCGATAAAGTGCTGGTCAGCCCTCTGGCAATGTTTTTTTCCCTTCCATGAGGGCGCGGCATTTCCTTTTTTTTCATGTTAGCGCTTTGTTTCAGCTTCAGCTGTTGTGAAAGCGCTATATAAACCAATGTGTATGTATTGCATTGTATTTTGGACAGCCGCCCTCATTTCGAGCTCATATAACTCCAGATCCATATAATTTAGGAATTAACACTTTCTTTTCTGATGAAAGAAGAGAGTCTAAGGTTTCTTATATGCATTGAATGTTTATGTAGTAATAAAATCCAATACTGTATTCTATGGGTCCTGAAATTCGAGTGACAATGACAAAAACCCTGGCACTGGAGTGGACACGTTTTTGCACGTCTGGCAGTGAATGAGCTATTTATGTATTTGTTTGTTCATTTATTTATTTATTTACCTATATATTTATGTATCTATGTATTTATATATTTATTTCTGTAAATATTTAGGTGTTTAAATATTAATTAATTAATTTATTCAACTTTTTTTTTATGTGAAATAATTTATTTAACATAAGAATACAAAAAATATTACCGGTATTTTACTTCATGTTAAGTTTTCCATTAAGTGCTTTATTACAGTAACAGCTGAGAAAGCGCCATATAAATGAAGATATGTTACATTGTATTGTCACACGGACTCGTTTTGGACACACATACTAAATCACACACCTGTTCAGATGTCTCGAAGTCGCCGACACTGTGGTAGGCGAGTCCAAGCTGATAGGCGGCTTCCCCTTCGATGTGTTTGTTTTTAGCTGCAAACGGTTTTGTTTTACAACCGGAATGAATGCAAGTATGTGCGCTGCGATGGACAACTAACACTCGGTGGCGGTGGTGTAGCCTCTATGGAGGAGCTCGAGAGCCTTGTCGGGATCGCCGGCCTTGATGCGACCATCCGCCTGGCGGCTGTATATGGCCCACAGGCTCTCACGGGATCGCCGCGGCAGGGGGCGACCGGACGAGTCCAGCCAAGCGCCTTCGTCTGCCATCCGCACACACAACTCAGCCTGTTGCCTCGCTTTGTCCAGCTGACCTGCTTGTGCAATGTGAATGCATTTTTTTAGAGATACCGTGAATAATGGCTGAAGGAAGGCAGAACGGAAGGCGTGAGCCAGGGGTCGGGAACCTTTTTGACTAATAGATATAAATATAAATGTTTAGAAATGAAAAGTACTAACCATTAGCATGAATGTTTTTCCGTTCCTCATGATTGATAAAAAAAAAACAGCCAAACGATCGGAATGAAAGTCAACTTGCCGGGTCCATACGCAAAGCTACTGCTAGCTAGCCTGCACACAGCTCATTAGCTTCCACGCTTGCTTTCTGCTGTCTCTCATATTAGTATATTGATGCTAATGTTAGTATGGGGCTTGTCAAAGTGCCACTGATCTGTTTCATTCATGGTCTTGTTTCATTGCAAATTAGAATCACGGTAGAACATTTTCTCTCCACAAAGGCGAATCCTTCCGTCCATTCAACCTGAAGTGTACGATATTCGTCTTTTTTTTTTAACTAGTCAGGCTTATTTAAAAGGGAGTGTTTAACTGTTTCGACATCAACGGCCATAGGTCAGTATCATCCAATCAAAATTGCGCTTTCCGCCCAAACCGGAAATGAATAGCGAAAAAGCAAGAATATGTATTTAGTTTTGTCGAGAATATGTATGTATTTAGTTTTATCGGTGAGCCAGATGCATTCATCAAAAGAGCCATATATGGCTCGCGAGCCATAGGTTCGCGACACCTGGCGTGAGCCAAGGAAGGGGAGACACGCACCTTGCTGTAAGTAGAGCTCGGCCAAGCAGGCCCGTCCTTCGGTGGCGTACCTCATGCATCCATTCTCCTTTGCGTCGGTGCACGTGTGATAGAAGTGCAAGCTAAGCCACAGGTCCTCCAACTCCGCCGTGAAGTATGCGCCTAAATGGAGGCGCTGCTCATACGCCACTGGCCAGAGACCTGCAGAAACCATTCATGAGACGTGTACCCCAAAATGTCAGTTTTAAAAAGAGTTCCATTACCATCACGTTGGGCCTGCTCAGCGCGGCTCAAGTGCAAACCGATGCTTTCGATTTTAGCATGCTGCTCCTCCAACGGTGTCTGAAGACTGAGAGCCGAGTTGATCTCTGCCGCTTCCCTGCGCTCTTGATCCAAGCGTAATAGCAAGAAGAGCTCAGAGAAGGACCTGGAACAGAGCAGCAGCTGCACAATGCCGACCTCCATTTGCAAATCGACCTCCATTTGCAATTTGCCCGAAGCTGTCCTTTTCTTACAAAAATAAAACGACCACATCTCAATACTTTTCCGCCTTTTTCTGTTTGATATGCACACACCAACAACAATGAAGCGCTCTAATATACATCCACTGCCAGTCATTTGATCATCACATAAAATACCTGTGAAAGCCATGTTGAAGCAGGCCCACGCAGATGTTCTGCTTCCGACTGTTGATGAACCTGTGTGAAGGGACGTGCGTCAAATCGAAAAGAAGTGGCTTAGGATCACCTCTGCCGAAGAAATTTTTGCAAGGCTTGCAAAGCATAACGTCAATGAGGCACCGTCATGCACTGGCTTCAAGTTGGTTGCATTCTATTAGTTCGCCACAAGATGGAAAAAAATCCAACATGCTCTTCGTGAAATAAAGTGACCAAAAGGAAACAAAATAGTCACCATGGCGACCAAACTCACTTTGCAATGTCTTCCTTTGAGAGTCTCCGTGCTGATTTATCTGTAGTTGGACAGGATTTCCTCCAAACGACACACAGAATGTTTCATTAGCTTAGCCCGGAGTTACACAGTTAAACAAAAATAATTTTCACACCGATGTCCCAGTTTTAGCTTACTTGCTTTTCTGTCTCCGAACCCTCGACGACAATGCTGGCAGTGATTTGCCTTCCATTCTCGACTGTCACTTAATCTGTGGGGAGGAGTCATATTTTAAAAAAATTAAAGGAGAGGAGACGAAAGAATGGTCGAAAGAAAATTTTACGACCTATTTTGTGGCGTAGTGCAAGAACATTCATGCCGCCATGTAAAGTATAGAAATTCGAAATAACCGTGCAAGACTTCGGAAAGTGGACCCGTTCTTTTCGATTGAAAGCTGACTTGGTATATTTTGTTTCCTTTCTCTTCACTGTGGTAGCCTGTATTCGTTAGTAGCAGTACTCCGATTGCACTGGCGACAACGACGTGCAACAGGGCTCCTTGGGAGTTTTTGGGAGCAACGACGTCACCAAGGAGCTGTTTTCAGTCAAATGTCCGTATGGGACTAAACATTTTGGGGTCCTGTACTTGTTGGCGCCCCCTGGAGGCTGTAACGTTCACTAGGTCAGTATTTTTCAACCTATTTTGAACCAGGGCACGTTATTTTACATTGGAATTTTTTTGACGGCACACCACGAACCATCTCGCAGGAAAGAGGCAATCAGTGACGTGTTGCCACACGGACGAATATTAAATTACCCTCCCAGCCTTTTCAGGACGGACACAGGACAATGACATAATATTGGGAGAAAATGATTAATACATGTTTTGCACTTCAAATTTTAAATTTGAAGTGCATCGGATAGTTTCTCGCGGGACACTTGACAATCTCTCACGGCACAGTAGTGTGCTGCGGCACAGTGGTTGAAAATCACTGCACTATGTCACACTCCTGCCATCAAATGAAATTTAAAAAAAATCACGTTTCTCATATATTTCAATTGATTACGATTTTTTTTGTCGTTTCTGAATGTAAACATTTTGGAGTCTTCTGTACTTGCTAGCGCCGTCTAAAGGTTTGTAACAAATAAACCCGTTTTTTTGTTTCACTCCTGCCATCAAATGAAATAAAAAATCCAGTTACTCATATATTTAAACTATTTTATGCATGTATATTAGTGACCAAAATTTAATTACGGCTGTTTGTCATTTCTGAATGTAAACATGGACTCCTCTGTAGTATTTGCTTAGCGCCCTCTGGAGGCTGTGACGTTCAACTCGTCACAAAAATACAGCGTTTGTAGTTTCACTCCTACCGTAAAATGAAATTAATCGGGACCTGTTTCTCACGTATTTCAACAATTTTATGCATGTAAATTAGAGACCATTATTTAATGACAATTTTCTGTCGTTTAACTACATGTTTATCATTTTTGTTTTAAATGTACTCAGATCAAGACAATATAGAACAGCCCCACCACATATCATTATTACAAGAAAACAACGAGGAAAACATTTCGCTGTCCTAACCCGTCTTCTCCACGTGACTGAGATAGCGTACACAAGTAGGGCTCTAGCGGAGCGCGGGCACGATGAGCGCGCGCATTTGCCTGCGTGCACGTCGTATCGATGGCGATTGATTGATTCGTTTACTCAGTCGACCGGTGGTCGTCGCGACCCGCAAGGATGTTACGACAGTTTTGGTCGTGTGACAGAAGAGGCGTTGCCTGGTAACAGAAATCTGCCCGCCGCCTGGACGAAGACAACAGACCCACCAGCGCCTCCATCAACACAAGCTCCGACGGCCAAACGTATGAAATATGCACAGAATATACCATTGGGCACTCATTGTAAAAGTTAATACCGTATTTTAGGATCTGTGCCAGTTCGATATGATGTGGGAATGAGACTGTGTACAAATATAATGTGGGTCGAAACAGCTAATTAATGCTTATGAAATTGATAGAAATGAACACACAAAATACTAATGTTTCGCTACAAAGTACATTATCTGTTCCTCCATTTTTGATAGATGATATGCAAATGTGGAACCCACGACATGAAAATAGACCAATTTTGTTTACTAAACACTAAACTTCAACCTTCTGATTAAAAAGCTCTCGCGCAATCTCGGTCCCGCGCGATGCCGTGCTCGTGCACAGAGTGGCGGCGATGGATCCGTCCGCTGGTTTTGGTCGTGTATACCTTACTACTGGCGGCTGTGGTTCCGCTGTGTGTCTGGGAACTGAACAAGGACAAGGACAAGGTGCTGGGGGTGGTGGTGGTGGGGGGGGGGGTTATCGGGGATATCTTGATGTACGCCCCCTCGGAGCTTCTCAGGACGTCTGCATTTGTGCGATTTGCTTGTTTTCAGGTGGGGACTCACAGCAAAGCGTGGTTCATCGCCAGCATTTTTGTCTTCGTCACCATTCCCATCTCGCTGTGGGACATCTTGCAACACATGGTCCACTACACGCAACCGGATTTGCAGAGGCCAATCATCAGGATACTGTAGATGGTTCCCATCTACAGTCTGGACAGTGTGAGTCGAAAGGTACACATGTGTCCAGTTTTTCCCTCAATGTGGTACATTATCCTCCCCCCACGTCTTCAGTGGCTGGCCCTGAGGTATCCCAGTTTGGCTATCTACGTGGACACATGCCGGGAATGCTACGAGGCGTACGTCATCTACAACTTTTTGGTGTTCCTCCTCAACTTCCTGAGTAACCAGTACCCCAGTCTGGTGCTGATGCTGGAGGTGCAGCAGGAGCAGGCTCACCTGCCACCACTCTGCTGCTGTCCACAGTGGCCAATGGGAGAGTAAGATGAATGGGGAAAGGAGGCGGGGTGCCGTCATATGAGCACGGTATGAAAACAACTTTGCTGTCCTGTCAGAGTGCTGCTCTTCAGATGTAAGATGGGAGTCCTCCAGTACACTGTGGTCCGGCCTGTAACCACGGTGACAGCGCTGTGAGTTCCCATCCATACTTCAATGAAAAACAGTCCCTATTTTGAGTTTGTGACAACGAAAGACAATATAAAGACACACACCGTGCTATTGATAAAGTGGTATCTAGCTTCAAAATCACAAGAATACTGTACAATTATTTTGACTTTAAGATTGCGCCACAAAAGTGGCTGCCTTTACATCAGCTCCTATATTTTGGTCTACTTATTTTTCCTTTCCTCTTCCTTTCATAAATTTGCTGCTGTGAATTGTGAATTTCTCCACTGTGAGAGTAATGAAGGTTAAACTAATCCAACTAAATTAATGTAATCTAAATTGAATCTAATCTAATTTAATCTAATCTAATTCAGTCATTCACTGCCATTCCCAAATTTATTCAGGTGTTGTTTTTTTCTTGCGGGGAGGGGGGTGCGAAATAAAGCTCTGGTCAGACCTCTGGCAATATTTTTCCCTCCCATGAGCGGGCGGTATTTGCGTTTTGTACAACTTCCCCCACTTGCATTGCAGATAACTCCAGACCCATATAATTTAGGAATTAACTGTTTGTTTTAATAAAGAAGAGAGTCTCAGGTTTCTTACGCTACATTGAATGTTTATGCCGTAATAAAACTCAATATTCTGTGGATCCTGCAATTTGAGTGAAAATGACAAAAACCCTGCCACTGGAGTGGACACATTTTTGCACATTGTCTGGCAGTGAATGAGTGAATCATGATTCGCACGCAGCATATTCAGGTTTAAAGACAAAGAGCCACAAGACTATGTGCGTGTTTGAAAACAAGCGTCCGTTTGTGTTCAGTGAAATTCATTTTTGAAAAAATATAATTACGTATGTCAAGTGAAAATAAATCAACATCCGTTAAAAATGTACTTCTACTTAAATCTTGGCGAAACGGCTTGTCAATGTAAAAGTTGTGTATATAAACGTTCTATCAGTTTGAATGTAAAGCGTCGTTGGTATTTGATTTGTAACTAATAGAGTAACTAATAGAGTAATCTATTTTTTAAAAATTAAGTTATCTGTAATCTCTATGACTTTTAATGTGAGGTTATCAGAAGAGTAACCGTTTCTTTTTCAAGCTAACTGACAACACTGGTTAAAAAATATAGTCAAGTGATTATTATTTTTACTTTGACTGCTCTGCAAAACTTCCAAGATTCTCATGAAGGCTGTCGTCATGGTGATGGCAGAACATAATTCCACTTCTTGCTACGTCAACAATGTGGTGGCGACACTTACTGAAATCGCGGCGATTGGGTGTTTCATATCCTTGGCGTCCCACAGGGTCTGTCAGCTTTGCGGCGTTTATGACGAAGCCAATTTCAGCTTTCGGAACGCCTGGTCCTACCTGGTCATCATCAACAACATATCGCAACTGGTATACGATTTTGTACTTTGATTCAAGGATTACAGTATTCCATTTTTGATCAATTTGTGTTTGCGTGCGTACATGTAGTTCGCCATGTACTGCCTGGTGTTGCTGTACCGAGCTCTGAAAGAAGAGCTGACTCCCATCAGGCCTGTGGGCAAATTCCTCTGCGTCAAACTGGTAGTGTTTGTCTCCTTCTGGTACCGATGTCAACAATCGCGCTAGAATTTGTATTTCGTAGAGCACCTGCCGCGTGATAACAGGATTTGGATGCTGTGTACGCAGGCAAGCGGTGTTGATCGCGTTCCTGGTGAAGGTGGGGGTCATCTCGGAGAAACACACCTGGGACTGGACCAGCGTGGAGGCGGTGGCCACCGGACTGCAGGTGGGCACAAATTTATCACTTGCATTTCCACTGCCATGTGATAACAAATGTTTGGATGCTCTTCACCTGCGATCCAGGACTTTATCATCTGTATTGAAATGTTCCTGGCTGCCATTGCGCACCATTACACCTTTACGTACAAGCCGTATGTGCAGGTAAGGTACGCGTGCGCACGTTCTGACATGTACACACACACACACAGTAACATGGCCATTTATTGAACGATTCATGTAGGAGGCAGAGGAAGGAACTTGCTTGGACAGCTTTCTCGCCATGTGGGACTTCTCTGAACATCAGGGCCGACGTCATTGAGCAGGTTCGCCATGTTGGTAAGTGCGTGACCTTCTGATGACATTTAAACTGGAACAAAAATCACAAACGCAAACCTTCAGGCCGCACCTTCCTGGGCCGCCCCAACAAGATGTACTTTGGCGCGGCCGCCCGGCCCGAGCACAGCGAACGCACCGGCCTCCTATCTCAGGGTGCCACGGCCGTCTCCGGGCCAGCCTCCCCTTCCTCGACCGGGCGCTACCAGGGGCTCGGGCATACCCCCACCCCGCACTCCATCTCGGCTCCGGCGGGATTTACCACGGCATCTTTGAAGGAAGATGACGGCGACCACTCACCAACGCGAGTGGAGGATGCTCCTCTCATTCACTCATTCACTCCCAGACGATGTGCAAAAATGTGTCCACTCCAGTGCCAGGGTTTTTGTCATTGTCACTCAAATTCCAGGACCCACAGAATATTGAGTTTTAGGACTACATCAACATTCAATGCTGCCTGAGAAACCTTAGACTCAGACCTTCATCTGAAAAAAAGAGTTAATTCCCAAGTTATATGGGTCTGGACTTATATGAGCTTGAAATGAGGGCGGCTGTCCAAAATACAATGCAATACATATCGGTTTATATACTGTAGCGCTTGAACAACAGCTAAAGCTGGAACAAAAACGCTATCATGGAAAAAATGGAAATGCTGCCCCTTGTAGAAAAGAAAAAAACATTGCCAGAGGCCATGGCCAGGGCTTTATCGGCACCCAAACAGGAAAAGAACAACCTAAACAAATTCGTGAATGGCGCTCTACGTAATATTTTCAATTCCCGAATAAATTGTGATCGGAAGTAAATGAGTTAACAGGCTGACATGCAACGCTTGTTTCTCGGTCAAAATGCAACACGAGGACATATTTCGCGGGGGCTGCTGGAGCCTATCTCAGTTGTCTTCGGGCACGAGGCGGGGAACACCCTGAATTGGTTGCCAGCCAATCGCAGGGCACACAACAGTCATTCTCACACTCACACCTAGGGACAATTTGGAGTGGTCAATCTGCCTGCCATGCATGTTTTTGGAGTGTGGGAGGAAACCAGAGGACCCGGAGAGAACCCACGCGAGTCCGGGGAGAACATGCAAACTCCACACAGGGAGGCCGGACCGGGATGCGAACCGGCGACCTCTGCACTGTGAAGCCGGTGTGCTAACCACTCGACTACCGGGCCGCCCATATATATATATATATATATATATATATATATATATATATATATATATATATATATATATATATATATATATATATATATATATATATATATATATATATATATATATATATATATATAGTAAAGTCTCGTTATATCGATATTCAAGGGAGTCCGAAAAATATCGATATAACCGGGACTATCGATATATCCGATCCTGTGCCGAACTGCATTAAACAAAAGCCGCCAAAAGAGGGCAGCCAAGCGCCATATAAGAAACGGAGCTGGCCATTAGCTCCCTTTTTTTTGGGTGACAGATGTTCCCCCAATGTTGCCTCAAAATGGCACATATAATTCTTTAATGATTGTAAACATATATGCTTTAATCTTCAGAACTACAGTGTATTTGAAACATATTCATAACTGGATGTGTAACAAGAAAGCATATTATCCGAATCTGAAGCCATTGTTTGGATTCACAAGCAATGCAAGACGTCTTGGCGTGAAGTCATTTTTATTTGTATTTGAATAAAAAGTGACATCGGCTGTCCTTTAATACACAGTATGGAATGTTAATAATTTTCAAAATCATCGCGCTTCAGCAGAAAAAACAAGAAACATTGTTGCAAAAAACGATTGCATTCATATACAGTACAGTGGGCATGTACATAACACAACAGGGAAACTGCAACGCTTACATCTTACTGTATTATGTATACAATTTAAAAAAGACATCAATCTTCTTCTGCTTCCCATTTTTACCTTTTAACACAAACACTTCAATCTCGTCTGCTACACACGAGCTAGCGTCTGAAAATGAAAATGGCTCTGCTACACGGGTGCTGGGCACGTAACCAAGTCACCTGACCAAGTCGACCAATGGCGCGACTGATGGCGTGACACGTAACCAAGACACGTGACCAAGTTGACCAATGGCGCGACCGATGGCGTGTCACGTGACAAAGTCACACGGCCAAGTCGACCAATAGCGCGACCGATGGCGGTTCATGTGACCAAGTCGACCAATGGCGCGACCGATGGCGGCTCACGTAACAAGACACGTGACCAAGTTGACCAATGGCGCGACGGATATATCGATATAAACAACAAAAATGGCCGGCGGGGGATGAAAAGAAGCACCGTAATAACCGGATTATCGTAATAACCGGGTATCGGAGGAACCTCCGGTTTCCTCCCACACTCCAAAAACATGCATGGCAGGCAGATTGACCACTCCAAATTGTCCCTAGGTGTGAGTGTGAGAATGACTGTTGTACGTCTTTGTGTGCCCTGCGATTGGCTGGCAACCAATTCAGGGTGTCCCCCGCCTCGTGCCCGAAGACAGCTGAGATAGGCTCCAGCAACCCCCGCGAAATATGTCCTCGTGTTGCATTTTGACCGAGAAACAAGCGTTGCATGTCAGCCTGTTAACTCATTTACTTCCGATATATATATATATATATATATATATATATATATACAGTTTATATCGATATCGGATATATCGATAGTCCCGGTTATATCGATATTTTTTCGGACTCCCTTGAATATATATATAACGAGACTTTACTGTATATATATATATATATATATATATATATATATATATATATATATATATATAAATATCTCGTATATATATACTGCTAGCTAGCCTGCACACGGTTCGTAAGCTTCCACACTTACAATTGTGCAATCTACTTCTCGCAGAAGTATGTTGATGCTAACGTTAACATCGGGCTTGTTAAAATGTCACTGACATTCGACTGTTTCATCGATGGTATTGTTTCATTGCAAATTAGAATCAGAACATTTTCTCTCCTTTAATTCTCCGGTGCCTTCACGCTGAAGTGCACAAGTTGGGCTCATTTAAAGGGGCGTTTACCTATTTCAACATGACGGCCACTATCATCCAATCAACATGGCGCTTTCGGTCATTCTAGGTCAGTGTCATCCAATCAAAATTGCGCTTTTCGCCAACTGCAGCCCCAACAGGAAATGAACGGCAAAAAAAAAAAACGACAATATGTATTATAATATGTAATATTTATCGGCGAGCCATATGCAATCATCAAAAGAGCCATATATGGCTCGCGAGCCATTGGTTCCCGACCCCTGCTCTTGGGTATTGGCCTTTTATTCACGCCTCTCTGGGTCTCCGTCAACTGACTCACATCCTTCCGAGCCGCCTTGATCTTAGCCTCCAACCGTCTTTTCCATGGTGGGCATCGTTACCCACCATGGAAACCACATGGAAATATATATAATACAAATAAAAGTTATCTAATCTAATTTAATAAGACACATCTAATTAAATAAGACACATATATTCCTGGTTGTTTTTGTTTGTTTGTTTTGTTTTTGTGTATGGGCATTAAACAATATGGTGAAAATCACACTGACCTGCCATGTTTTCTTCGTTTTTCCTGTACTCGGGTCACAATGTCTCAATTCTCAACTAAAAGAGACAAAACATTTTTTTTATTTTGACACCCCCCCCCACACACGCACATACACACACACACACACACACACACACACACACACACACACACACACATAAAGTCTCGTTATATCGATATCGGATATATCGATAGTCCCGGTTATATCGATACTATTTCTATGCACGCACGGAGAAAATTACATGCAAACAGGGTCGGATATATCGATAGTCCCCTCGGGCGTATATCGATCATTTTTTCGGACTCCCTTGAATATCGATATAACGAGACTTTACGAGACATATATATATATAGATAGATATATATATATATATATATATATATATAGATATATATATATATATATATAGAGAGAGACACACAAAGACGTGGAGAGAGAGAGAGAGAGAGAGAGAGAGAGAGAGAGAGAGAGAGAGAGAGAGAGAGAGAGAGAGAGAGAGAGAGAGAGAGAGAGAGAGAGAGAGAGAGAGAGAGAGAGAGAGAGAGAGAGAGAGAGAGAGAGAGAGAGAGAGAGAGACAGACAGACAGGGAGAGCCTCGGAGGTGGGGCGGGAGCGGAAGCTGGTTGTGCCGGCGTCTCCTCTCGAGTGCTGCGGCCACGCAGCTGCTGCTACTCGGAACCCCGTCGTGGCGCATCCCGCTACGAGCCTCCATCCTAATCCTCAAGCGGCGTCCTGACTCGACCTGGTCCGGCCGTCGTCGCCCTTTCAGCCGGAAACGGAAAATACCGGAACCTGCGCATCGGAGGAAGGGAGGAAAGGGGAGCGTTGAAAATTGAGACATTGTGACCCGAGTACAGGCAACAAACCGGCTCCACGGCATTATTGGTAGGCGCCTTCCGTCCGCCGTGCGTGCGTTTGAGCGGATTTATGCTTTTGTTTCTAATCCCGTGTGGAGGTTGTGCCGAATGGGACGTGATGTGAACACGTGATTGCGTTGCACCTGCAACCTTGACTGACATGTTCGCATGCTGCAAGGTGATGCTGATCCTCCCCCTACTGGAAGCTCATCCGACCTTACAGATTTATGAAAACGGAGTCAAAGGTGATCTTGTGGCTGGGGGTCCAAGACTAAGTGGACCTGGAGCCTGCTCCCTGCTGTCTTTACTTAATTCTACTCCGGATCTAATTGTACATTTTGTATAAATTTTGCCCTAATTTCTTTATAGAAAAGGACAACAAATTATTTGACTCCAAATGAGGATGTGTCAATATGAACCGATAATACTGCTGTGTGTTACTATCAAAGAATATTTGATTTTCAAGGCTACTGTACATAAAAGCCTGGATATCAAATGTTAATTTGTGGCTAGGAAGCAGCGCATTTAGCGGACTTTATAGAGCAAGGGTGTCAAATTCTTTTTTTTGCAGCAAGGTACATTATACTTATGGTTTCCTCTCAGGGGTCTGTGAACAATTTGGGGAAATCATTAGAATGTTTCATCCTCGCCACTTATTACATACCGAGCACACAACAAATTAATGAAAAACTAGTTTTCCAATTTTATGTAAAAAACAATAACTGTTATTGTGGTTTACATGGGACAATTTGAAATTTCGGTTCAGACATTAGCAAGCAATATTGTATTTCACAAGTTTGATTTGCTTTCGCAAGCCGAATAAAATGATGTTGTGGCCCGGGGGCCAAATTTGGCCCCCGGGCCTTGACTTGGACACCTGTGTTATAGAGGCTCAGCGGTTCAATATTTGACCTCTTTTGCATCTTTTCAGGGTTCAAGCGGATTCTCAGCTACCCTTCTACTGAAATCATCATACAAAAGAACTTTGAATGGCTTTCTAGAAACACCCCTCTCCAAATCTCTCATCTCATTCGGATCAAGATGAGTCTTAAGTAGCGGTAGCGCGGACCCCGACAAAAAGAAGACCATGGAACTGGAGCATTTTGATGAACGCGACAAACCCCGCCGAGGTCGCTCCGTTCGAGTGAAACGAGACGACTCGGGCCCGAGTTCGCGAGGCAGCAGCCTGGTTCCGAGCCCGGCTCACAGCACCAACTGCAGCTACTACCGCACGCGTACTCTGCAGGCGCTCACCTTGGAGAAGCGTGCCAAGAAGGTGCGTTTCTACCGCAACGGCGACCGCTCTTTTAAAGGGCTGGTGTACGCCGTTTCCAGCGACCGCTTCCGCTCGTACGACGCCCTGCTCATGGAGCTGACCCGCTCGCTGGCCGACAATCTCCACCTGCCGCAAGGGGTGCGGACCATCTACACCATTGATGGCGCAAAGAAGATCACCAGCATGGACGAGCTGGTGGAAGGTTAGCTTCACCTGCATGCAGTATCATGATACAGTATTTCGTTAGTGATCCTGTGGGATGAGTTCCTCGAAATGGGAAAGAGAGGTGATTGACAGCTTCCATTAGCTTCATGCTAATACACAATACAAAATAATAGACAGATATAAAGCTTCAAATATCGGCGACGTAAGAAAACAGCAGTCCATCAAAATGTCAAACATCAAATAGAAATAAGACTCATGTGCATGTATTATTTATCCTCTGCAAAGAACAACCCATCTTAACACATCTTATTGACTCATTCACTGCTATGCCCAAATTAGTTTGGGAATTGAAAATTGTGACGTGGAGCGCCATTCCCGAATTTGTTCGGGTTTTGGTTTTTCTCGCGTGGGGGTGCTGGTCAGACCTCTGGCAATGTTTTTCCCTTCCATGAGGGGGCAGCCTTTGCCTTTTGTCCATGTTAGCGCTTTGATACAGCTTCAGCTAAAGCGCTATGTAAATTATTATGTATGTATTGCATTGTATTTTGAACAGCCGCCCCATTTCAAGCTCAGATAACTCAAGAACCAGATAACTTAGGAATTAACTTTTATTTTGATGAAAGAAGATAGTCTAAGGTTCCTTACGCTGCATTGAATGCTAATGTACTGATGTCCTAAAACTCAATATTTTGTGGGTCCTGTAATTTGAGTGAAAATGACAAAAACCCTGGCACTGGAGTGGACACATTTTTGCACACCATCTGGCAGTGAATGAGTAAAGAAACGAGCAGTCCATCAAAATGTCAGACATCAAATAGAAATAAGACTCATGTGCATGTATTCTTTGTCCACTGCAAAGAATGACTCATCTTACCACAGCTTATTGAGAAGCCGAGGATGTCTTTATTTTTGGTACAATATATACCGATTTAAAAAATTATATTCCAGTACCTTGCAATGTCGATTTGAGTCAGATCGTTGTTCAGCGCTAATAACGCAGCAATCTTCAGCCACTTTTGCCTCATCAGCTTTGCATTACTTTCCGGATGTGACTTATGGAGACTCAAAGGAGACCTGCTTGAGGCGCTTCAATTGCTCCTTTCTCTCCACTCATGAATATTAATGACCGTTAAGTTCGCTAATAAGCACTAATGTACAGAAACTAAGTCCGATGCATCGCTTTGTGACATAAAGACGACAGTTCATGCGTGAGCCACAAAATGTCACGCATTTTCTGCTAGATTCTCTGAAGCAGGTTTTTGGCTCGTTTTAAAATCTGACTTCAATTGCCAACTCATGTCTCTGCGCTCAGGTGAGTGCTACGTTTGCGCCTCCAATCAGCCTTATCGTAAAGTGGACTACACCAAGATCGCCGTGCCGAGTTGGAAACCCGGCGCCGGTTCCGCGAGCGGCGTGACAAGTTTGAGCAGGCCTTCGGGCGCGTCTGCGGGCGGTGTCGGCGGGAGCGGCAAAGAGCGCCCCGAGGGCCGAGAAAGTAAAGACTTCATCAAGCCCAAACTGGTGACGGTGATCCGAAGCGGCGTCAAGCCCCGCAAGGCGGTGAGGATCCTTCTGAATAAGAAGACGGCTCACTCCTTCGAACAAGTACTGGCCGACATCACGGAGGCCATCAAGTTGGACTCGGGGGCCGTCAAGAGGCTGTACACCCTGGACGGAAAACAAGTGAGCTCAGTTTCTACCTAAAAACGCAAAAAAACTTAGCTTGATTGCTGATATTTTACTTTTAAAGCGTTTCAAGCCATGTGGCAGCCAAACATATTTGAAGATACTTTCATCTTTCCCTGCATGTACAAAATGCACTAATGGATCTATTTTTAAAACATACACTGACAGACAGAGAAAGAACGGAAAAAAATGTAGTAGTAATAGTCTTTAGCAGTGTGTGTGCGTGCTTACGCATATACGTATCTGTGTGTGAGACTCCATGTCCGTGTTTGAGTATCTGTGTGGTGCATCGTACCTTGCAAGTGTGTAGTCCATGACATCATCATTTATACTTTAAATTTTAAATAACCTCAATCATTTTTTGACAACCGTTACAAACTACAGTTCCATCCATCCTCCAGACCGCTTTATCCTCATGAGGGTCGTGGGGGGTGTTGGAGCCTATCCCAGGCGTCTTCGTGCACTCGGCGGTGGACACCAGCCAATCGCACGGCACACAGACACAAACAACCAGTCACTCTCACACTGACACCCATGTTTTTGGAATGTGGGAGGACCCGTAGAAAACCCACGCATTCCCGGGTAGAACTTGCAAATTCTACACAGGGAGACCGGACTGGGGCTTTGAACTCACGACTTCTGCACTGTGAAGCCAGCGTGCTAACCACTCGACTACTACTAATATATATATATATATATATATATATATATATATATATATATATATATATATATATATATATATATATATATATATATATATATATGGGAGGGCCCGGTAGTCGAGTGGGGTTAGGACACCGGCTTCACAGTGCAGAGGTCGCCGGTTCGCATCCCGGTCCGGCCTCCCCGGTTCGCATCCCGGTCCGGCCTCCCTGTGTGGAGTTTGCATGTTCTCCCCGGACCCGCGTGGGTTTTCTCCGGGTCCTCCGGTTTCCTCCCACACTCCAAAAACATGCATGGCAGGCAGATTGACCACTCCAAATTGTCCCTAGGTGTGAGTGTGAGAGTGACTGTTGTATGTCTTTGTGTGCCCTGCGATTGGCTGGCAACCAATTCAGGGTGTCCCCCGCCTCGTGCCCGAAGACAGCTGAGATAGGCTCCAGCGACCCTAATGAGGAAGAAGCGGTACGGAAAATGAGATGAGATGTGAGATATATATATATATATATATATTGTGTGCAGTGCAGAGGTCACTGCACTTTGAAGCCAGCGTGCTAACTCGACTACTACTAATATATATATATATATATATATATATATATATATATATATATATATATATATATATATATATATATATATTGTTGGGTTATTTTTTATCGTTCGCCCTTGGTTCATTGCTTCGACGGGTGTTGATGGAGATCGATGGTTAAATCATCAGGGAGCCAGGACTTGAACAGAAAGTTGATTTAATTTGGAGAGCACGGGCATTGTGGTGCGGACGGAGGAGGGAGCGCATGGAGAGAGAGAGAGACGAACGGCCTGCAGGAGTATTTATGCGGCGCATAGCAATGACGCGACAGGATGTGACGTAATAAAAATGCGACATCGTGTAAAGGAAGGCAGGATATGACATACGAGGAAGTTCAAAATGTAAACAAAGATTACAGAGCGATGTTTAGAGATGTTTGTATGGCGAATTACCCTAACATCTCCCTCCTGACGAACATTTTTAACATCGGTCGAGGTGAACAGAAAAGAAAATCATAATGGAAACATTCTCAAATCAAAGTCATGTCATTCTCTAGCTACAATAGTCAAATCTTCATGGGATCCTGGATGGTGATCACCAGGATGACGAGTAGGAACAAAATTGTTTGTAGCATTTGTCGCAAGCAGGCCCCAGGGTGTGGTACAGACGAGCTGGTGAATGGGAGAATGTGTGTCTCTGTCGGCTCCAGTGATGTGCATCGGGAATCTTCTTGACGAACGGTGTGGTGTCCTCGCGAGTCCAGACGAAGCTTGTAGCTGCTAAGACGGCTAGCAGCTCCGCAACCGGTCCATCCCACTTTGGCGTGGCCCACGTCATCTTCTTCAAACCGCAGCTCCGTCCTGTGGAGACTAAAAGAAGACTTGTGCCAAGTCACATGTCGAAGGGATGGTTTCATTCTGCACAGCACCCTTTCTTGGTGTTTCTTTCCCTATCAAAATCTGTCTCATCGTTTAGGCTCTGCAATGTATTCTCTCACAGAAATGGCAGACATTGTCATTGTTAGATTTTAGTTTGTTAGTGTATGTTAGTTGTTAGTATGTCTGCATTTCTGGAGGGCACCACTTTCTTGTGGGAATGATATTGCAGCTAACATCACTCAACACCAAAAGTGAAAATTTTGGCAATGATGATCTAGGCTATTGCCATTCCCCCCTGTTGAGACATGAAAAGTCTCAATTTGCCAATTGGGAACGTGTTTGCGCGGAACACGATCCCTCTTGGACATTGCACAGATCATCAATACGACCAGTCAGACCCTAGTTCGCTGACGAAGCCTTTTGGATAGGAGGCGAAACGTCCGAAACCTTCAAATTTGTACAGATGACGGTTGAAGAAACCTTCTCATCGATGGACCACTCCTGTACGACTGAGAGCTTACACAGACATCAATTTGCATAAAACTGCTTGTCAATCATTGGTCAAAAATTTGGAGTCCAAATTTTGGCATGTCTCTCAACACCTGCATGAGAACTAATTCATGTAGCGTGTACCACGGAATTTTTGTACATTGAGCACAGCTTCTTCTGCTGTTACTCCTCTGCTGGCACCCAAGCAAATCATCTCTGCAAAAATGTGTTTTTGCACGAGTGTATGATTTTGAAGTGCGCCTTTCAACACTTTCATGTCTTTCAATTCCTTGATCTCCTTGATGTGCGTATCACCCTGACGCATAGCACACGCTTGCAAATTGTATAAAAGAAGCTGTCGCGGGACAGAGAGATTGGGCGAACCACGGGGCAGAATCATATCAGACTTATCTCGGACTGACGCCCGGCTCACGCCGGGCGTCGGACGGATATCACGGCACGACTTGCTCGACTCCACGCCGCGATCAAGCTCTGCGCGTCACCTGCCTGGGAGATCTGACAACGAACCTACTTACAAATAAAGAGAACCATCAAACTCTTTATTGGCGAGCTAGCCAGGAGCATTTTTTCCCTCCTCCTCAGCCCAATCAACTCTCCAAATGGAAACACCCAGATTTCCCAGCCGCCCGTGAACCCGGCATCTTCACAGCAAGACCCCTCGAGCCGAGCTCCCGATGGGCCGCCACCACCCGTGGGCGCCCCGACCCCACCGTGAAACCTGCCGCACCCTGATGGCCGACATCGTCCAATTCGCCTGGCGACTCTGCAACTCGCTGCATCGTATATGTCCACGATCGCACATCGTCGGACATCGCTTATGTCCACGATCGGACATCGTCGGACATCGCTTATGTCCACGATCGGACATCATATATGTCCACGATCGGACATCGCTTATGTCCACGATCGGACTTCGGGAAGACGCTTCATGGCCGACACGGCCGCCGACGTCAGCGTTCTTCCTCAGCGTCCTGCAGAGCGCCATGGCAGCGCGATCATCGCCACCGTCGCCGATGACCGGCCTGTCCGAGCCCGGCAGCATGGCCAACCCCACGCACCTTCGTCCTCACAATCCCTCATCGATTCTCCGACTTGACCGATCCCAGCCGAACAACTCACGGTGAGAAGACCTTCCTGCATCGACTCGACGGCCGCGAGGAAAGTTTCCATCGATCGACTCAAACTGGCAGTATATAGGGCACTCTTTGCCGTGCTCCCGTACAACGACTTCAGGCACCACGAAACCTCCTCGGAAACCACCCCACCGACGCCTGCCATGCTTCAATTGCTCCTTTCTCTCCACTCATGAATATTAATGACCGTTAAGTTCGCTAATAAGCACTAATGTACAGAAACTAAGTCCGATGCATCGCTTTGTGACATAAAGACGACAGTTCATGCGTGAGCCACAAAATGTCACGCACTTTCTGCTAGATTCTCTGAAGCAGGTTTTTGGCTCGTTTTAAAATCTGACTTCAATTGCCAACTCATGTCTCTGCGCTCAGGTGAGTGCTACGTTTGCGCCTCCAATCAGCCTTATCGTAAAGTGGACTACACCAAGATCGCCGTGCCGAGTTGGAAACCCGGCGCCGGTTCCGCGAGCGGCGTGACAAGTTTGAGCAGGCCTTCGGGCGCGTCTGCGGGCGGTGTCGGCGGGAGCGGCAAAGAGCGCCCCGAGGGCCGAGAAAGTAAAGACTTCATCAAGCCCAAACTGGTGACGGTGATCCGAAGCGGCGTCAAGCCCCGCAAGGCGGTGAGGATCCTTCTGAATAAGATGACGGTTGAAGAAACCTTCTCATCGATGGACCACTCCTGTACGACTGAGAGCTTACACAGACATCAATTTGCATAAAACTGCTTGTCAATCATTGGTCAAAAATTTGGAGTCCAAATTTTGGCATGTCTCTCAACACCTGCATGAGAACTAATTCATGTAGCGTGTACCACGGAATTTTTGTACATTGAGCACAGCTTCTTCTGCTGTTACTCCTCTGCTGGCACCCAAGCAAATCATCTCTGCAAAAATGTGTTTTTGGTGGACATTTAAATGTCACCAAATTGTATGGGTGGAGGACAGCCTTCTACAATTTGCACAAGTTGACATGGTCGTCAACATTATGGCGATCTGTGTAAATGGTCATCTCGTACTCGCCTTTTGTCATTCAGTTGGAGGGCACCAGTTGACAGTCAGTTTCGCCTCTGCGTAGGACATCCATTCGCGCAACCCAGCTTCATCTGCGGCCACCCTGGCACGGATTCCGCAGGAGTCCTCCCCTTCTGAAGGAAATCTTTCTCTCAATTCTGAAAGAAGCTGGTTAGCGTGGAAGCCCTACACAATATATCTGATTTCGCCTGAATCTCTGACTGACATCGGTGCCCACTGAACTCATTTGCCAATTTCATTCTTACCGGCGAGAAATTCCTTTCATGTGCACTGCAGTCAATTACTCCAATGTGCACTGCATCCAATTCATAATAATAATGATAATAATTCACAATCAAATCAATCTTGAGGTTATCCTGCACTTTTAGTCGTAACTATAAACTACTTTTGAACTGACAAATGTCATCACTGTACGCAAAGGCAGCCAGAAGATAATTTAGCATCTGCATGCTGTCTTAATAAACGTTGGATTTCCTCCATTGCATCTCCAACATTGAATACTTTCAATGCAATCAAGCCTAATTGTAACAATTCGTTGCTCGCTAGATGGTTGGATGAGAAATATGTGCAATAAAAATTGTCATGCATTACAATAAATGCCACACATTATGCTTTTGGAAAACAAAACTATTCTCAATATGGACTTTGTCATCGATCCCAAATCATCAGGTGGGTGTGCCAACTCTAGTTCTGCAGGTGCATCCCACCAGCCATTGCGGCCTCTCCTTTGTTGGGTCTCCTATGACAATTGGAGCAGAGATTAAACTTTGTTTCCAAAAACACCAAGAATGCAAATTCGGTTCGGATGATACTCCGGATGAAAATCACAGGATGGGTGGATGAAAATGGCTTGTGCACCCCACAGTTCATCAATTCATCCTGCAAATGGAACAATTTCTCAACCATCATCCCAGCTCTGTTTGCGAATTGTTGCTTTACACATCATCTGCACAAAAAGCATAATGAAAAAAGTTCAGTCATCAAATTTTGCAACTCCATCTTTTCCTTTTGAAATTAATTTCTCTGCTCAGAAACTAATAAAGGTGCATCACACCAAGATCGCCGTGCCGAGTTGGAAACCCGGCGCCGGTTCCGCGAGCGGCGTGACAAGTTTGAGCAGGCCTTCGGGCGCGTCTGCGGGCGGTGTCGGCGGGAGCGGCAAAGAGCGCCCCGAGGGCCGAGAAAGTAAAGACTTCATCAAGCCCAAACTGGTGACGGTGATCCGAAGCGGCGTCAAGCCCCGCAAGGCGGTGAGGATCCTTCTGAATAAGAAGACGGTTCACTCCTTCGAACAAGTACTGGCCGACATCACGGAGGCCATCAAGTTGGACTCGGGGGCCGTCAAGAGGCTGTACACCCTGGACGGAAAACAAGTGAGCTCAGTTTCTACCTCAAAACGGAAAAAAACTTAGCTTGATTGCTGATATTTTACTTTTAAAGCGTTTCAAGCCATGTGGCAGCCAAACATATTTGAAGATACTTTCATCTTTCCCTGCATGTACAAAATGCACTACATGGATCTATTTTTAAAACATACACTGACAGACAGAGAAAGAACGGAAAAAAATGTAGTAGTAATAGTCTTTAGCAGTGTGTGTGCGTGCTTACGCATATGTGACGGGTGTCACAACAGTGACTGTCTTCATCTCCACGATGCTGCTGTATTAATGAAGACAAGACGCGTGGATGTGTCTTTTTCTTTCTTTTATTTCTGCAACACAGTATGGCAGAAGGGATGGGTGAAGTCGCATGGGTTTCGTCTTGTGATTAACCTGAATCTCCTCGAGATTGTTCTCAAATGCAAAACATTGTAGATAACAAAACAGAATTAACAACGTGTGATCGTATAGTGGTTATTTACAGAAAAAGAGAATACAACACAAGTTCACTGTTATTTACAAGATGTCCCTGAACGCATCATGGGCGGAGACTCGGCAGAACACGCGGTGCGCTTGTAATGGCTGGCGCGCAGTTCAACCCGCCACGGACACTCACGGGCAAATGAAACACGACACAAGAAACTAAATATTGTTCAATAAAAACGAAATGAAACAATTATTACCTGCAACACAGTATGGCAGAAGGGATGGGTGAAGTCGCATGGGTTTCGTCTTGTGATTAACTGCGATAGAAAAGCACATATGCTCCTAAATTCCACTCGACAAAACGTGAAGTAAATAATGACACAAAAAGTAATCTGGACTCGAAATGAATAAGGGAACTAATTAGATAACACTAGACAGTACAAAAGGGGAAACAAAATAAGATATTGTCATGAAAATGCGCGTTAATCAAGACCAACAGAAAATTGCGACTCACCCTGAATCTCCTCGAGATTGTTCTGGAAACTATGGGCGGGACATAGTGCCACACTGTGCGCCGTTGCGTCACTTCCTTCATAATTTAATAATCTAAGCGCACAACTCCGTTACACATATACGTATCTGTGTGTGAGACTCCATGTCCGTGTTTGAGTATCTGTGTGGTGCATCGTACCTTGCAAGTGTGTAGTCCATGACATCATCATTTATACTTTAAATTTTAAATAACCTCAATCATTTTTTGACAACCGTTACAAACTACAGTTCCATCCATCCTCCAGACCGCTTTATCCTCATGAGGCTCGTGGGGGGTGTTGGAGCCTATCCCAGGCGTCTTCGTGCACTCGGCGGTGGACACCAGCCAATCGCACTGCACACAGACACAAACAACCAGTCACTCTCACACTGACACCCATGTTTTTGGAATGTGGGAGGACACATATATATATATATATATATATATATATATATATATATATATATATATATATATATATATATATATATATATATATATATATATCGGCCTCGTGCCCGAAGACAGCTGAGATAGGCTCCAGCGACCCTAATGAGGAAGAAGCGGTACGGAAAATGAGATGATATATATATATATATATATATATATATATATATATATATATATATATATATATATATATATATATATATATATACATATATTGTGTGTGCAGTGCAGAGGTCACTGCACTGTGAAGCCAGCGTGCTAACTAGGCTACTATATATATATATATATATATATATATATATACAGTGACACCTCGGCTAACAAACTGTTCGGCTTGCGAATGTTAAATTCACGAGAATTTAATCTTGCATACAAACTATTTTTCGGGAAACACACGGAGCGCCACAATGAATGATGTGTCATTCGCGAACGAGCCCGTTCTCCTAACAAGGAAATGGCAGCCGACTCTTTTTTGTCCTCCATTCCCCACCTCCAGTCTTTGCTTAAAGCCGCACGTGATTGTTCAAGAATGCAGCAGTGAGGGGAGGGGAGGGGGACTGAAACACAGAGCTGCAAATAAAAATAGATAGGCAGACGACAGAGAAAATGGAAAGAAAACAGTCAAATTTGGACGCGTTTCAACTTTATTGATAGTTCAAAGGCAGAGTATAGACTGCAAGGTTAAAATATCCCATCAATCAGGCTCTACAAATAACCCGCACACGCCATCTGTAAACTTGATGCAAAAAGCTATCAACACAGCTAAACAGAACACAATTGATGAGGAACTAGGTAAAATTATCGCAGAGAAAGCACAGTAACTTCACTCGGAATTAGTAGTAATAGTAGTATTTATCTGGGTGTGTGTGTGTGTGCAGTTGACCTGTCTGCAGGATTTCTTTGGGGACGACGATGTATTCATGGCGTGCGGGCTGGAGAAGTTTCGCTACGCTCAGGACGACTTTGTTCTCACGCATGGTGGCAAGACGGCTGCCTTCGTTAATGGTCTTGAGAACAAACACACAACAGTTATACATACACTAAAGTGTGTGGAAAAAAAAACAAAACAAAATCAACACACAATGTTGGAAATATTGGAGAACCGTCAACACCATTTCCAGGACTATACCTCCAACTTTTTCTGTGACCGCTGTAATTCAACTCCCGTTTTTCAGATTGCCGAGTCAAAACGACTCGTCCGGCCACCTCTCAGAGGACTTTGACTACCAAGGCTTCCAGTGGATCTGGTTTGGCCTCCTCCAAGGCTTCAGCCAAAGCTGTCCCGCAGTCCAGATCACCAGAATCAGGTAAAATACGAGGAAACATCTTTCCAGTTTGGACAAGACCGTTTTCTTACGTCACAACGTCCTTTCCTCTCCCTGGTCCAGCCAATGAGGAGTCGGAATTGCAGGTCCCCACAAAGTCGCCCAAATCGAGCCCGTCCCCTACAAATCCCGGGAGACGCAGCAGCCTCAAGGTCGGTTCTTGATTTAAACTGAAATCTCATCTTCACCAACCGGATTTCCATCTGCAGGTGTCTCCTCATCGCTCTTCCTCCACGGACATCAACGGCGCCGACAATCATACTGATGACGTCGTTCTTGAAGGTGTGTTACCGCATCTGTTGAACTGTTCGGTCTAATGGCCGTGTGAGCTCATCGTCAAACTGATCCCCACAAGTGAACGGAAACCTGTCGGTGTCGTCGTCGATTATTAGCGGCAAGTACAAAATCGGCAAGGTAATCGGCGATGGCAACTTTGCGGTGGTGAAGGAGTGCGTCGAGAGGTAATTACAATGCGAGCTTCGTTCTTGTGACTCGGAAAACGGATGCCGGTTCCGATTTTCCTGACAGGTCGACTGGGCAGGAGTTTGCGTTGAAGATCATCGATAAAGCTCGTTGCTGCGGGAAGGTAACGTTATGAAGAAGGTCTTTTTTTTTTTCATTAAAACACACACATTAGCGTTTTGTTCACTTTGTATTCATATTTTGGCAACAGAAATATCTCACTTTTGAGTTGGGATACCGCAAGAGTCAGCCTCCGTCCCCCTTTACCTTTGATTAAGGTCACTTTCACATCTCAAAACTTGAGTCATTTTTAAAAACCTTCTGTCAGAGATGTATGTTGGGACACTGTGAACTGCTTGAAAACTGCGAAAGGCTTGAACACAGGAAGATTGTCTTTTACTGCCGGCAGGGGACGGCAGCCTTTCATGACCAATGCCAAACCTCTGCAGCCCTCTGGCGAGCTATTTATTGAGAGTATATGCAAATTTATGTGATACATTAGTAAAACGTAGTCGTCTTGATTTGAATACCATGCCCCAATAGAACGTAGACATTTTAATGGGTTGTCTTTCCACGAACTGATAGATTTCTAACCTGGCAAATGAGCTCTTCCCGTGAAGAGTCCTAAATTACCAGTCCATGGCCAGATCTCCTATCAAAGGATGACAATTTAACAGATTGTGTCTGTTCACCTGAGATTGACCCCAGATTTTCTGTGCTTCCTTGAGTTCTGCCAACTTAGCGTGAAAACAGCATGAAACTTTGAAATATGATAACTTCTATTCTGTCTATTCTTTATCACCTTCTTTGATTTCATTACTATGAAAGTTTTTGTACGTTTTCTTTGAGTACATTTTGAAAGCTACTGAATGCTTCCTAAGGTGTTGTATTTGCTTGTGTGATATAAATAAAGCTGCCTTGCCTCACGTTTAAAAAGGAGCACCTGATCGAGAACGAAGTGGCGGTCTTGCGTCGGGTTCGACACCCCAGCATCATCCAGCTCGTGGAGGTGGACGAAACACCGTCTCAGCTTTTCCTGGTCATGGAGCTAGTCAAGGTCCTGTTCCAGTCGCATGGGGGATGATTGATTGTCTGTGGACAAATATTATGTATAACTCAGATACTGCTTGTTTTAGGGAGGCGACCTGTTTGACGCCATCACGTCCTCCACAAAATACAGTGAGCACGATGCCAGCGCCATGGTGTACAACCTTGCCGGAGCCATCAAGTACCTGCACAGGATGAACATCGTCCACAGAGACATCAAACCGGAGAATCTGCTGGTAGGCTTCCGGCAGACCCCTAAACATGTACGCGGGACGGCTCCATGACGCATTTGTGTTCCCGGCAGGTGTGCGAGTACCCGGATGGCACCAAGTCACTCAAACTGGGAGACTTCGGTTTGGCCACGGTGGTGGAAGGCCCGCTTTACACGGTGTGCGGGACACCGACCTACGTGGCCCCAGAGATCATCGCCGAGACTGGGTGAGAGGACGCACTGAGGTTATTTCCCAACTTGCATTAATTGCTGGCGGACATTTGTGTGTAGTTATGGTTTGAAGGTGGACATCTGGGCAGCGGGCATCATCACCTACATCCTCCTTTGCGGGTTCCCACCGTTCAGAAGGTCAGTGAATGTAACACAACGCAGCATAAAAAAAAGAAAAAAAAATAGTCCAATGTCCTTTTTCGATTTGAACTCATTCACTGCCATTCCCGAATTTATTTGGGAATTGAAAATATGACGTGGAGCGTTCGGTTTTGTTTTTCCTTGCGGGGTTCCAATTAAGCACTGGTCAAACATCTGACAATGCTTTTTCCCTGCCACGAGAGGGCAGCATTTGCCCTTTGCCACCCTCATTTCAAACTCTGATAACTCCAGAACCATTTTACTTAGGAATTAACTCTTTTTTTATGAAAAAAGAGAGTCTAAGGTTTCTTACGCTGCATTGAAGGTTGATGTTGTCCTAAAACTCAATGTTCTGTGGGTCCTGCAATTTGAGTGAAAATGACAAAAACCCCGGTGGACTCATTTTTGTACATCGTCTGGCAGTGAATGAGTTCGTGTGTCTCATCTTATTCAGCGAGAACAACGTCCAAGAGGAGCTGTTTGATCAGATCCTTCGGGGTAAGCTGGAGTTCCCGTCCCCGGACTGGGACGCCATCAGCCTTCCTGCCAAGGTAATCGCAACAATCATCCATGAGGGGGAAAAAACCCACAAATATGGTCACGGTTTTTCGTCGAGATCGACGAATGGGAGGTGGGGGATACAGATATCAATTATCAGTCGTCAAGGAGACCCTGTTAAGTGAATTTTTAAAAATGTTGTCAAAAAATACATGTTTGAAGACAATTGTTGTAAAGTGTTAAAATCATTACCGTCATGTCAGTCCTTCCAGAATTTTGACAATGAAATAATCCCCTCAGATGCTGATTGGTCAGATGCTGCAGGTGAACGTGGACGCTCGCTTCACAGCGGATGAGGTTCTGTCGCACCCGTGGGTGTCGGTGAGCTTGCACTCTCGTCACCGTCAACTGAATTGTCTCTTCGTTGTACCAAATAACTGTTAGGGCAATTCGCTGTACGAACACATTTTTACCATCTTTTCCATTTCCTTTCCTGTACATTGTTTCATTTTCTTGGACTTCCTGTCATGATGTCACATTATGTCCTTTTTTACATCGTTTTATTTTCTCGGACTTCCTGTCATGACATCACATCCTGTGATGCTTGATCAAGCTTGGGAGAGCTTGATAAAAGCTCTCCCAAACAGCTCCTCCCTTCGCTCCCCTCTCTTCGCTTTTATCCCTGCCTGCACATCGGGGTAGGCAGTTACATTTTGTGCCATCCCAAAGATTAAAGAATCTTTTTGTTTTTACTTTTGATTTCGGCTTCATTGAAAATGACCCTAAGAATAACCACGTTCATTGTTGCTGTGGTCTCGTGCAGGACGACGCTCCCGTTGAATTCGACGACGAGGAGCTGAGCCCAATGGAAAATGAATCTCCAGGGTTGGAAACGAAGCAGGTTCCTTCCCCACTGGTCTAGATGTCAGGCACTGGACCAGATCCCATCCTTGGATCAGTTTCTTTTTTCACCTCTGGAGAAAACGAACTAATTGAGATAACAATAGCGAACTGGATCCTCATCGGTGACAATCCCAGATTCCTGTTCACGCAGTCATCAAAATCACATCCTCAACTCTTGATTGCTACTTCGGTCAACTGGAACTTCATCCAGCATTTTGGGAACATTTTAAAAAAGGCAACAAAAAATAAATTAATGGAGGTGGAGGCTGAGCACGGCTCCATTGTGTGAAATCAGGAAAAGCGGACAGATCAATTCAAGCCTTTCCTCATACCCAGAATGTCTTCCACTTTTTTCTGGGGAAAAAGCATCCCGAGCTACTTTTGTTTCTAGCTCCCAATTCGAGGCCAGAAGCACTGTGCCTGTATGCACTGATCCGCACAGGGTTATAAAAAAAAGTCAACATTTTATGCTGCTCGAGGCCCTGTTTCTGTCCACCAAACCTTGTGGCGTCCTGCCTTGTTCAAACATTCAAAATATGTCTTACACGTTTACTGTTGTGTGAGTCTGTTGTGAAGTCGCAGATTGTGACGGTTTTGAGAAGACGAGACAAAAAAATCTGAATACTGCTTTGTTAACTAATTATTCCATTTGGCCATTTTTTTTGGTCCGTTGTCTGTGAGGGTGGGAGAATTTAAAGCAGGGAGTGTCCAAACTTTTTTTTTAACCAACAGAATTAATTTTACATTTTATTATTATTTTAAAATAAAATACGTAATACGGCGGTGTCCCTTTTCAATAGGGAAATGATTTGAGAGCTCTCAGGCACCACCGTTTCAAAAACAATATCATTGCTTCGCTGTCACTGATGGATTGTTTTTAATACTTTCAAGGAATTTGAGATGAGATCAAAGCGGCTACTTAAATGAAAAGTTTGGAAACGCCTGATTTAAACAGAAAAACTCCAGCTGATGACACGATGCAGTGTTATGACCTTTTGTATTGTATTTTTCTCCTCTTTTTGACTAAACCAAAAGACAAATTGCAGTGTTGACATGGCAAAAGTGGACTTGCAGCTAAAGTGTCCTCCCGCCAAACATGCTTTAACTTATTACGTTTGTGTATGTGCTTGTCATTATGCCTTATTAACCTTTCGATCAAGTGCAGTAGATTAGAACCTTTTTATAAAAAATGTTTTCAGTGTCAAAGGTCCTTTTGAATCGCATATGTGCGTGTGTGTGTTTTTCAAAATGTTGCCACTTTCGATGGCATTTCGGAACACTTTGCTAGCCTCAAAGCGTGTGATGTTTATGTTTTTTTAAACAAACCATCCACGGTGCTTTCAAAGACCTTGAAAAGGAGGACAAAGATGCATTCAACTGTGAAAAATAAAACATAGATAGTGAGAACAGTTATTTTGTCTTGTTTTGATATCGGAACTCACACTAACGACAACAGATGAGGTCGACAGAATCAGAGGAATGCTGCAAAGATTTATTAGGTCAAAAATCTGGAATGTTTGTTTTGAGTCCATTAATGCAAGTTCATTGCTAATGTCACTGAAGAAGCCTAAAACCGTTCTGGAAGGGAAAAAAAAACTTGGTAGCCTCCTATCTTCTTGTTCACACATTAATTTGCACTCATTCTGCTGGCGGAGTTTTAGGAAAACATGCGACAAGATTGGTTTGTTGCGTTAATATTCAAACACGTGATATGACAAGGAATAAAAAGATCCCGCGTTGCAGCTTCTAATGTCTCGTTGGAAGTCTCAAATCGGGGAGCAAAAAAGGAAAAAAGTCCCGTAAAAGTTTCCAGCCGCATCGGGGCGGGCGTGGGCGAAGCTGACGTCGCATTGGAGATTGAATTCTTGGGTGTTCTCACCTACATCACAAAACCCCAAAATGTCCCATCGGCGTCCTCGTCATAGAAGCAAAACGTAGTTTTTGGGTACGATTCCACGCTTACTGTCAACCACTCCCATAATCCATTGCTTATCCGCAGATTCCACTTGCGTGATGATGTCGCCGGGCTGGAGGAAGAGGACAAGAGCAAGAAGTCACCAAGACTTTATAAGAGAAGGTGCTTCGAGAAGCTCACCTTCACTGTAAGCTCGTCCTCGTGTTCGGCATTGAAGGTAAATAAAGCTTTGGCCACGCCTTTCACAGTAAGCTTTTGGCTTGGGATTGGCCGACCTTAAAATGGGAAAAAAAGCCCTCTGGTTAGTGTCTTGAAAAACTTTGATGATGGTCACCAGGCCCTGAATGAGCAAAGCAACCCCAAATCATCAATTTTGGGAAGATCAGGTTTAACTAACATCTCTGGTCTTGTCATACTGATTGGGTTGACCAAATTAGACAGAAATCAATGTCATTACGAAGGTTTTGTATCAGCATCAAAGATTTTGATCAGCCCAAATCTTAGTTGAAATACTTCGCGGTTCGATTATCGCGGCCCTTGATGCATCGCAGATTTTTTTCAAACCTAAAAAAAAAACAACTTCAAAATACTTGTTTGTACTCTTACACATGTAAATTTACCAATACAGTGCCTTGCAAAAGTATTCGCCCCCCCCCTTGAACCTTGCAACCTTTCGCCACATTTCAGACTTCAAACATAAAGATATGAAATGTAATTTTTTTGGCAAGAATCAACAAGTGGGACACAATCGTGAAGTGCAACAAAACTTATTGGGTAATTTAAACTTTTTTAACAAATAAAAAACTGAAAATATGCAATATTATTGGGCCCCCTTGCTTTAATACTTTATAGCGCCACCTTTTGCTCCAATTACAGCTGCAAGTCGCTTGGGGTATGTTTCTATCAGTTTTGCACACGGAGAGACTGACATTCTTGCCCATTCTTCCTTGCAAAACAGCTCGAGCTCAGTGATGTTGGATGGAGAATGTTTGTGAACAGCAGTCTTCAGCTCTTTCCACAGATTCTCAATTGGATTCAGGTCTGGACTTTGACTCGGCCATTCTAACACCTGGATATGTTTATTTTTAAACCATTCCATTGTAGATTTGGCTTTATGTTTTGGAGCATTGTCCTGTTGGAATATAAATCTCCATCCCAGTCTCAGGTCTTGTGCAGATACTAGCAGGTTTTCTTCCAGAATGTTCCTGTATTTGGCTCCATCAATCTTCCCGTCAATTGTAACCATCTTCCCTGTTCCTGTTGAAGAAAAGCAGGCCCAAACCATGATGCTGCCACCGCCATGTTTGCTAGTGGTGGTGGTGTGTTCAGGGTGATGAGCTGTGTTGATTTTACGCCAAATATATCGTTTTGCATTGTAGCCAAAAGGATCGATTTTTATTTTCATCTGACTAGCGAACCTTCTTCCACAAGTTTGGTGTGTCTCCCAGGTGGCTTGTGGCAAACTTTAAACGAGACTTTTTCATGGACATATTTGAGAAATGGCTTTCTTCTTGCCACTCTCCCATAAAGGCCAGATTTGTGCAGTGTGTGACTGATTGTTGTCCTATGGACTCTCCCACCTCAGTTGTAGATCTTTGCAGTTCATCCAGAGTGATTGTGGGCCTCTTGCCTGCATCTTTGATCAGTTTTTCGCCTTGTTTAAGAAGAAGGTTTGGAGGGACGGCCAGGTCTTGGTAGATTTGCTGTGGTCTGATGCACCTTCCATTTCAATATGATGGCTTGCACGGTGCTCCTTGAGATGTTTAAAGCTTGGGAAATCGTTTCGTATCTAAATCCGGCTTTAAACTTCACAACAGTATCTCGGACCTGCCTGGTGTATTTCTTGGTTTTCATGATGCTCTCTGCACTTCAAACAGAACCCTGATACTATCACAGAGCAGGTGCATTTATATGGAGACTTGGTTACACATAGGTGGATTCTATTTATCACCATCAGTCAGTTAGGGATCATGGGACATGGGATCATTCGGAGATCCTCACTGAACTTCTGGAGTGAGTTTGCTGCACTGAAAGTAAAGCGGCCCAATAATATTGCACGCCCCACTTTTCAGTTTTTTATTTGATAAAAAAGTTTAAATTATCCAATAAATGTTGTTCCACTTCACAATTGTGTCCCACTTGTTGTTGATTCTTGCAAAAAAACTCCATATCTTTATGTTTGAAGCCTGAAATGTGGCGAAAGGTTGCAAGATTCAAGGGGGTCGAATACTTTTACAAGGCACTATTGATTTTTTACGCGTATCTCGGGTGGTCCCGGTCCGCATTAATAGCGATAAATGAGGCATTACTGTAAAGCAATTGATTTGACGGAGCGGAACACAATATCAAGTGTGGACTATAACAATATCACAGTGTGATTTAGCATATCATTTTGTTGTATGCCCGTCAATCACCCTTGCAGGCCTCTGTGAAAGCTGCAGGGTAAAGCCCCTCCCTGCCGTCCAGTCTTCCCCTCCTCCATTCAGTGTCTACGTGCTCAGTCACTTGGATATACGCCCCCTTGGGGAAGGAGAGATCCTCTGCAGTCTGACCAGGGAAGTCAAACTGAGCCACTGCCCACTCCTCCACCTAAATGCATTTAAATATATTTTTGGTATAATGAATACGTCTTGGTGTGGGAATATATTCGATATCATGAATGTGCAAACCAAAATATTGGTACGAACACCAAATTCTATCCAGCATCATTTTACACTCACCTCCATTTCTTTTAAGGGTGCCTTTATCACTGAGGAAAAACATAACATTTTGAATTGTGGCGCACCATAAAAAAAGGAGAAAAAAAATAATAGTGTGCCTCACCAGGACTTTGAAGTGGGTGACCTTCAGTCACACGGGTGAAGCGAAGCGGGAAGAGCCCGACTCGCCCGTGAAGCTGTCCGCGCCCCCACTGTTGGTCCAGCATTTCCAGGAGGGTGATGATGTCCCCCTGGGAAAAGGTGAGTTCGTCGTCCAGAGCACCCACAAAGTCGAACAAAGCAACGTAATAGGGGGAACTGTGCAGACAGACACGACACGGAAGCTAGTTAAGAATTAAAATGGAGTCTTTGCTAAAAAAAAAACAAAAACCAACAAACAAACAAACGGATCCATAAATAAATATTTCAAAACAAACAAGATGGCATTTGGTGTGTCAGACCTGATAGGAGGCGGCTGAGGATGTTGCTGCACAGAACACAACAAAAAAAAAAAACAAGTGTTAAGTGAGTAATTGAGCACCCTTTCCCCCCCACAAAAAAAATGATCCGACTTTTCAGTGTTTTACGCCACACAATTTATAAAATTTCAGACACATGAAAATTTCTGTTTCTGTAAAAAAAAGGACTCACATTGAAGTCCCTATTTAAGTTGTGTACCATCAATCATGTTATATTTCATAACACTCATTACTAATAGCCCGCAGGCGACCTTTTGCAGTACATGTTATGCATTAAGCAAAATCTAGCCCACCATATCCGTTTATGTGGCCCGTAAAAGCAAATAAAATCCTCTTTCACAATGCTGCATTGCTATGACAATTGTCACCCTATTGTTGTGTCATGAAACTAAACTCATACCTGCCATAAAGGCTGAAGAGCAGATTGTTGCGCTGGTGGCAGGACGTCCAAGTCCACGAGACATGGCGACGTGCGACAAAGTGGCGTGACGACGGTGGGCGGAGACGGCGGCTCATCCAGGACAATGAGGTCTTCCTGTTTCTAGGATGCGATAGTTGGATAGTGACGTCTTTAAGACTCAAATGTGTGACTTTTGTGTTAGTACCGTGCAGACGGGATAGAGCGGATGTCCGGGCTTGGGGCGAGGAGGCAGAGGGGGCCCCTTCTTGGACACTCTGTGATTGGGCGCAGTGAAGGAAGACGGCGGCTGAGGCTGGCTCGCCGCCGACGGGATGACGGCGGGTGGAGGTGGACGGGCAGGGCCAGATTTGATTGATGAGGGTCTGGGGGGGAGGGGCTTCACACACAAAGGCCTGAAGAGACAAAAAGTTGTGTTCAGTGAGGATTGGCGAGGTGACCACTAGCTTGTAGAGAAAGGTGCATCAATGAACTCTTTCAATGACAGCAATTATGAAAAATACATAAAAATTAAAATGGGCCATTTGAGTGACAACCAATTTCGAGCATTCTGCCGAATATTCAAAGGGTCAGAGAATATTGTATTTTATGATGTAAACAGAGAACCAACCAAATGATGGATTTATATTTTCATCACACAAAAAAGTTTCAAACTTATTCCAATTAATTTTAGGAATCAGCAGTAGATCATGGTTTCTTTCACCAAAATCACCTAGGTAGGAAAAAAAACATTTTTTTGGTACAAAGATACTTTATGCTAATAAGTTTGCTTTAAATATATACAGCAAAAATAGACTTAATGGCAACATAATCCATATCCAAATATCACAAGTGGAACAATTTTATATTTGACAAATGTTACAGACTACAGTATTTAGTAGTAGTAGTAGTAGTTGTGTTTAGCTGTATGTGTGTGTGTGTGTGTGTGTGTGTGTGTGTGTGTGTGTGTGTGTGTGTGTGTGTGTGTGTGTGTGTGTGTGTGTGTGTGTGTGTGTGTCATACCGTGCAAGTGTGTAGCTATATCCATCACATCATCACCTCTATTTAGAAATTGAAATAATCTCAATCATTTTTTCTCCCCCACACACTATGGTAGATTTAATGTGACAAAGACAACATTTGAAAAGATCCAACGTGTTCACAAACAGGAAGCATTGTTTTTGATGCAGGTGATTTCATTCAAAACGAACCCTATGATGCCACCTGCTGGCAAGAGTTCGTATTTTGTTTTCCCAACAGAGTAATGAAGCCAAAGTTGGCCATTTTCACCCTCCAACCGCGTCCATTGAAAAAACAACAACAGATGGTATCAATGGTGCTACTCGTGAAAATCCCAGATGACATCACTTACCAATTTACCAATTCCTCCCTCTCATAAGAAAGCATTCTCTGTTTCTCATAAGAAAACATTCTCTGTTGCTCTCCATAAAAGGAGACAGATTATCTTTGTTTGTTTTACTTTTATCTCATTCACTGCCAGACGGTGTGCAAAAATGTGTCCACTCCAGCGCTTTTGTTATTTTCACTCAAATATCAGGACCCACAGAATATTGAGTTTTAGGACTACGTAAATATTCAATACAGCGCAAGAAACCTTAGACCTTCTTCTTTCATCAGAAAAAAAAGGGTTAATACCTATGTTTTATCGGTCTGGAGTAATCTGAGCTTGAAATGGGGGCGGCTGTACAAAAGGCAAATGTTGCCCCCTCGTGGGAGGGAAAAACATTGCCAGAGTGCTGACCAGACCTTAATCCGCGCCCCCCGAAAGCAAAACCAAAGCCCAATCAATACGGGAATGGCGCTCCACGTCATAATTTCAATTCCCAAATAAATTTGGGAATGGCAGTGAATGAGTTAAATACAACATTTGCAAATATCTTGCTTTTACTTTTTAATACAATGATCCACGTTTGCCAATTTGGAATCACGAACCACCATCATTTCTTATTTGTCAAGTTTTCGATTTAAAACAAACTGTGTCTTCATGAAGGGAGATTGATAAACTTTATATTTCTCTAAAAAAAAAAAAAAAAAAAAAAAAGGATTAACCGTGTAACTGGCGGGTATATTGTCATTGGTTGCCATGACAACAAAAATAGATTATTTTTTTTTTGGGGGGGGGCGTGTTGTTCTGTAAAAGTGTTTCACGTTTCTATGCGAACCTTTATGTGTGTTTTTCTTCGATACTTTATGTTTTGTCATTATTACTTCCGCGTCATGTGTTTCGATAAAGGCGAGTAAGGCGAGACAGACAGAACGAGACTGATGCTAGAGCGAGACAGAAGCATAGCAACTGCTAGATAGAGAACGACAGTCTAAAGTCTACGTCAACATTTATCTACTTTCGGTTAGTAAGGTGCACACGGTACGTTATTAATTTCCTTATTGACTGAATGTTTTGTCGAACTTATTGTAATGTTGTCCTTCCAATGTCCTTTATAGTTTTCACGGTGTTCCAAGTGTTTCACAATAAACGTTTGTGACATCAGTACGAAGCGTCATCCTTGACCGGGATAGATACAAAGTATTATTAAAACAATCATTACCTTTCACGGCTGTTTTATTTGGAGGGGTGCTGAAAAGCATTCAAATTACACGCCAACGGTTGATATTTTGCAAACTATGTCGACCATTATTTGAATAGACTGAGGAAAATCTGAAAAATATCACGTATCATTACAATAATTTATAGCTATTTGAACTACTTTATTACATGGACCTTGAGATTTTTGAAAGGCGCTTATAAATGAAATGTATTATTATTATTATAAGACTGAAGAGAAGCAGTGAGAAAAAAGCCGCATGCGTGAGGTCATCATTACCTTGGGGGAAGCGGGGGCTCAGAGATACTTTCAGCCTTTTTGAGGACTGGAGATGACGGTTTCACGGAGACGGGGGCAGGGCTGCTCAAGGGAGCCTTGCAGGGGACCGGATTCGGTTCCAGGGAGGAACCTGGAAACATCACAAGCATCTGCTTTGAAATGGAAATGGATTTGGGTTTGAGGACTTTTTGGATGGCAAGCATGCGGCATAACAGGTTTGTTTTGCAAATCATGTCCTTAAAAACCTCGTTTAGGTCACCTGACTGAGTGACTGAGTCGTCAAAAGGCAACCCGACAAGTTGGCAAAATGAGGAAAGAAAAGAAGACTTTGGAACGCTTGGGGTTGTGTGCATTAAAGTGCTATAAGTAAAAAAATAATTATTTTATTTGACAAATTAACAATTTTTCATTCATTAGTTTTTCTTTCCATTCTGATTTCTTTGTTCACATTACTTTATTTTTCTTAAATATTTGGAGTGACTGTTGAGTGCTAAAAAAAAGACCTAAAATTCAAGCGAGCATTGTTCTGTACCAATAAACAGATAAATGCTAAAATTAAATCATAATTGATGACAGCAAATAATATTTTTAAAGTTTTAATTAGATTTTTTTTACTGCATGTTAGTTTTGATTCGGCTTCATGAACACCATTTTTCCTTCCTCTCTCCAATTGTATTAGTTTACTCTAATAAGCTGAGCCCACACAGAGAAGCTTCTTCTTCTGCGCGCACAATCGGCCAATGTTGCGACTGAATCGGACAACCACAACACCCGCGCAGTCGCCGCGCATCGTTTGCATTCGGGCTCAAAAGCCGCGTTGTGCAGCGGCGCACGGCTTACATTTACCCACAATGCAACTGCGGGGGTCGGGTAGTTGAGCTGAATTGCTAAGACTCACTGTTGATTTTATTGAAACTCGAAGGCCTGGAAAGCAACAGGTTTTCCTCGTCTGGTGTCATTTCCGGTGACGCGTTTTTCCTTTTCTACCAGTGGGTGTGGTCGCCTGACGCGGCCGACAACAAATGTATTCAGAGACAAAACAACAAAACAGTTTAAATGCGACCTAGTTTCTCACCCACTCATTCCAATATTGTTACTCATCAATTTGTTGGGTACACCGTGGATTGAAAAAGTCTACACACCCCTCTTCAAGGCCTGGAATTTTAGGATATCATTTAAAATAAACAAACATCAAAATAAATAAATCACTGATCCATAACCTGTAATATTTAATTGTTAAATAAATAAATATATAAATAAATAAATAATTATTGGGGAGGAATAAAAAAGACCAAAATAAATAAATCACTGATGTCTAACCGGCAATACAGTACTCAATGGAAAAAAAAAAAATCAAGGGAGGAAAACCAAAATAAATCATTGATCTACAACGTGTAATATTCAATTGTTAAAAAAAAAAAAATCGGATAAAAATAATGAAACAAAAATAAAAACTCTTCAAGGTAGGAAGTACAAAAAAAGACCAAAATAAAAAAAAACTGACTGATCTATAAACAGTAATATTCAACTCTTAAAAAAATACAATAAAAAAGCAAACAAAATCAAGCAAGTAAAAAAAAATACCCAAATAAATAAATCAGTGTGCTTTATAATGTGTAACATTCAATTGTAAAAAATAAAATGAAATAAAAACTCCTGAGGGTAGGAAGTAAAACAAGACAAAAATAAATACATCCATGTGATCAAACCTGTAATATTCAATTGTAAATAAAATGAAAAGAAAACATTTTGAGGAAGTAAAAAAAAAGACCATAGTAAATAAACGTGTAATATTCAATTGTAAAAAAATAACAATGAAACAAAAATAAAAACTCGGCACGATAGGAAGTAAGAAAAAAACACCAAAATCAATAAATCATTGATCTATAATGTGTACATTTTAATTAAAAAAAATATCTAAATAATAAAATGAAATAAACACTCTTCAAGGAAGGAAGTAAAAAAATACCAAAATAAGTAAATCACTGATCTATAACTTGGAATATTCAACTGTAAAAAAAAAAACTACTCAAGGAAGGAAATAAAAATCAACTGCGGTATAGAACTTGGCACAAGCGTGCACGTCCTCATAATTGAACCGAGTACAGAATTAGCCAATTGCATCCAAAGTTGTTTGAAGCGCCTCCGCTTCACCTGTACTCAGGTTTCGCTGTCCTCGTCAGCTTTACGTGACGATTTTGTGCCGAGTCATAACTCCCTCTGGCTTGACTAAAACGCCAATTTGTAACGAAAGGAAAGTGAACCCGAAGCACGATGCTGCCACCCACATGATTGACGGGCGGCTATGTTCTCCCGGCGGTGAGATATGCGACAACCATGATGTCATTTTGGAATTATTGCAACCTTTAATTAGAATATCAAATATTTTTCCATGCGCTTTGGAGATTTCGTCACGGGCTGACGAAAACAATGAGTTGTCCTGCCTGAAAGACGAACGACAAGACTCACCTGTTAGATTTGAAGTATCCTGATTTTGCATTTGTGTCCCCCCGCTGCGCTCAGTGAGAAGCCTGGGCGGGCGTGTCGGGGCCACGTGTGCGGCCCCCACGTTGGTCCGTGGGGCAATCGGTGGTCTGAATGGAGATTTGGTTGTGGATAGGGTCTCGGTGGGGGAGAGGGAGGGGGAGGATTTCACTGGCGGGACCCTGGGGGCTGGGACGGGAGCGGCGCAGGTGGGGGTGGGGGAGGCGTTCCTTAGAGGGGGGTCTGTGATTGGCAGCCGTTTGGGGTTCAGGATATTAGGGGGCGACTCAGGGGAGTCCACGGTAGTTGCTTTGGGGAGGGTTTTGGGTTTAGGAGCAATGGCGGGGGGAAGCACTTTGGCAGGTTGCCCTCGGACACGGGGGCGTGGGCGTGGTTGGGGGTTCTTGGCGCCCTCCTCCTCGTGGCCGCCTGAGTTAGCGCGGCTCACATCAGGTGAAACCTGCTGTTCCTCAAAGGTCTGGATCCTCGCCTTCAGGGCTGCCATGTCGTCGTAGTCGTCGTCTTCCTCCTCCTCGGATTGGCTGACACTGTCGTCCCCTCGCTGCTCCGGGAGACCCCAATCGTCGGAGCTGAAGGCGTCCAAGAGCTCTTTAAGGTATTTACCTTGACTCGCGTCCACTTTTCCAACGTCACTGCGAGCGCGGGCGGCGAGCGTGGCCAAACCGTCCTCCCGCAGTTTCACCAAAGTCTGAATTTTGACCTCGTCGCTGACCGGTATCACGTTTGGCCTGGATCGGGGCCTGGGGCGTTCCCCTTTGTTGGGAATGGGCGTGGCAGTGGAGCGCTGCGCCGACTGGTCGTTTAGCGAAAGCGGGGTCAACGGGGAGACAATTTCGGCATCGGGTTGAGACAGAATGACGGTGGCAGGCGGACGCGGCAGGTTCACTTGTTTCGCTAAACGCCAAAATATGAAAAAGAGTATTTTAAACAGTTAGCATAAGTGTCTTTTCAGTTTGATATTCACAAATAGTTTTGGTATTAAAAGTTGGTCCCCGTTTACATCTTCATATCTCACCTGTAGCGCCAGTGTCTGTCTGAGTGGCAATGGTCGTCCAAAAAGCTGGATGAGACGACGACAACGAAGATGGGGGCGATGAAGACGGACACGCACTCAGCTCTTGCGTCTTCTCCCTTAAGACCTCATCATAGGAGGGAGGAGGCTGCGAGCGAGAAAGAAAATCAAAGTTTCACGTAGGTGCCGCCCGGAATCTCGTAAATGCCGCTACCTGGATGGACGGCGGGATGGTGGGTCCCCAGATTTGGGTGGGCGGAGGAGGAGGGGGCGGGAACGCGCCTCCCGCTAACCAGGAAGAGGGTGGGAGCGGTTCGGCTGACAGGATGGTGATCTCTGGCCGCCTGGCGACGGGAATCCTGAACAGGAAGTCAACGGGAGGAATAAAAATCATGTGGGGTTAGCGGTAAAGACGATAAATGTTACCTGGCGTCTGCGTCTCTGTTTCTCTCTCGCTGAGGGTCGGGGATACTTGACCTGCTGGTGGCTGAAGTGGAGGGGAGAAAAAGGATTTGGATAATTGTCAGAGATATGACAGTAACTTATTATTCTCCATCAAAAATCAAATAACATTTGCTACTTCGCGGTTCGTTTATAGTGGCCATTAATGCATTTCCGATTTTTTTCCGGACCTAAAAAAAAAGGCCTGATGGAGAATAAGAAGTTATCATGTTTACATGTGCCGTGCTTTGCTGGCCAGCTAAACAATAGACCCATAGTCAAGGCGCAGATGGTCACAGTACATCTGAGTGAAACAGACACAGCAAGGTAAACGTCAGCTTCATCTAGGAGATCTGCCATTGACTTGGGATACTCCTTTAATCACCAAAGTTATTTACGGCTAGAACATCCTGCACAAGCGCCAGATTACAAACTTCTCAGTTCATGGGAAACACAATGTTTTATTGCTTACAGCTGTGGTGCCCAGAACGTCCAGAGGTGTAGTATTCTAATCAAGAAAACTATGTTTTACTAATTTATCACTTTAATTGACATATACTCTCAATAAATAGCTTGGCAGTGGGGCGCAGAATTCAGACGTATGTCATTGATGACTGCGTTTCCTGCCGGCAGTAGGGACAATATTTCTGGTTCCGAGTCCTTTCGACGGTGTCTGACTGTCATATACAGTGAGACCTCAGCTTACGAACATCTTATCTTACGAACTTTTCATCTTACGAACATCAGATTTATGAAAATTAAACCTTGAAATACACACTATTTTCATGATACACACCCACCACAGTGGAGTAATCTTCGGTGGAAAAACACCAAAGCACACGACCTTCGGATCTGGCAGAGTGATCTTCGACGGAAGCACACGACCGAACAGCGCTCCAGCCGGCGCTACTTTCCACACCCCCTCTCATTGAATGCACACGTCGATCGCCTCCTTGGAGCTTTTTGCTGATAATTTTACTATTATGGGACCAAAAAAACCCCACCACAGGCTCGTCTTCAGCCCAAGAAGCCACAAAATAAAATCACCGTCGCTGAGAATAAGGAGATAATTGAAAAACACGAACAAGGTGTGCGTTTGTGTGATTTAATGGCCGAGCATGGCCATGCTAAGTCAACCATTGCTACCATTTTCCGGAACAAAGAAGCCATCAAAGGTGCGTCTGTTGCAAAAGGTGTTTCCGTGCTCTCAAAGCGACGGTCTCGGGAAATCGAAGAAGTTGAAAAACTTCTGTTAATTTGGATTAATGAAAAGCAGCTATCCGGCGACAGCGCGAGTAAAGCTATATTATGTGAGAAAGCACGGCTAATTCACGCCGATATCGCCATGCGCCAACCTGGAAGTTCTGCGCTTATTGAGGATTTTAAAGCCAGCAACGGATGGTTCGAGAACATCTGAGGGCGACAAGGAGGAGATGGCTGCAACATCAAGTGAGCTCATAAAGGCAATGTTGGCAAAGTGGAATGATGTCCAGGCTTTTACCGAACAGTTCCATCCAGAAAACACTGTGGCTATGACAATCATCAACATGATGAACGATAATGTGATGCTTCAGCTTCGTAAGACCTTACAAATCAGAAAGCAACAGGTGTCAATTAAGAGGTTTTTAATCAGCAAAAATGACGAGGAGTCTCCAAAGAAGCAAAGAAGAGAAGCCACACCAGAGGTTAAGTTACCAACAGTCCTTATGGAAGGTGACTCTCCTTCCATAAGCCATCAATGACCATCAAAAAGGTAAATATAACTTTATTTGCAGTTTATTTCTTTAATTGCAGTCCTCATGTAATGTGCCTCTCTTTCCAAACAGCAATTCCCTCTGACCTTCAACCTCCAACTCCATTCCATCAAGCCATAATGACCATCATAAAGGTAAATAAACCGACTTTATTTTATAGCACAGGTTATTTCTTTAATTACAGTCCTTATGGAATGTGACTCTTTCCAAACAGCAATTCCCTTTGACCTCGGACCTCCAACGCCATTCCATCAAGCCATCAATGACCATCACAAATGTAAATAAAGTGACTTTATTATACAGTGCAGTGTATTTGTTTAATTACAATACAGTAGCACATTTATTATACATAGAATAAGGTATGTTGTGTGTAGTTTTAAGACTTATTGAGTTGAAAAGTATATTTTATGGAAACCCGGGAACGGATTATTCCCATTTTAATGGTTTTCTATGGGAATTTTTTTTGTGATACACACTTTTTGGCTTACACACTCTGTATGGGAACCAATTAAGTTCGTGAGCTGAGGTCTCACTGTATCTTTTTAATATATTCATCCATTTTGAGGCATGACTGTGCTGTAAATATACAAAAACGAACATTAGTTGAGTAACCCAAAACATTAGTTTCATTTGGCCACACCTGACAGTGAGTCGACGATTAATGTCAACAAAAATGTCATCACTTTGCTTGCTGTACATTCATCGTCTTGACGTTGTTTTCATTCATGTGAGGCTGTGCTGTCAATTTGAGTTTTTCTATTTTCATTTGTTTTCGTGCTGACTTGGGCCAAAGCTGATTGGCCGAGAGAATACACGAGTGGACAACATTCAACCAACCTGATTGCTTATCCCGTGTCCTATTCTCACATCGTGTTAGTTCAGGTTACGTACTGTACGTATTCTTGTCTTTTTATTCATACTTAATAAGCCCCCCCCTGACAATGTCTCGTAAACACCCGTAACTTCAAAATCATCCAGCAAACCCAAAAAGAAGAAGAAAATGAGGACAGTGAGTGAAAAAGTAATATGCCTTGACAAACTGAGGGAAGGCGAAAGCTATGCCACTGTTGCATGCCATTACAACATGAATTAGTCTATGGTGTAACTGTAAATATTATACTGAATATACTGTATGTTGATAGAGCCATGTTTAGTGCATTAGAGTTTTGTACTGTACTACAAACATTTACTGCGCTTCTTTATGTATATCGTCTACTATGTTCCACTAAATTTGGCCTTATAAATATTTTTTTCTACTCATACACATGTAAATTTACCAATTCATGTCGGGTTCACTACATCGCTGTTTTTCATCTATCGCGGGTGGTCCCGGTCCGTGTTAACCGCGATAAACGAGGGATTACTGGACTTACATTTTTTGATGGCTGCTCTGAGGGACCAAAGTGGACCTTGGCTGCGCAGAGCAAGATGGAAAAATACAAGTTAGCTCAACGGTTAAACGGATCTCAAGATGCTTTAGCATGTTGGAATGTAGCCTGCGCGAGGGTTTCTTTGTTGCAAGGAAGATTAAGATAGGACACAGAGTCCACACAAGCAGACAGACCAAAACCACTTTGAGGATTGTCCTATAAACACACGCTGACACAGCCCCCGGGTGGTTGCCATGTCAACGGGCCAACAACCTAAATACTTTCAAGAGTGTGTCAGAGGAAGTGTAAAGGGGGAGAGTGGGGGATGCCGACACAGCAGAAAGACGATGGACTTTAAGCAGAAAAGGTTAGAATGTCAAAAGAGCCGCTGAAGATATTGGGTTACGCAGACACATGGAACCACATAAAGAAAATTTGCAAGAAAAAAAAGGTGTTCAACCTGAGACGATTTTCGGGCTTCCTCCTGCCAGGACGCCCTGCGGGGGCACAGACAAACAAGCAAGAGGTTGTGGTGGGAAACTTCAATGTGTCATTGGCTCCCTATCATCCTCAGAAAATGCAACCCCACGAATCCTTTTTTTTTGTCGGCCAGTCTTCTGATAAGAACCGAGACGGATTATTTTCGATGCCTTTCTGTGGCTGTCCTCGCTGCCCTGAACTCCTGATTCTCCTGCCTCGCTCCTGTCCAGGATGTTACTGCGATTGGCTGCAGAAAACTTCTGCTTCAGTCATGTCACTACTCTTAACACTTCCAGATGTTTGCAGCCCCCGCCCCCAAACCAAACAGAGCAGTTGTTTCTCTTGTTGACAACTTTCACTGGAGAGTTCCCTTAGTAGCTCCGTTTTTATGTATAATTGTGACATGATCGTGAAGGTATAAGAGGAGGCTTAAGTCCTCGGGACCAAAATGCTAAGTCCACACCTCAATTGACAAAGAATTCTGAGGGGGAAACACCCGCTCGGACCAGAGGCCACTCATGTTTTAAGGATTAATCCGCTTAAATAAAAAATACAAATTCATAATTTTAGGGCCTCTAAAAATAATATTTGACTGATGGCAAGATATCTGGCAAAAGGCGAAATAAAGTGTACCTTGGTACAAATAAAAATGAAAGGAAGACGCAAAGAAACTTTGAAAAGTGTCAGGGAAGTTTTGTTTACTGGTGAAGTACTGTACTTGTGCACCACAAAAGTAAGAGTGGGGGAAATTGAGCTTATGACGAGCCAGTACAGTAATGTATTCAATCTTTTCAAAACATAACGAGAATAAGATGAGATGTTGGAGCCAAAACAGTGTTCCAGTAATTCAAGAATGGAGATGTTCAAAACAAAATATTACATACAAGGTTAAATGAGCAGATTAAAGTAGACAGGATTTCCCCCAAGGAAAATAAACATATTTCGAGAACAAACTTTTTGAAAGACAAAATTATCTTCAAACAGACATAATTTACGTATGATGACAATTATTACATTCCCTGCTCTACCTCCATTTTGGGGGATTTTTATTGTGATGATCAACACACATTTTCCAATAACACGGCAAGAAATACGATACCCAAGAGCCTAGTACCAACAAGACACGTGAGAGTTAAAAAAAAAACAATAAAAATATTCGACCATACCTATTCGCAATTTGATAAAGTGTTCATAGATTCAAGGTGTTATGCAGCAAAAAAGATATAAAAAAGAAAGAGGCTTTGAATGCAGCAAAAAAAAGATATAAAAAAGAAAGAGGCTTTAATTGCACATGTTATACAGTTCTCTTTGTCGGTACGAAAAAAGAAATAAAAGTTGTGGGTTCGGATGAATCGAATTGGGCGTTGGGGAATTTGATGACCGCTGTTTCGAGTTTACCACAAACTGCTTCCGGAAGATCATAACATTGCGACTTTCTCTTGGTGAAACACAACTTTATACTTAAATTGGGTAAATACACTTGTCAATCTAACCTTTTCGCCTCAAAAAGAAACGTTACTTTGTTATCGTAACGACTTGCAAACACCTTTTGTTCACTTTTATGAGTGTCATTGCAAACATTTGTCGCTGGATTCTCTACGTTTTATTTCGAACCCCACAAGTTAAATCCCTCGCATAACATTCTGGGTCAGGTAGCTATCGAGTGTGTGAACTGTCGTCATGTTGTTTTTACCTTCGGCGCCGTTGGACTGCCGTCGGACTACTTGTTCCCTGATGTCCCTCCTCATATTCTCCTCGTCTTCCTCGGGCCATGCCTCGGCCATGTCTGCCCGACTTTTGGCCTTCCTTTTTCCAGGTGCCTCGGCCGTGTTGTAGTCGTTCAACAAACCTCGCGAAGAGTTCTCGTGGGTGCCTATGTACGTAGTTCCATACGCCACGCCCCTTTATTCTACTTGCTTACAATCGATGCTTAGCAAGGAGACGCAAATTCGTAATTGCATTCGATGTGTGTGAAAGGCAAGGAAAAAGCAAGGAAGACGCAGGCAAATTGTGCAGCACGCGCCTGTTTAAATAAAAGGAACGTGGAACTCAAGAAAATGTTAAATTTTTATTTCTACAAATATTATAGCATCAGTTTGGAGATTGGTGAAAAGGTAAATCTCATAAAATTGGTTGCGAAATGAAGAAATTACGACTTCATTTCTAAATCAATTCTTTGCCGCTGACAAGGACTTTGCCCCTACCAAGGTGGCTGACACGTCGTAAATCAGTGTCGTGAAACGCTAGAGGCGGTGTCAAACTCAGGTCATGGAGGGTCGCTGTCCTGCATGGTTTCCAATTCTCCCCGTTATAACACATCTGATTCAAATGATCACATAATTAGCAAGCCTGGCATTGAACCTGTTCATTTGAATCAGGTGTGTTGGAACAGGGAGAATATGGAACTAAACTTGATCTTAGTTTTACTCCCTGGTGCTTTCTTCTATTTTCGTGACTGCTTTATTCCCTGTATTATATGATACTGTAGTTGTCCATGTTCCACGCTTTGTTTCAGCTTCAGCCTTTGTTAAAGCGCTATGTAAATCAATATGTATTGTAAAAAGTCTCAAACTGCATAACACACTCATGAATGTTTTACATTTACATTGAGGGACACAAAATCCTGGAGAGCTAAACTTAAAAATAACCCCTTCCATCGATTAAAAAAATTGGATGCTAAAATTCATGACAAAACACATTTTATTTGTAAAAATTATTAAAAAAAACCAAAATGAATACTGACCATCATTTAAAACCCCATTTGTGTAATCTTGCAAAAAGAGCAGTTCATTTCATCACATTTTCTTGCATTGCATGTTGACACTGAACATTATTTTATTAATCTTGTGTGTGTGTGTGTGTGGGGGGGGGGGGGGGGGTGTCATTAGCCTCAATCTAGTTATTTAAAGGACAACCGACACCTCCGGACAAGTTGTGTCCATAATTTGTAAAATCACTTCAAATGACTTCTACTGAGCGTATTTTACAAAAAGATTCCACGGCATATAGCTATATTTTACGTTTTAAGACTCGCGCTGAATATTCAGGAAGTCTTGTTTTCGAGTTGATGACGATGCCTGACATGACGTCACGTCTGGAACGCCCCTGACCGAGAAAGCGACACAATGCATTTTGGGCACTTTGTTTGGTCTGAAAACTTCATGTTGATCCGTGTTGATGGCGGAATTAGAAGGAAAACACATAAACAACTCGATGGTGAATCGTTGTGTGTTGCACCAAGACTACTATTTGATTCTAGTTGACACAAATTCCCAGCAGACAAATCAGCCCATTTCCAACGGAGCTTGGGCGCCATCTTGTGCATTTTGTGGGACGCTACATTGGAGTCCTGATGGCTCAAATTGATACGCAAGTACTCCTTTAATCAATTGCAAACATTTATGCTTTCCTCTTCCGAACTATTTGAATCATATTCATAAATGGATGAGGAACAAGAAAGCATCTTCTCCGAATCTGAAGCCATTGTTTTGATTCTCGAGCAAGGTGAAGACGTCCTGGCGTGACGTCACAAACAAGGGCGCGGGACCTTCTGAAACTCGCAATTTCCGGGGTCATTTTGAAATAGTTTTGGGACACTAACTCATTTTTATTGGTGTTTTGCATTTGACTAAAAATATCAGCCCGCGTGTTTTGGGTATTTTAGATGCTATAAAACTTTTTTTCTGATGTCAGTTAGGAAACAAAAAAAATGGTGTCGGTTTTCCTTGAAAAGTTACATACAAATCATTCGCGTTACTTCATATCTTCTTTTCTTTTCGGCTTTTCCCTTCAGGGGTCGCCACAGTGAATCAGTGTCCTCCATTTAACCCGGTTTTGTGCATCCTTTTCTCTCCCAATTCGCGTTACTTCATATAATCCTGGAAAATACACTAACACAATAATGGAGGAATCCACACCACTAGATAACGCCAAGTTGTCTCTCGTTGAGTCGCCAACAGTGTGAGTGGAAAAGAGCATGTTGCAAAAACACGATTGAATCTTTCACCTTTGCCCCCTCAGACTCACCAATCAAGCGTGGACTCGCCGCGGGGAAATATTCTAAGAAGCTAATAAACAAGAGGAATTAATCTCAAATAGTCGACTGGGAGATAATCGATGTTCACCTGCAGCCTATCAGCGGTGGAAAATGAAAGCGCACATCCATTGGTGGCCTTTGTTCCCTGCCTTGCTTCCTTCCGCTTTGGTCGTGTTTGACTTTCAGCAAGTGACGCACTCCGTTTGCTCGCCTCTTTGGTCGCACGAACTTGCGGGGGCAAAACTGCGGAAAGCCAGGCAGGATGTGTTGTACGGGAAAGTGTGCCCGTCTGGTGGGCCTGATCCTGCTACCTTCGGCCTTCGTCTGCATGATCGCCAACCTGTTGCTCTTCTTCCCCGATGGGAAACGTCTGGAAAATGATCAGATTTCCCTGCAGGTGTGGCTGATGGGGGGTCTCATCGGCGGAGGCCTCTTTGTGAGTAATTCGACAACGGCATACGTTATTTTGGGGGATTCGGCGGCGAGATGAGGGACCGCCTCGGGTCAACAATATGATGGGCATTAAGCAAAATAGTTTTGGAACGTTACAGCTGACTTGGCATTGAAAATACTTTTTGACCCCCTAGCCCCAACGATTTTCACTGTTTTTAGATGCTGTGTCCGAGCTGCTCCGCTATCAGGGCCGGGGGCAAGGGTTGCTGCGGAAAGGGTTGCTGTGGCAACCGCTGCCGGGTGAGTGGCTAAGATTAGATTGCTATTAGATAACGACAAAGACAAACATGGGGGCGGGAGGTGTGTCATCCAGATAACATCCGGGTTCATGTCACCGCTGCCAGATGTTGAACTCGGTCTTCTCGTCGGCTTTTGGATTGGTGGGCGCCATCTACTGCTGCAGCGTGGCCTCGGCGGGCCTGGCCATCGGACCCAAGTGTCGTGTGGCGGGAGACGTTTGGAAGTACCCCTTCGAGGACCTCGGAACGTGAGTGCCCCCCGCCCCCTCCACACCTGCCTTCTAGGCGTTAAAGCGGCTTACATAGCTGCTCCTTAAACTATTTTTGACTGAAACTAGCCTTACTTGGTGAGCGCTGTATTGCATTTGATGCCTAATGTGGAATTTGACTCATCCCGCCAGGGGCAATGAGAGCTACTTGGTCAACCAGATCTTGTGGGATGTGTGCGAGTACCCCAAGAATGCGGTGATGTGGCACGTGGTTCTCTTCTCCATCCTGCTGACGATGAGCATGCTGCAACTCGCACTGTGCGGCGCTCAGGTGATCAACGGCTGCCTCGGCTGCATTTGTGGGGACTGTCGCAAGAGCAAGGAGGTAAGGCATCAATGTCCGCAACCAATTGTCAAACATCTGACAGATTTCCCACGCAAGCTAACTGTGGTTTGTCCACCGCAGGATGAAAGCGGGTTGTGAAATCGGCTGCCGGGATGCGACGGAATCCTCACGCATTGAGAAATGACGAATTTTTCTTCATGATAGTTGCAGTGAAACTGCATCTAACGCTACCGTGACTCCATTTTGTGTACATTTTGTAGCAATGGCCACCACTTTAGCGTGGGCTAAAAATGTATTGAATTTATAACTGTGAGCAAAAATATCACAGCATTAAAATGAGATTTTTTTTTAAATGAAAGCTTACATAAAATTGTTCCCATTGAAAACAAAATATTGTATTCAACAAACAACAAATTCAACAAAATCTAAAATTTTGGTACAAGAGAAACACGTACCATGTTAAGTTTAAATAAATGTCAATAACTATTTTTCAGCTTCTGTTTTAATTCTTCCTAAATCCAATCGCTTGTAAGCTCATTTTACAATACGCGTCATCCCTGCAACTAACTAGTATCAGCGAGCATCCATCCATTTATCGATCCATCCATATCTATCTGTCGATCCAGTTAGGTAGCTCGATATGTAGCTATCTAGGTAGATGGCTAGGTAGACAATGCATATCAATTAAAGCGAAAATGCATCTCTGTATTATGTCTCTTTCCTTTGTGTTTATTGCTGGATATTTAGGATCTAAACTTGTCACCTATTTTGTGCAGTGCTCCTTCCAAGTAGCACAAACGTTCTCTGGAAAATCGTCATCTCTTTTGTACAACTGTTACAGTCTTATCCTCAACTTGAGATCGCCATCCCATTTGGCATTCGGACACACTTATTTGGAAAGTCTTGCCACAACACTACGTCCTGGGCCCTTTTTATAATCAAATCAAACACTCGAAAAGCTATTCAGCCTGTTAGAGCAACACCCAGTGGAGGAGTGATATAACAGTAGCGTTCATTTCCAAATTAAAAATGCACAGTTGTTGAACAAAACTGCCCAGAGAGGTCAGGAAATCAAAAAGGGGGATTCAATCACTTTATAATCAGCATTCTGTTTCATTATTAAAAAGTGTAAATGACCCACTCACAGTTTTCCAATTAAAAATGTGGAAAAGGCTCATATGCGATGAATCACGGCCAGACATCTCTTGTATGTGATTACATGTCTTATTCCTCATCTAATAGGATTGTTTTTGTTCAGACAAGGTCAAACGTTCACGTTGTGATGCGAGGAAGGGGAGGAGATGCAGGTTAAGCCTTTAATCTTTTGTTGACACACGGTGGCTTGCTGGCATATATAAAAATATGTATAAAAATAGTGTAAAAAGGAGAAGTGAAATACTTGCTGGCTCGGGAACGGTCAGGCTGGCTTAAGTACGAGAATGATGTAATGAGTTGGCGGGGCTTCTTGGCGGCTGTTTTCGCCACTAGCAGGAATCAGCCGGAATCCTCATTGTGTGCTTGTTTGTTCCATTCTGTAACCGGATGGTTGCACTTTTACTTGCTTTTCCCATTTATTAACCAACGTTTGAAAGCATGTGATCAATGTGTCATCCTGGTTTTGACCGAGACAGGAAGTGCTAAATAATGACAGGAACACAAACCTAGTGGATTTTCGACACCCCAAAGCCATCAAAAACAATATAACTTTCACTGGTTCTTCTTTTCATTAGCTGCAGTATATTTTGTGTGATTATTCCAAAGTTGATTCACAGACAAACCAGATTGTCTTTTAGGAGCCATCCTTCATATTTGATGTCGTCGCCCTCTCCCCCCTTGATGCCATCAATGTTCACAGTGACCCTTTGTCGGGGTCTCAGTAGTCATTTTATTCACGATTGATTGGATTTCAACTCACTCATAAGACCGCAAATGAGCGCTTTAGAAAGAAAAAGGAACGAGCTACTGGATGAACCTCAGTGACTATGTGATGAAGGTAAAATCTTGAAGGGCAGCGGGAAGAAGAGTCAGAGGGGGTGGGGGGAGTAGACGTGCCCTACACTGCAGGGGCGGGGGAGCTATTTAAAGTTCACTCGGCCAGTGCAGGGAACACAAGGAAGATTTCCACTGTTGGCTCCCACCTCATCCAGTTCCCTTCGCGGTCGTCTCAGAGTCAGGTGGGTGCTTTTGGATTACTTTGTAAAATCCGTTGTGATGATTTCGAATACAGATAGTTTTTGTTTCGCGAAAAAGATTTGATGAGAATAACAAGCTGTGCTCCACCTGGTTGATGACATGTGTGGTGTGCGCCAATGTTGCAATATATCATGTTTGGTGGGGTTGAGCTTACCGTCAATCAGAGGGAGGCTTTGAATGCGACCGATCAAAACATGCTATAGAATGGGTGACGGGCACATGACATCGCTTGCTTACGGGGTCCGCGCAGCTTCCACCTGCAATTTTGAAAAAAAAGACAGCCTTTGAGCATATTTGCATCGAAAACATTTCATGTTATTTGTTTGCAAACGGACAGATGAAAAAAATACCGCAATTTATGTTGCAATCGTCTCACCTGACTCAGAACATTCAAAGGAAAGAGAAAAGTGTGGCAAGATGCATTTTGACCCACAGTTGTAAATAGGCCAAGTCACCCACCCGCTCATTTGGCCTTTGCCTGATTCTGCAATGTGACCTAATTTACTAATCTGAATTTGTAGTCCTGCACTGCTTAGGTTGACGTATCCCAAAATTGACAATAAGACTACAATCCAGATACTTACCACTGTTTTAAAAACATGAGCAAAAGCAATCACAATTCTTAACACCTACAACACCTGTGTAAAAGCCAAAATATGCATGCAAGGATGTGGAGGAAAAAGTCAATAAACAATATGGTCGGAAAAAAATAAGTTAAAAAACAATAGCAACTGTCCTACTTCAAATACTACAGATGATTGTTGGCGGTGATGTATTAACTCCAGTACATCCGTTTTTACAATAACTTTGTGTCAGCTAAAGAAAATATTTAAGGCATGTTGTGCCTGAATAAAGAGAAACCCATATGCTCATTGTTTTCCATAAATAGAAACCATCACTTATGTTAAGTCAAATAAAATTATTTCATGTTGAAAAAACATTCTTAGACATCAGTCCTTTCAATTAACTACAGTACTGGCTCAAAAATGGTCGTCAATTTTATGTTAAGCGAGTAAATCAGAATCTAAATGAATTTTCATCCTTTAAAATTAATGCAATCAGTCAGTTAATTTGATTGCCAAATAATAAGTAAAGCAATATTTTATTTTGGGAAAGTAACAGTGGCAAGACTGTATTTAACTCAATGCAATCAATTTCCAACGTCCCATCATGCGAACACAATTGAGCTGGGAGGACGGACATAAGGTAGGAAGATTCCAAGTGTCATCATCCAAGATGTGGGAAATTGAGACTTCTCCATATTGGGTCAAAAAGCTTATGTGAGATATTTCTGATATTTTATTTCTGAGTCGATAGTGAGCGGCCGAGTCTACTTCTGAAAGTGAATAAGAAATCGATTGAATACTTCTTTTCAGCATCGCGTCTTATGACTGGTCCAAATGAGTTTACCGACCTTGTGGTATTTTCTCGGCAGTTTGACATCATGGGCGTGAAGATGCTGCAGTGTTTCCCCTTTTACAGGCACTGCAAAGAGCGTTGTAAAAACAAAAATTTCCCCACTGCGGCAGGTGAGACGCGCATCTGACGACCGAATCGCAGCCTTTCGGCTAAACTTAACTTTGCTGTCATCCACAAAGAGGAGAGAAATCTCCGCGTCGCCTCCGGCGCGTCGTGGGCCAGCGACGGTCTCACTCGAGGATCCCAAGTCTATTTCACCTCCAAAGCCAGGATGTCTTTTCGACACCAGCTGGACAGCAACGTCAATGCAGTGGATGCCACCGACTGAGCCGGCGAACGTGCCGTACCGCAAAGTACGCGTCAGCGGCTCACGTTCGAGTGCTGAGCGCTGTGCTGGCTCATGTGAACTCTTTACGCGTTACAACAAGCACCGGTTTGGCCTATAGTGAGCAAAGAAGTGGCTTTATGCTGGTTAGATCGGCTCAGAACGAAAAACAAGGATATAACTACACATTGTTTTTTTTAAACAACCACGTCGGCCTAACTTTGCTTTTATGCTAATGCTAAGTAACATTCAGATGCTAACGGTTAGCATCGATCATCGCAGGTTTTGAAGCAATTCATTTCGAATAGGACGGAACGGAACCATATTCTTTAACCGCGACGAAAAATGAGTAACATGACAGCTAAGTGGCCTTCTTCGTTTGCTTTTGGACAACTATAATAATACATCTCATTTATAAGCGCCTTTCAAAACTCTCAAGGACACTTTACAGTCCCGGTGGTCAAGGCCAGCATACCAGAAGGAGCGGCACACTGAAGTGGATTGCAGCATTATAAATCAGTTTTGGTTATTTACATTCTGTTTATGTCATTAAGTTATATTTTTATCAAGTGCTATATGTGAGATGGCTTTTATTTTTTATTTTAAAAAAGTAAACATTTTGACTTTTAAACCTTTACTTTGCATGTTTTTTTTTTAACCTGACAATACCTCACGGCGCACACATTTAACACTTTACGATATATATTTTTTAACACTTTCTGAGACATAACCTGGTTGTTAACACAATTCTCAGAATGGTCATCTTTAACTCATTCGGTGCCATTACCAAATTTATTCGGAAATTAAAAAGTGTGACGTTGAGCACCATTCCCAAATTCGTTCAGGTTTTTGTTTTTCTTGCAGGGTGCTGATCAGACCTTTGGCAATGTTTTTCCCTTCCACGAGGGTGCAGCATTTGCCTTTTGTTCATGTTAGCGCTTTGTTACAGCTTCAGCTGTTGTTAAAGCGCTATGATAATGTAAATCAATATATCGTATTGTATTTTGTACAGCTGCCCCCATTTCAAACTCAGATAACTCCAGACCCATATCATTTAGGAATTAACTTATTTCTGATGAAAGAAGAGAGTCTAAGGTTTCTGTATTGAATGTTTATGTAGTCCTAAAATTCAATATTCTGTGGATCCTTCAATTTGAGTGAAAATGACACAAACCGTGGCTCGGGAGTGGACACATTTTGCACATCATCTGGCAGTGAATGAGTTAATGCTATACAATAAATCTATGGGTTCATGTTTTAAACTGAGTACTGGTAATAATAATAATTTAGGGTCAGACATTGACACCCCTGCCCCTGAAACCAAAAAGAAACAATAGTCAAGCCTAGCTTGCAATGTTGGCGTTTATTGTTATGTTGACATTTGGAAAGCTTGGATGTATATTCATGACGTTTCTAACATATTTTGCTTAAAATATTTACTCTCATGCTCTGCCTTGTCTCCATTTCCCCAAATGAAACATTGTTAGCGATGTGGTTTGTGCTTCAAGATACAGTAAAGTCCGAAAAAATATCGATATAACCGGGACTATCGATATATCCGACCCTGCGCGCATGTAATTTTCTCCTTGCGTTCATAGAAATAGTATCGTAATAAGCGGTACTATCGATATAACCAATATTGATATAACGAGACTTTACTGTATTTGCTGCACAGGAGCAACAAAGAGATGTGATGCCCGTTCACAGCAGCAACGCGTTGAGAAGGCGTTGCTGCTGTGAACGTGAAGGCGGGACGTTAGAACACGGGCTTCCACTCAACAACATGGAGCTCATGAATAGTCTTTTCCATTGATTTAAAAAAAATCACACCTCAAAATTTGCTTAAATTTGCTTAAGGCACTTGTAAATTAAATGTATTATTATTATTACAGTAAAGTCTCGTTATATCGATATCGGTTATATCGATAGTACCGCTTATTACGATACTATTTTCATTTCCCTTGCACATTTCTAGTCTTTTTATGTATAATTAGTACCGTTTCGTACGATACCCGGTTATGACGATAATCCGGTTATTACGGTGCTCCTTTTCATCCCCCGCCGGCCATTTTTGTTGTTTATATCGATATATCCGTCGCGCCATTGGTCAACTTGGTCACGTGTCTTGTTACGTGAGCCGCCATCGGTCGCGCCATTGGTCGACTTGGTCACATGAGCCGCCATCGGTCGCGCTATTGGTCGACTTGGCCGTGTGACTTTGTCACGTGACACGCCATCGGTCGCGCCATTGGTCAACTTGGTCACGTGTCTTGGTTACGTGTCACGCCATCAGTCGCGCCATTGGTCGACTTGGTCAGGTGACTTGGTTACGTGCCCAGCACCCGTGTAGCAGAGCCATTTTCATTTTCAGACGCTAGCTCGTGTGTAGCAGACGAGATTGAAGTGTTTGTGTTAAAAGGTAAAAATGGGAAGCAGAAGAAGATTGATGTCTTTTTTAAATTGTATACATAATACAGTAAGATGTAAGCGTTGCAGTTTGCCTGTTGTGTTATGTACATGCCCACTGTACTGTATATGAATGCAATCGTTTTTTGCAACAATGTTTCTTGTTTTGTCTGCTGAAGCGCGATGATTTTGAAAATTATTAACATTCCATACTGTGTATTAAAGGACAGCCGATGTCACATTTTATTCAAATGCAAATAAAAATGACTTCACGCCAAGACGTCTTGCATTGCTTGTGAATCCAAACAATGGCTTCAGATTCGGATAATATGCTTTCTTGTTACACATCCAGTTATGAATATGTTTCAAATACACTGTAGTTCTGAAGATTAAAGCATACATGTTTACAATCATTAAAGAATTATATGTGCCATTTTGAGGCAACATTGGGGGAACATCTCACCCAAAAAAAAGGGAGCTAATGGCCAGCTCCGTTTCTTATATGGCGCTTGGCTTTTGTTTAATGCAGTTCGGCGCAGGATCGGATATATCGATAGTCCCGGTTATATCGATATTTTTTCGGACTCCCTTGGGTATCGATATAACGAGACTTTACTGTATTAAAATCTGAGTGGGTATAGTGAAAAATTCCAGGTTGATTTGGAAGGAAGTTTGAAATGTTCCATGGGGGGATTAATGGCAACAAAGCAGGAATTTACAAACCTGGAAGTTTAGCTCCTAGCATAATCATGACTAAAAGAACAAAATGTCATTCGAATATATCTGTTAAAGGGCAACCGACGTCACTTTTTTGTTTTTTAACTGACATCAGAAAAACGTTTTATAGCATCTAAAATACCCAAAACACGCAGTATGATATTTTTAGTCAAAAGTAAAACACCAATAAAAATGACTTAGTGTCCAAAATCTGCAAAAAATTGAGCTGCGAATTGGGCATTTTCCCGTCCCGCCCCCAGTTCGTGACGTCACGCCAAGACGTCTTGCATTGCTTGTGAATCAAAACAATGGCTTCAGATTCGGAGAATATGCTTTCTTGTTACACATCCAGTAATGAATATGATTCAAATAGTTCTGAAGAGGAAAGCATACATGTTTGCCATCGATTAAAGAAGAACTTTCACGTCATTTTGAGGCATCTGGACTGCAACGTAACGTCCCACAAAAGAGGCAGAAAAATGGCGACCAGCTCCTGTGAGGAATGAATCAGCCCGTTTCCACAGGCTAATACATTCCTTGCATGGAGCTTGGACTCCCTCTGCTGGTGGCTTTTGGATGTAGCATAAGGGGTTAAAAAAAAACAGTACAGCAAAATACATTGACGTGATGGAAAGACGCTACAATGTGTCTTTTTTTACGGTCAGGGGGCGTTCCTTTTCTGACGTCACGTGAGGACTCGTCACCAACTCAAAAACAAGACTTCCTGACTATTCAGCGCGAGTCTTAAAACGTAAAATATAGCTATATGCGGTGGCATCTTATTAAAATACGCCCAGTAGAAGTCATTTGAAGCCATTTTACAAATTATGGACACAACTTGTCCGGAGACGTCAGTTGTCCTTTAATGCTTAGTGCAGGTGATGGAGCGCATGTCTGAGGCGTGCATTATGACGTTACATGCACCGATGAAGAAAATCTTTTGAAAAGCCATCATCGTTTTTTTCACGGATGTCTGCTTCACAGAAAATTAAAATGTTCCGATTTAGGGTGGTCGTTTTCCACAGTCCCGCATTCTAACTTTCTTGAAATTGACATGGAACTTCTCTGAAATTTACTAGAAACTTTCTTGGGGAGGTGGAGAAATAAATAAAAATTGCACCAATTTGCAAGCCAAATCCCAACACGCCACTCATCATTTTCCGGAAGATTTTGAATTGTCTGTGCCTGGCAACACGGCGCAGGGACTCACGAGCTCAAGTCGACAATGACGTGCTCCCAGATCTGCGTATTTCCTTTAAAACTGGACGTAAAAATAAAATCCTGTCGGTCCGTGGACACGGGGGTGAAGGATCGCGGCGCCTGAATGTAGACCTCCTTGAAGCGCTCGAACGCGCCCTGTCGCTCATCCCACAAGAGGATCTGCGAGAAGGTGTAGTCGCTTCCCAGGGCCAGATAGTGGCGCTCTTTGAAGGAGAACGGCTGCAGGATCATGGCGCCGCGCGAAGGTAGCGCCTGAATCTCCGAGAACTGCTTGGCGCCCCAGTGCAGGACTTTGGAGTCTCCGATGTAACGCGTGGCGGCAAGGTAGAGCTCTCCCTTGATGCGGAAATGCTTGACCGCCACCACGTCCTCCGTGTCGGGAATCTCGCCCTGCAGGACAAACTTGCGGTTGCCGCGGCTCCATTGGTAGATGACTGGGACCTGCGAGCGGCTCGCCAACAACAGGTGCGCTTTGCCATCCAAGTTGAGGTACTCGGCGTCCGTGTCGCGGTACCACTCGTGAAGGGACTGGTAGGAATAAAAGCCGTTGTCGTTCCACTTGTAGAGGGTGGACAGGCCCGCTTTGGAGCTGTCGGCGATCACGAAGAACCGATCGGAGCCGATTTGGAACACCTCAATGTCGTTTGGTTTGGAGATCTTGGACACCTCGATGTCCTGGAATTTGGTGAAGGTGCTTTGGTCCTCATCGAATTTGTAGATGTGTGAGCCTCCAAAGAGCTGAGCCACGATGATGAATACTTGGTCTTCGATCACCACTGACTTGCATCCCACAATGGACTGACCTAAAAAAAAATAAAGATGTGAAAACCAGATTTGGTTGTGCAACTGCGACTGACGTCACTTTTTCTTCTTTGTGGCCAAAACAGTCCAAATGTCACTATATTCGATTTTAACCCTTTCTGGGAACGGCGGTTACGGCAGCAAGCAGCTTATCGTGTTATCATCAAAAAAACCCTGGACCGCAAAATACGAACCATGTTGTTCTGGTACTAATAGTACATTTTTTATTTCAAATTAAAAACAAATCAACTATAATATGAAGAGAGTCATTAATTATTGCTCCTTTAGGTTATTGTTAATCCCGACTCGCTCTTATTTAGCTTACTTCGTAAAGTTTCATACTCATGCGTGCTGTCACTCGTGCACAGATGTTACACAAGCTATCAATATTACACGAGTTGCTGAATAAAATTCACCTTATATTTAAAGAGCAAGTGATTTGTAAGTGAATTGCCTGGCAAAAAAGTCAGGTATTAGCTTTCAAATTAGCAAGAGAGCTGTGAGCCAACCGCTAATTTCAAAACCATGACATGTGGTTTTGAAATGTTATTTATGGCCTTAATTTTAACCAAATATCAATTGAATGGTTTATAATTATTTTTCATAACACACAAAAAGCCCGGGGACTGCCATGAATCGGTGGACAAGCGTACCCGTGATGTTATCATAAGTCCTGAAGTTCATTTCAATGTGATCCCACTGAAGGACCATGCAGCTCTCCACGCCAGGAGCGGCGACCGCCACGAAGACGTCGTTCTTGTAGCTGAACGTGTCGATGGAAAGGGATTCTGAGCTCACGCTTTGATGCAGGATGAAATCTGCCAAATGGGAATTCCCATCATCAATGTTGAGTCATAATGCACCAACCTATAGCTTCCGTTTTGAAGCAATGTTATTTTGACGCCTCTCTCCCTATAATTTGTTCATTTCACTCTGTGCAGTATGCATTGCAGATATCATTTTTTATCTTTCTTTGCCTCAAACCATCTCTCCGTTTGGTTTCAAAGATGCTGAAAACTCCCACTGTTACAAGAGAGCTCAGTTGTGATAGCCTTAGTGAGCTCTGCAGCACTGACTTTCCAAATGCTATGACGTTGCACAGAAATTTGCACAGTCCTGGCCGAGGGAACAAAATTGGAAACAAGATTAGGAATTAAACTACAGGTACTGTATTTGAGTTAGTAGTAGTGTGTGCGTGTGTGTTACTTCTGGGTTGAGTGAAGTTGACGCATCTGGTTGCCGCTGCTCACCCGCAGAAAATAATACCCTGTGACTGTAACTGAGTGTAATTGAGAGTTTTGAAATGTGCATATACATGAAATGTGTTATTATTTAGTTAACCACATTTAAAGGATAACCGACGCCTTCGGACAAGTTGTGTCCATAATGTGTAAAATCACTTCAAATGACTTCTACTGAGCGTATTTTACAAAGGACAACGACACCATTTTTTTGTTTCCTAACTGACATCAGAAAAACGTTTTGTAGCATCTAAAATACCCAAAACACGCAGAATGATATTTTTAGTCAAATGCAAAACACCAATAAAAATGATTGAAAGTGTCCAGAAACGACTTCAAATTGAACCCGGAAGTGGCCAGTTTCAGAAGGTCCCGCCCCCTTGTTTGTGATGTCACGCCAAGACATCTTGCCTTGCTCGAGAATCAAAACAATGGCTTCAGATTCGGAGAAGATGCTTTCTTATTACTCATCCAGTTATGAATATGACTCAAATAGTTCTGAAGAGGAAAACTTAAATGTTTGCAATTGATTAAAGAAGTTATTCCGTCATTTTGAGGCATCTGCACAGAAATGTAGCACCCAGAAAATGCAGAAGATTGCGCCAAAGCTCCGTTGGAAATGGGCTGATTTGTCTGCTTGGAATTTGTATCAGCGAATATCAAATAGTTGTCTTGGTGCAACACACGATTTACCATTGCGTTATTTATGTGTTTTCCTTCTAATTTTGCCATTAACACGACATTTTCATACCAAACAAAGTACCGCAAAATGCATTGTGTGTCCTTTTTTTCGGTCAGGGGCGTTCCAGACGTGACGTGACGTCAGGAATCGTCACCAACTCGAAAAAAAGACTTCCTGAATATTCAGCGTGAGTCTTAAAACGTAAAATATAGCTATATGCCGTGAAATCTTTGTAAAATACGCTAAGTAGAAGTCATTTGAAGAAGCGATTTTACAAATTATGGACACAACTTGTCCGGAGGCGTCGGTTGTCCTTTAAATAAATTAGCCCCACTGGACTAACTAAACGTGCTGTAGTGACATCATCGTCTGTCTTCTGATTGGTTGGTCAGAGGAAGCAAAATTTGACCACAAAATGTTATCAGTCACGATCTCTCACAAGACTTTTAAAAATCTGGTTGGTTTCATGAATTTTGTGTATTATTCAAGCGTGATTTGAAAATGTTACGAGCTAAATATCATTTCTGGATGTGGCGGAGGTTGTGTATTGTTGTTTGCTCACCAGTTGAGATGCACTCATTTTGCAAGCTCATGTCATTGAGGCGCCGGTCCTCGAGGTCCTCCGGCCCGGCGCACGATACGTCGGACACGGTGGTGTTGGTGTTCCGCAACCACGTCATTAGCCACTTGGCTCGGCAGTCACACTGGAAGACGTTGCCGCGCAGGTCCCTGTTGAAGATGACTGTTGATGATTTTGCCGCGGCGAAAGAAGAGCAATCCAAAATCACCAAACTTACAGTTCGATAAGAGAGTCCAGCTCACTGAAGAGATCCCGAGGCAGCGCATTGATTTTGTTGTTTGCCAACGACCTAAACCCGCAAAAAACAACAACAACAACAACAACAAAAAAACGCACAACCAAACACAACAAGCGATCAAATCTTCACCCCTGTCACCTGTTTTGTCACACATCTCCAAATGAACCAAATGGAAATCAAGGAACATACAGATGGGTGAGGTCCCTGAGTCCTCGGAAGGCATATTTGGATACGGTCTCAATTTTGTTGCTCTCAATAAACCTGTCCAAGAAAAACAACTTGCTTCGTCTGTTTACCAAACATTCACTTCGAACGACACACTTACAAGTACTCTAGATGTGGAAGGCCAGAGAAGGCATCATCCCTTATGGTGGTGAGAGAGTTGGAATTGAGAAGCCTGGAATAAAACAAAATATAGATGCATGTGAAAAGCTTAATATTGGGGGGACGGCGACATTTTCTTAAATGTGCCGTTGTCACACACTGGCAGTGGCACTTGGGGAGAGTGATAGCTCGTCGTGGCAAACTAAAGACTTGGACCGCCACGTCAAAAGATTTTAAATGATTTGTCATACATTTTACAAGTTAATCAATCTATTTGTGACTTTCATGCACAAGCTACAAAATAACATTGGGCTCCAGACTTGCCCATATCATCCACACCAAAATGTGATAAAATGCGATTGATTTTAGTCACAATGTGCATAGATTGCCACGAGAGGGTACTCAAGCTTCTGCCCCGGACGAAAAAAAGTACAGTGAGACCTCAACTTACGAACTTAATTGGTTCCCAGACAGAGTGTGTAAGGCGAAAAGTGTGGATCTAAAAAAAAAATTCCCATAGGAAACCATTAAAATGGGAATAATCCATTCCCGGGTTTCCATAAAATATACTTTTCAACTAAATAAGCCTTAAAACTACACACAACATACCTTATTCTATGTATAATAAATGTGCTATTGTATTGTAATGAAATAAATACACTGCATTGTATCATAAAGTCACTTTATTTACATTAGTGATGGTCATTTATGGCTTGATGGAATGGCGTTGGAGGTCGAAGGTCAAAGGGAATTGCTGTTTGGAAAGAGAGGCGCATTACATGAGGACTGTAATTAAAGAAATAAACTGTGCTGTAAAGTTTTATTTACCTTTTTGATGGTCGTTGATGGCTTATGGAAGGAGAGTCACCTTCCATAAGGACTGTTGTGTGTAACTTAACCTATGGTGCTGTTCGGTCGTGTGCTACCGCCGAAGATCACTCCGCCAGCCGTGGTGGGTGTGTATTATGAAAATAGTGCTTATTATAAGGTTTAATTTTCATAAATTTGACGTTTGTAAGACAAAAAGTTTGTAAGTTGAGGTGTTTGTAAGTTGAGGTCTCACTGTATTCTATCTGTAGCTTTTTTTTCTTCGTCAAACTGATTTTGCACTTTATTTCCATTTCGAATACATACATATTTTTTGGTAAAGTTAAGTTTCACATTATACATGATAGTGGAGAAAAAGCTTTAAAATGATCAATTTTATGTCATTTTTATTTATTGTCACAGGGACCTACTATATTTGAACGGAGGTGCGTCGTCTTTTCATATTCTGTCGGTTCCCTTCACCTCCATTAATAATTGTGTTGATTTTGTTAAAAAAGAGCTGTTTTTCTTAATTGTATAATTTTAACAACGGGTGCCCATTCTTGGGGGATGCAAATAGGAATCGTTCCCTTACAGCAGCTGGAGTGACGGCATGTGTGAGAACATTGCCTCTTTGACCTCTGAGAAAGTGCCATTGACGACGCTCCTGCAAGCACAACAAAACATCATATTTCCAACACGTTTGATGGATGTGAAATTATAATGACCTTTCGTATCCTGAGACTGCGTCAACTAACAGGCTGGAGTAGGAGTGGGGGCGGCAGCGAGTACTTACAAAGAAATGATGTCGCCGGTGGTCGTCCTCGGGACAGAAGAGGAGCCCACGCAAATGATGGACTCCTTGGAGCAGCTGCAAGTTGAAGGGCAGCGGGCAGGTTTTTTCGCCAGGCTGCCGCACAGACACACGCAAAGCAAAATCCAAAAGGCTCCCATCGGTGGCATCCCTGCTGCTGCTGCTTCTACTGGGTTTGCATGAGGCAGTCGGAACGGTACCGGGAGGGCAGGCAAGGCAGGTTGGCTGGCTGGCTGGCGCGTTTCCACCCTGCACCACGCGACGCAGCATCGGACGGCAGCGAATCAGCGGCGGCCCCCACCCACTACTCCCCCATCCCCCCAACGCGCACTTTCATTATTTATTAAATAAATCATTATCCTGCTTAAACAAGCAAGCCCCGCAATACTGACAACAATATGGAAATAACGCAGAGGCTATGAACCATGAACAACACGCAATAATTCAGAACCCGACCCCATCACGCGCAAGGAAAAAAAGTACTGCAGTATGGTGGACCACGGCCTCCCAATAAAACGTCTCTTGTTATGTCGACTTTTTTCAAAATTGAAGAGTTTTCAAAAGACGACAACTGCGTCGTTGTAACATAAAACAAACACTCTATTTGCATTTTAAACGAGTGGCTTTTAATTGCAGTAAAAATAAAGACAAAGAAAGGGCATCAATTGCATCTCTGAACAAAATTAATTGTTGTCAACTTTTAATAGGTTGAATCTAATGCCAATTCCAACCCAAGTTTGGCTACGAAAAGGTTCCTCCGCCACCCAGCATTCCCATTTTCAAAATGGTAAAACATCCTCGAAAGAGTTACCGAAGTACCCATTAAAGCACTCCAAGATAACAGTCATTTTTTACTAACATTGGTTCAATGATAATCAACAGACGAAATAGAATTATTCCAGTTCACTTTGTCCCTGTGAGGGTTCTGAAAACAGAGCATGTTAGTCACAGAGTTCCACAAGGATCTATCCTTGGACTCATATTATTATGGTCCAACAATCATCCTGACCACAAGATCAAATAGGAATAACATGATTGTTATTTAAAAAACTCCGTAAAGTGTAGGTCGGTTGTTTACAACACTCTTCCTATGCGTTATGTCAAATGGAGAAAATATTTATGTTCACTTATCAGGTAATTTCATCTCATATGACGGTTTTACATCATCCTTTTAACCATTATTTTAGAGCGTAAAAATATAAATAGAAGCGAAATTGGTGCATATTTGAATTTAACTCGATTCGGATTCTGATGACGGAGGTGCAGAACTCCTTTGAACCGGCTTTGCCTCCTTGCACAGCGTCTTCAAGCACTTGTCCAGCCTTTTGATGCAGAGCGCCACATCGTCACGGGAGATGCCCACGGCGGCTGCCGCGTTGAGGTACGGGCACGGGTAGGTTTCGGTGTGCGACATGAACCCTCGAAAGGTGTGCCCGCAGATGCTCTGCTCCTTGCCTAGCGCAACAACCCTGCAAAACAGTCACCCCCCCCCCGCCAATAATGGCGTTTTTCGTGTGCAATCGATAACCGAGAACTGCAAAGAAGCCCCAAAAGCAGCTCATTACAATTCTGCAGCCATGCGTGAACTGGCAGAAATTCTTTGGCTCATGACAAGGAAAGAAAATCAAGCAGCCAAGGGAGCGAGTGAAGACGCAATCTAATCTTATTGGAGCGAGAGGGGAGTCTAAATATTGGAGGCCATCCCGCTTACTTCGTACCTCCATCTCCCCGCTTTTTTTTTTCAACAATTCAACAATTGGCAAAAATCACTCCATGACTTGCCGATTGTTTTGCTCCATGTGTCTTCACTTGGTGCCTGCAGGGTTATTATTATTTTGGATTTTGATTCACTTTTATTTCATTTAATCTTATTTTACAAATTCAGTTTTAATTAGCATTGCGGATTTGTTCGCTTTGATTTTTTTGCAACTTAGTTTAGTTTTAGAATCAGATTTCTGTCTGTCCGTCCGTCCATCATTTATCCACATATCCATCCAGGTATGCATCTATGTGTATATATTTATTTGTTTATTTATTTATTCATTTGTATATGATTGAAATACTAAAATAACTGGAGTCGAAATGAACTCCCAGAGGTTAGCTATTAATTAATGTATTAATTGACAAAGACGAAAAACAGGATGTTTTTGATGCAGTCATCATTATTTCAATATATGTATATTTATTCAATATTTATGTATTCATTCATTCATTTGTCTATTTATTTATTTCTATTTATTGACGTATTTATGTTTATCTAGTTATTTATTCATATTAACTTGATATATATGTATAAATTCATTGATTTATATTTATCTATTTATTTGCATATGTATGTATTTATTCATTTATTTGTCAAGTACATGATTGAAATACTAAAATAACAGCAGTCGACATGAACTCCCAAAGGTTAGCTATTCATTAATATATTCATTAATAGTATTTATTACATTCATTAATATATTGTCGGATGGAGGACGCCGAAACAATGGTGATAAACAGGACATTTTTGCTGCATTTGTCATTATTTCAATATGTATTTATTCTTTTAAATATCATTTCTTGCTACGGTGTTTAGTATAGAACATATCGCGCCAAGACAAAAAGGCCATAGGGTACGGTTCGTACCTGGCTCCTGAAACTTGGCGAGTGAACAGCATGGCGCCCAGCTGAGTCGGCCCCTGGTCGCAGTCCGCCCGCAGCCTGTCGAGCGACATGGCTGACGCACCAGAAAAAACACAAATGTACATCAAACAGACCGGAAAGTGTGTTCGGAGGTGCTGCGCCGTAGAGGGCGTGCTCACCTAGCGAAATGGGGTTATGAGGGGTGTGAAGCAATCGCTCGCCGTGCACCAAAGCCAACTTCTTCAATTCCTCGGCCAGGAATGCGTAAATCTCCTGCAAGGAAGCACAAACTGTACGTGAGCATATGGAGCTTGGCTAGCAAAAAATAAAAATACATTTAAAAAAAGGACTACAAATAGCTATTTTGTGTTTGGGAGCCTTTTACTGAGCGGGTTGCTTGTTCTGTAGCCACAAAGGGACATAAGTCTTCTTGTGCCGGTCCCAAGCCCGGATAAATTCAGAGGGTTGTGTCAGGAAGGGCATCCGACGTAAAAGCTTGGCCAAAACAAACATGCGAATCAAACCTCTAAAGATGGAGGACACTGATTTGCTGTGGGGGAAAAGCTGTCAAGGGAAAAGCCGAAAGGAAAAGAAGAAGAAGAAGACTAGAAATAGCTCTTTTCACTGCCTTTATTGCTTTCCAAGCGATACTTCCGGCGTACAACCATTTGTGTAAAAAAAATAAAATAATAAAACTGATTTTTGAGAGCTTCTCATCTCAGGCATGATGCAATTTAAAACCTCAAGGAGAGTTTGCCTCATTATTTATGTACAATGCGGGGCAAGAGGCAGCATTAGTGAGCTTTAATGGTATTGGGTCACCAGAAGAAAAAAAAACCCTCCTCGATCCATGGATGACATTTTCGGGATTCATAAACAACATTGCATTTTTCCCCCCTTCTTTCGATTTTACCTTCCTTTCGATTAGAAGCTTCTTATAGCCGCTGGCTCCCAGTGTGAGAAGCGTGATGAGGAGATCGAGGGATGGCGATGCAGATGCTCGGCCTGGAGAAACAAAACGATAATGACATCATTCCATTTAATTTAAAAAAATATGACAATGTTTTTTGATAATGTTGCTCCTTCTGTATTGCCCGTCTTGACCACCTGGGGGCGGTAGAAACCATACAAATGAATATCCAGTATTGCTCATTGAGGCGTTCTGAAGCACCGGTTGGATTCTAGGTCCGACTGCAGTGGATCTTGTCCCTCAAGCAACTCAAATGGGAATCAGAATATGTCAATAACTCTGGACTTGTCAGTGCGGCACTAATATTTGTGGTTCTATGAGTGAGAGTCCTGTTATGTTTTCTTTCGACATATTGTTTACATTTTTGCTCAAAAAGACTTGCTTATGTTCGCATTCTATTACCAGGGCTGTTCGTCAAGCTGTTTTTCATTTCAGAAACAGTTGTCAAATGTTTTATCATGTGTGTGAGATGATTTTGCCAAAGTCACCTATTGGGGCAATTTGCTGTACGAACATCTTTAAACATCTTTTTGCATCGTTTTGTTTTTCTTGGACTTCCTGACACGTCATATCCTGCCCGCCTTTACATGACGTCACATCCGGTCCGTCTTTTATAAAGGCTCTCCACACACGTCTATCTCTCTCTCTCCGTCTCTCCTCAACCGACCTCACAATGTCCCTGCTGTGTAAAAGATATATTCTGTTCAACAACTGGCTTCCTGCTGATTTCACCATCCCACTTCTAACACCCTGAAGAGCGATGAACCAAGAACGAATGATCGCTTTTAACCTATCATCACCTAACATCAAAAACAAAAAAAAAAACAAATAAAACATTGACAGAAACCTGTGTGACAATGCGCTCACTCGACCTGGGTAAGTCTTGCTAATCTCCTGTATGAAGCCTTCGTCAAAACCGGCGATGACGGCGCCCCCAACTGGAAGCATGAAGTTTTTATCCAAGCTTTGGACAAAGGCGTCGATTCGTCCGACACGGGCGCCCTGGGGGAAAAAAAAACAAAAGTAGATATGAATAGATAGGTGGAGTTCATTTGGGTGACAGATGATGTACAGACCTGCTGGATGAGGTGCATGCACTTGGATGACTGCACTCCGTATGCATTGTTGACGATGTGGGGGATGTCATATTTTGCACAAAGGGTGGATAACTCCTCCAGCCTATCACCATTAACAAGGACAGAACATAGGAAAACAATTTCAATCAAAAGTTCCACCCACATAACCAGATGCCACTGTGGTCTTTAAGCCACGCGTCTTTTCATTGTCTAATCCAGCGATTTCCACACTTTGGGCCATTTACCGGTATGTGGTTCGTTTGGTACCGGGCCGTAGAGAAAGAATACATAACCTTCATGACTTCCATTTTATTCATTTCAGAATCAGTTTTGTTTTCCGTTTTGGAATCTGTAATGTTTTATTTTGAAAAATTACCGGATTGTCTGTTGACAATATGTCACTCTTGATGCACGTCATGGAGCGCTTCTAGGTTACGTGATAGGTTACTGATCAAGAATAAGTAGTTATCATATTTAAAAGTTTCATGCTGTTATATGCTTAGTCAACATGTGTGACTCGAATACACAATTGAAGCTACAGACAACCTGGGGTCAATCAGGTCAACAGACACAGCAAGTTAAACTGTCAGCTTCATCTAGGAGATCTGGCCTGGCACAGAATTTAGGACTTGGGAAACTCCTTGTCACAGAAGTAATTTAGGACTTCAAACTCCTTCACAGGAAGAGGCCATTAGCCAGGTTACAAATGTATCAGTTCATAGAAAACACAATGTTTTATTGCCTACAGCTCTTCGTGCTTAGAACTCAAGAGGTGTGGTATTCTAATAAAGAAAACTATGTTTTACTAATGGTTGTCCTTCAAAGGACAACCGACGTCACTTTTTTGTTTTTTAACTGACACCAGAAAAACGTTTTATAGCATCTAAAATACTCAAAACACGCAGTATGATATTTTTAGTCAAATGCAAAACACCAATAAAAATGACTTGGTGTCCAAAATCTGCAAAAAATTGAGCTGCGAATTGGGCATTTTCAGAAAGTCCCGCCCCCTTTCGTGACGTCACGCCAAGACGTCTTGCATTGCTTGTGAATAAAAACAATGGCTTCAGATTCGGAGAATATGCTTTCTTGTTACACATCCAGTTATGAATATGATTCAAATAGTCCTGATGAGGAAAGCATACATGTTTGCAATCGATTAAAGAACTTATTTGGGCCATTTTGAGGCAAACGGGCGGGGGGTAATGTCTCACCCAAGAAGAGGCAGAAAAATGGCGACCAGCTCCGGTGAGGAATGAATTAGCTCGTTTCCACAGGCTGATACTATCTTTCCATGGAGTTTGCCTCCCTCTGCTGGCGGCTTTTGGTAGTAAGACATGGTTTAAAAAAACAGTACAGCAAAATACATTGACGTGATGGAAAGACTCGACAATGGGTCTTTTTTACGGTGAGGAGGCGGTCCTTTTCTGACGTCACGTACGGACTCGTCACCAACTCAAAAACAAGACTTCCTGAATGTTCAGCGAGAGTCTTAAAACGTAAAATATAGCTATATGCGGTGGAATCTTATTAAAATACTCCCAGTAGAAGTCATTTGAAGCTATTTTACAAATTATGGACACAACTTGTCCATAATATATTTTACGTTTTAAGACTCGCGCTGAATATTCAGGAAGTTTTGTTTTCGAGTTGGTGACGATGCCTGAGGACGTCCCTGACCGAGAAAGCGACACACAATGCATTTTGGGTACTTTGTTTGGTCTGAAAACTTCGTGTTAATCCGTGTTGTTGGCAAAATTAGAAGGAAAACACACAAATAACGCGATGGTGAATCGTTGTGTGTTGCACCAAGACTACTATTTTATATTAGTTGACACAAATTCCCAGCAGACAAATCAGCCCATTTCCAACAGAGCTTGGGCGCCATCGTTTGCATTTTTTGGGACACTACATTGCTGTCATTTACGGCTCGAATTGATATGGGAGGACTCCTTTAATCGATTGCAAACATTTATGCTTTCCTCTTCAGAACTATTTGAATCATATTCATAACTGGATAAGTAACAAGAAAGCATCTTCTCCGAATCTGAAGCCATTGGTTTGATTCGAGAGCAAGGCGAAGACGTCCTGGCATGATGTCACAAACAAGGGGGCGGGACCTTCTGAAACTCGCAATTTCCGGGGTCATTTTGAAGTAGTTTTGGGACACTTTAACTCATTTTTATTTGTGTTTTACCTTTGACTAAAAATATCAGCCTGCGTGTTTTGGGTATTTTAGATGCTACAAAACGTTTTTCTGATGTCAGTTAGGAAACAAAAAAATGGTGTCAGTTGTCCTTGAAAGTCTCATTTTAAAGTCAGAATTTTGAGGTTAAAATCAGAATTCTGAGAGTATTCTCAGAATTCTCACAGTGAGAATTCTAATTTCAACGTGAGAATTCTGAGATTAAAGTGAGAATCTTGCCAACCTTTTGTTTTTCCTCTTTGTCCCTAATCCTCTTCCATACCATTAAAATATTGCCTGACATTGAACCGCTCCGTTGTAGATAAAAAAAGGTGGGGGCGGCTGGTCTAACCCAAACTTGAAATTGCATCGCAACATTGATGTGTTTGTATCACACAATGACTGAAGACCGAGGAAAGTGTTCGCCTTACCTGTCGGGCACTCGTGGCGCAAAGCACGACGTTGTGGAATGGACGCACAGGATACTCTCAGCTCCAAGTTTGTGGATTTTGCGTTCCACGGCAGCCACGTCAGTTCGTAACTCGTCGCCCTCCAGCACGTTTTCCACCACGACAGGCGCGAAGCCTGCAAGCGACACAAACGCGCATGAAAGGGTTATCAGACATAAGGGTGAGAGGTCTCGGGCGAGCGATGTCTCACCTGCTGTGATCATGGCCTTGAAACAGGACTTTTGGTCGATGCGTGGCCAGATGATGTAGCGGGCCATCGGCCGCCGTTGGCGCAGCGTCAGAAAGCACAGAGTTAGGCTCATGCCGGTCGCCATGGGAACCACAAAGCAGCTCTTCACGCTCCTCACACCTGTCGGAAACAAGAGTGTGGATGCAAGACAAATACAGTAAAGTCTCGTTATATCGATAGTCCCGGTTATATCGATACTATTTCTATGCACGCACGGAGAAAATTACATGCAAACAGGGTCGGATATATCGATAGTCCCGGTTATATCGATATTTTTTCGGACTCCCTTGAATATCGATATAACGAGACTTTACTGTATAATATCTACAAAACTTCAAAAATAATAACATTTTGAGTTAGTTTATCTAAAATTCAAATTTAATTATTGGATTGAATGTCTATGTGCTGTTCAGCAGTTTTAAATGGTAAACATTATGCAGTACAGCCCTTTGCAAATGGTGTAATAAAATACAGGAAAATTAAAACACGTGTCTTGATGATGATGAAATGATTTCGTTGGTTGCCTCAAACCTTTTGTAGTGAAGCTTTTAAACATGTGGATGAAATATTTTTCCACCGAGGATCACACACCTGCCATCTTTAGAATATCCAGCACAAGCGCGTTGGTCAGCTTATTCAGTAGACTTGACCCGGCAGCTTTTGGCTGAATGGCCGCGATGTCACCTGAGCGGCCAATACCGTGGATCAACCTGTGTGTTATAAACAACAATGGCGGCCAGTGAACGCAATGAGCTTCAATTGGCTTCAAGAATGTTTGCGAGTCGTGTAATGCTGGACCTGTAATGTCGTCTTGCCACCATGTTGGATGCCACACGGCCTTCCCGTTCGCCCACGCCGCAGTTGCCTAGAAAATTGTTACTGTCCATGATTGCCAGTTCGTTCAAGAAGAGCTCGATGGTAGCCTCGCTCCATCCTTCCTCTGGACACTTCCTCTGCAGAGGAATGAAACACGTTAAATGAGACGAGAAAAGAAAAGGGAAGGGACTGCAAATGATGACGTTACCTGCTCCAGCAATTGCCTGATGAGCTGCTCGTGGCTGCGGCGAGCTTCACTCGCCTGTCGGATGTAGGACGCCGAAACAATCTTCTCGCTCAGCGTGAAGTTTTCACTGTTCATCGCTAATCAATACACGTGACGTATTAAAAAAAATAATTCATGACCAAGCCCTGCCAAAAATCATTGACGTCCATCCAAGTTTATAATTGCATGTGTATAGCACAAGAGGGCAGCAGATCACCATAAAGCATGGGCATAACAAAAAAAAAAAAAGTCATTTTACACACATACACACTCACGCGCGCTCGCACACGCACCCCAAAATTCCCTCTGCCCCTTTTTATGAAGCAAAATTTGAACATAACCACCTCACTTAGATCTAGGAAGGCAACAAGATGAACCAAACGAATGTACGAAAACACATTTTATAAAGTAACAAATAAACGTGCACACGTTTAAAAACAATATTAATATTGTTACTTGATTATTTTCAAAACGATTGGGAAATTTTCATCAAATGGTGAGTAGTTTTACTTTATTTGAATGTTATTGTGCCGATTGTGGCGGGCACAAGGACCAGGCATCTCACCCAGCAGGTGCACAGGAAGGGGCGGGTTTATGTTACATGTATTTCACTGCATTTTCAGTTTGAGAGAGATCCACTTGTTAGCCGTTGGAATAAACACATGTCAAAGTTCAGTCTTCTGTGCTCCTTCCTCAACGGCTAAACGTTGACCATTTTACATTTGAGTTAGTGGAGTGAGTGTGGTTTACTTCCGGGTTGAGTCAACGCTGGCGCGTCTGGCTGCCGCTGCTCATCTGTAGAAAAACTTATCCTGTGACTATAAAGTGTCCTTGAGAGTATTGAATGACGCGTATAAATGAAATGTACGACTGTATTATTAGTATTTAGTTGCACGCGGTGCATTCAAGTACACCCAACAAAAGAGGACATCTCAAAATCATATGGAAAAAATAAGTAATTGGCGAGAATGAAAGCTAAAACATACATGCAATTTTCATTGACAGATTACATTTTCAGGTGGTGGAAAATAACTTTACATATTACAATATTTAAAAGCGCCAATCTTTTTAGTCTGTCACGCAGACTGTGCATTTTCACGTCGATCCTTTCAGCTACAAAGCAAAGCAACTTTTTAAATACGAACAAAATCAACAATACACCCAACAATAAAAAACAAACTCAACCCTCGCAGAATTTACTTCTTTTAAAATTCATTTAACAGAATCACCTTGATACGGTCCAGTCGCGGAAGCAAACACGGAAGCGGCTTGTCATGTGATAAGAACCACGTGATCAACGCTGCCCATTTCTTAAAGGGCTATCATATAATTTGACGTCAATCGACATTTGATATATTAATTTCAATTGTATGAACACAAAATTCGAAATCACGAATTCGAATCCCAATTATGTTAATTGTACGATACCGTAAACACATTGGAATATTCAAAAGTGCACCAGAAAATACATTGATGACAAAATTAAAAAAAATCGCTCTTTGTCCACTCAGGCTGCTTCGGTGATTCTGGACGAGAAAGACGGCAAGTTGTTGGCATAGCAGGTTTTCAAATGCAACAGCTATGCCAACATCTTGCCTTCCTTCCTTCCTGGATCAATTTTTGAATATTGCCAACATTTGGCATACAAGGTCCAGTTGTTCTTCGCCCGGGAGAGGCTCTGGAAGGAAAAATAATATTTGCAGCGCCAAATGTGAATGTGAAATACGTATTTGATTACAGTACTGTACTTGTACTTACCTGTTGAGATGTTTGACTCAAATGAGCCACCGTCATGGGTCCTGCCTGAAAGTGAGCCTTTTGGAAGAGCACGAGGAAGTTTGACGCTTCGAAATGATCAGTTTGTCACCGCCTACTTCTGTGCATTTGCAAAGCCGCACGACGGACTATTGTGCAGTATTTAAGGGCGGTCAGATCACAGAAGGAGGTGCATTCGTTTATTGGGTCTCCGTTAACTGTTATAGAAAAAGCTCAGAAGCCCTTGCCACAACCTGCAAAAAAACCCCACTCCAACTACGAATCAAAGCCTGACTGTGACTTCACCGTGGGGCATTTCCACCCTATACGATTTGCTGATGATGAGATTTGGTACATTCATGAATCACACAATGATTCAAAAAGCGTCTAACCAAAAAAGTGAGCAATATGCGAGGAAAGGTTCTTGCTCTCAATGAGCAGAAGAAAGAAACCGAGTCACGGTGTATACGTTTAGTCGTACATGCCTTTTGAACGAGAACTCAAGTGGGCATCACTCAAGTGACTATCCTTGATGCCATAATAACACTGCGTTCCTGACTCTTCCAACGCCGATGACTCACTTTCTTTTTAAGGTGTCGACTCGGCCACTCCCGGAATAAGCAGCATATATTTTTTGGGTCTGTTCTTGTTGAAAGGTTACCGCGAAAAAAGGAATCACAGCAGACAGGCCTTCACAACAATGACTGTCCTGTCCCTTGTTTTTAATTTTAAGTTGGATTTAGGTCAGAGTTCTTTGGTCGTCTCTTGGTCACACGGTCCTTTTTGTATTTCACAGACTATCCATTTCAGTAACGCACACGGGTGCACCAGCAGCTTGTGAGTCAGTCCAAGTCTGCTGAGGCCCCCTTTTTCATGACCATCCAAGCTGCCCCCTTCAAATAAAATCATGAGTCGACGAACACTAGCCTCTCTCTCATGAGACATTTTCTGCTGAGTCAATCCTGAGCACGCCCTATGACAGTGAACGAGCAAAGTCGACTCAATCGCCGACCGGCCCGTGCGCTGCTAACTTTTCCCACGAGAGCCTCCCACGATGACTAATCACTGGCACATCAAACAGTGAATGGGTTGACGTGTCATAAAATGAGAGGAAAATTCTCCAGACAAGCTTCTCACGTTTGACTGGGGACTCACATAATACAGAGGTCAAAGGAAATTGACCTTTTTTGTACAGAGCAACACATTTACTAATTTTTAATGACTTTGTAAGTCTCCAGTGTGGCTCGACAGTTCTATGGAAATGAGTTGGACAAAAAATAGATTCTCTCAAATACTGTATTGTAATTGTCTAGTTCAAAATGGCATGACTTTCACTCTTCAATTCATGTTATCGTTTTTAATTTTTTTTCCTTGAATTTGTTATATTTTCTCTGCTAATATTTATTTTCATAAGTTAAAAAAACGAACAAAAACTGGATCTCGCTTTCCCAATTAAATAAACGCTATCAGTCTCGTCTGTCGCTTGTTTATTTAAAATAGAGACGTGTCCAAATATGACCACAAGAAGGCGCAACCTTCCCACTGTTAACAACGGTGAAATAATTCAGTCAATTGCCACCAGCTCATAAAAAAATCCTATCCAAATGTTGGTCGAGTCATTTTCATACAAAAGCAAACCCCAATATCATCGTTGCATATTCGAATCAGATAAGCTTTATTTGCTTCATTATATACTTTGTGTTTGTACATAGAGACAAATGTGTTGTACATATATAGATTATATGGTTAATTTGTATCTATATATATGTATGTATATATGTACACGTGAAATCAATCTTCCATGATCACCCCCAAAAATAAAGACATTTCCAGTGCAAAACGTTGATTGGTGACTTGTGGCAATTAATTCACTTACCTTCATCAAGCACAATCAAAAGTCCTTTCGACGGCATCATTCAAGCAACGTGGCCGAAGAGCAACTTTGGAGTCCACCTTGAGTTGATTGCTTGGGCCTTCACACGCTTACAAATGATTGTCCAAACTCAAGCAAAATTAGCTAACACTATACAGTATATACTAAACAAGCGTTAGAGAGGCAGTTTGTGGATCTATCACTTTTTTTTGCAATTCAATATGTGAAAAAAATGTCAGCAGCTACAGCCCCATGTAGGTTTGCTCAACATGAGTATATATAAAAAAAAATATCCAAACCGGCTTTGCTTGTTTGAAACAAAAATAGATATTTACAAAGTAAAACCATGTTCTCTTTTTGAATTGAATGCATAAAAGTGTCGCGTTCCGTTGTACAGTCGGTGGGTAACCAGCCCAAAATAACTCGAACGCAGAAACTTTTTTTTTTTTTTGTTTTGTTTTGTTCTTGTGTTAGTCACGTAATCGCCACCAAGATGCTGTACAGAGAGTAGAGGTCAAAGGGTGTCAAAATGGAAATGCGGTTGGGTGCAGGGCAGACGCATGACACCACGTATATTGCTGTTTAATCCACATTCTCGTCGCACACATCGTGAATCGGAACTGTTTTGGCGCACGAGACAAATGAGTGGAGTTTATTGGTGTTCTAGCATAGCGCCCCTAGAGAAAGGGAGGGTCATTGCAGTGTTGAAAGTGCTGTTGACTATACTGTTGCGGTCACTTTTTTTCCTACGTCAACACTGCGTAATGGTTTAATGTTAGCATGTAACACGATGGAAAACATTTTGGTATATACGTTTAAATATTTTTTTACATTTTGGTATACGTTTAATGTTTGTAAAAAGCGGATTACTACTATTTGTCTTGAAGTGTCATTTTCTTTTCTTCTTCAACTGCGATTCAAGCCCAAGGCGCAACACGCTGACTAATCTATCAATTGTGACACGTTTACACCAAATGTATTATTTTGACTTCATTATGGAGAACCCAGTGGCTCCTTAAATACTCATGCTTTTCAATCCAGAAACCTTGTTTTTTTGTGGTAGTGTGAATGTGTTATCTACAATCCAAGGGAGCAGATTGTTCTGCTACAGTCCATCTTATGCTACTGCTAATTATTTCATGGAAAAGTGTTGAAATTGAAAAAAAAGAAAATCCTCTGAAAAGAGAGCTTGCGGTGAACAATGAAGTCTTGCGAAACTAGTCCGTCTGCTTTTAGTCTTGGTTTAAAAGAGTCTTCCATTTTGTTATCCGTATTTCTTGCGAATTCCCGACAGGAGAGGGCTTCATCGGTTAAACCAACAAGTTAATAGGAGGTGGTTCTCCTCAACCTGCCAGTCTCGATAAACCTGATCTAATAACACTAATGACATGCATAACGCTTTTGAGATTCTGTGCGCCTGTAATGCACCCTCTTATTAAAGAACACTGAAAATCCACTCATGCCAGACTAAGGATAGTGCCTCTTTTGGCATCTCCACTGCACATTTTCCTCACTCCACTTCCATCCGGCGTATTTTCTTGTTGTTGTTGGTCACTAAAGAGAAAAGCTGGGGGATGGACCTTAGGTAAGGGGTGTCTGGGCCCCTCCTTCAGACGGACACGGGACAGATGAGCACCCGGTCCTCCAGCATGACGCTGACCACCAGGAAGACGAAGTAGAGCATGAACATGATGAAGCCCAGCAGCTTGCTCATGCGCCACTTGCAGGCGGCGATGGAAATGATGACGAAGAGGAGCATGAGGAAGAGCAGCACGATGGCACAAAAAAGCCCGTTGGAGCTCACTGCCACCGGACTCAAGCCACTGAACAGCGACCACATCAGCCACGGGAACGGAAGCCTGTAAAAAAAAAAAAAAAACACACAGAGCGTGAGTCGAATCACGTCAGAGGGAAAAGTCATGACGTCTTTGGGTTATTTTTTTATCGCCTTTGCAGTCGGCATGTCGCAAATTAAATGGTCACTCTTTTAAAAAATAGTGAAAATAGGAGATAAAGTGTCCCCCTCCCTTCAGGTCAAGAACCTAGGTGTCATCCTCGATAGCTCACTATCTTTCCACTCCCATATAAATAACATAATTCGGTCTGCATATTTCCACCTCCGTAATATCAATCATCTCCTTCCATCTCTCACCCCTCGCACATTGCTGCTATCCTTATCCACACTCTCGTCACAGTCTCGTCACCTCCCGTATCGACAATTTTAACTCACTTTCCGTATCGACTATTGTAACTCACTTCTCTTCGGTGTCAATCAAAAAATTCTCCATAAACTCCAACTAGTCCAAAATTCCTCAGCCCAGATCATCACTAAAACCCCCTCCTTTCACCACATCACCCCTGTCCTCCAGCTTCACTGGCTCCCTATTAAACTTCAGATTGAATTCAAAATACTTATGTTTACATTCAAAGTCATCCATAACCTTGCCCTCCCCCTATCTGTCTGACCTGCTTCAAATTTCCATTCCCTCTCGGTCCTTCAGATCCTGATTCTCCCTTTACCTCTAAGTGCCTTCTGCCCATCTCACCACGACGGGGTGCAGAGCTTTCAGCCGCTCTGCTCCCAAACTCTGGAATTCACTTCCACCCAACATCCGTAATATTGACTCCATCTTACTTTCAAATCCCACCTCAAAATCCATCTGTTTAAAATTGCATTCATGGTTTAGTTCAATCAGCTATTTTATTATTGATCATTTTATTTATGGTTTTATTGTTCTGTGTATTGTTCTATTGATTGTGCGCTTGGAAATTAAAATGTATTTTATTAATATAATGTACATCTTGATAAATGAGGTCAATGATCTCAGGAAAAACTACTCTTCCGATCACGGAGCGGCACTTGTCAACAGCACACCAGAATTGATCACACATGATCAGAATTTTCATTCCGTTGGCTCATGCGGCTTCATTCCAATGGGTCTACGACACAGGTGTCAAAGTCAAGGCCTGGGGGCCAAATCTGGCCCGCCACATTTTATTCAGCCCGCGAAAGAAAATCAAACTCGTGAAATTCCATGATGGTTGCCAAAGGCCAAACCAAAATTTCAAATTGTTCCATGTCAACCACAATAACAATCATTATTTTTTAATTCAAATTTGCAAACTATTTATTTATTAATATGTTATGTGTTATGTAATATGTTGAGGGGATGAAACGTTCTAATGGCTTCCCCAAATTCATAATGGCCACCGAGAGGAAACCGTAACTACAACGTGGCCCGCAGCAAAATATTAGTTTGACACCCCTGGTCTACAAGTTACAAGCGCGTCTTTTAATGGGAATTCAAAGCATGCTGGTAATGCCTCAAAATGATTGTCAAGTTCGGTCACTGGAAATAGCTTGTGTTCAAATAAATACATTTGCATTGTTCAGTTACGATCTGAAAATGTTTCACAAGTGGTTCCGATTCTAAGGCGCAGGGTTCAAAACATCGGCGGACAATTACAATACAATACATTCCATATTGATTGATATTGCACTTTAACAACAGCTGAAGCTGTAACAAAGTCCTTAAAATGGACAACTATCATTTACAGGAAATAAAGCAGTCAGAAAGATAGTAGAAAGCACCAGGGAGGAAAATCAAGATCAAGTCAAATACAGTAAAGTCTCGTTATATCGATATTCTCGGGAGTCGGAAAAAATATCGATATAACCGGACTATCGATATATCCGATCCTGCGGCATGTAAATTTTCTCCTTGCGTTCATTGAAATTGTATCGTAATAAGCAGTACTATCGATATAACGAGACTTTATTGTACCAAAAAGTACAAGTGAGTTTTGAGACGGGTTTTTAAGATGGGCAGTGAAGTGGCTTGCCGAATGTTCAGTGGAAGGTCATTCCAGAGAGTGGGACCAGCAACAGAAAATATTCAATCCCCTCTGAGCCTCCATTTAGTTTTTGGCACAGCTAATAATGTCAGGTCAGCAGAACTGTCGCACGAAGGTGTGTATGGGTGGATGAGCTCGACGAGGTAAAGATGAACCAGGCCATTTAAAGATTTGAAAACAAATAATACGAATTCTAAAATGTATAGGGAGCCAGTGAAGGGATGCCAGAGTGGGAGTTATGTGCTCCCTCTTACGATTACCAGTGAAGAGGCGAGCAGCAGCATACTGAATTTTCGTCTCGTCGTCTATAAATGTGCCCTTATCACAAGAAGCCTACACGTTTGTACGAGGGCCCCAAATAGCAAAAGTGAATTTTGTACGATGCCCTACCCGACAGTAATGTCAAAGATGTTGGAGCCAACGGAGCTGGACACCGCCATGTCGCCGAGGCCCTTGCGTGCCACAATCACGCTGGTGATGAGGTCAGGGATGGACGTTCCAGCCGCTAATATAGTCAGACCCATAATCTCCTCTGTAATCCCGATGGTCTCTCCAACCTGCATAAAAAGATGGAGGGAGGGTGTATGAGAGGGGGGGTGGGGGGGAAGGGTGTCAGAGTAAATAAAGCCTCATCCGACGCTCTAGTTATGTTCTGCGTGACATTTGGGAGCTGCTCGATTGGCGTCACACAGGCGTGAGGCGAGATACCTGGTGGGCCCACCACACCATCAGGTAGGAAAAGGCGGCGATCCAGCAGATGGCGCCCAGAAAGGTGATAGGGAAGAATTTCTTGGACGACTGGAAAAAAGAAGGAGAGCATCATAAAAATGTCAAGCGAGGAGTATTCCCATGTGTCGAGAAAAGAGTGAGCCTACCGGTTTCCTGACGTCGGGCAATGTTAGCCAAAGCGGGAGGACGATGGGCATGATGAAGAGGTAGGTGAAGCGCTTGCGGCCGGTCTCGGGCCATGATAGGCTCAGAGGCTGGTCGTCTTCCTCCTCGTCTTCCGCCTGGAAGCCCGTAAACGGTCAATCAATTTCAGGCAGTGAAACATGGACTCTTATTGCGGTCGCTGCTATCTACATTGGACAATTTTGCACTCCGTTTTGACATTCCTCCGAGGATTATTTTATTTCCCACGGAGTTGGGAGGCACAAGTGGAAAAAACAGTCAGGGCCTGCAAAGCCTTCGCTGTTGGTCTAAAAAAAAATCTGAATCACTGACTGATGTTAATTATATGTCCATGAATTCTTATTCAATAATTCCAAATAGTCTTCAGCTTCCTTTCATTGCTTTTACTGTGTTGTGTTGCTTCCAGGTGTGTGTTTTCGTATTTAAGCATTTAACAAATCATATTCTGCCATCATTTGTTACCAGGGTCAGAATACCTGGATGCCTTCACAATCAGTTCTGTGGGCCCTGTCGCATAAAATAAGTGTTGATAAAACCGCTGCATGCTTTAACCAATCCGATTTTGAGTTGACGACACCAAGGCCTTATCGCAGGCCTTATTTCTTGGCTAAGGGTACCCTCTAGTGGACTTGTAGTAAGTCACAACACCCTTTTCATATGAGTCGTAGTCGCAGCTGTAGCTGCAGCAAGGTTGTATCATCAGCTGTTATTAAAGTGCAATCTACATCAATCTGTATTGTATTGTATTATCATAAAATTGCTATTAAGGGTTGGATTGATTTCGACGTAGCACTACCGAAGGCCGAGGTGTGAAATGCACGGCTCGCCACTGGTAAAAAACTAAAACTAAAATAAAACACAGAAACTGTCCAGTTTACTCGACCAAGTAAGCTAAAGTACGATTGCGAAGTACAACTGCTTTAAAACGATACCATTACGGCAATGTCGACACAGGTAGCTAATTGAATGTAGCCTAGCGACGCACCGTAGCACATAGCTAAACTCGAAGAGTTCTTCTCCTATTCAATCAAATGCTGACGTCAGCGTCCATGTCACTCAACAGGCCCTATGTCCAATGTCACAGTCTCTGCAGTTGGCAGCCCCCCCCCCCCACGCATAAATTGCACGGTGGTATTATAGCTCGCACCGGGAGGCTGCCATTGGTCTATTTATGATTGGATTTCATCGCCATGCGGGGGAGGGATGCTCCCTACTTGGCAAATGCCAGCCCCTCCCCCCTGCCCCCCCCATTTAAAAACAGACCAACGTTGTACCTGCTGCAAGGGAAACGCGACATTTGATCCGACTTTGATGAACGTGATTCATTTATATGACATTCGTCCACGCTGGGAATGTAGAGTTCGTCTTCAAAGATATTCACGCGGGGACATTATTTCAATCCCATAATCCACCGAGGACGCGCGGGGGATTCGTTGTGAGCTCCTCTAAAGACGGGATGAGTCAGAATTTCTCTGTCGTTTGCAAGCGGGAAGCTTTCGCTTTCTCATGAATATTCAAAAAGGGAATATTTGGATGCAGGAGGGGCTGATTTTAATAAAGAACTAAACAAGCGTGGGCGGGGAGGGGGAATAATTTGTTTAGCTTCCGGGATACTGCAACGCAAATTTACAACTCGACCACTACTTTCTCCTTCCTTTCCTTAACGCAAAGAATGAAAAATTGGTGTGATAGCACACGGAGCTCTTGGTGTCTTCCTGCATCACACAGACAGGTGCGCCGTGGGACGCATTGCTGAAAATAGCCACAAACGCCCCCCCAACCCCCTTGCACCCCTGATGCTTTGGCACTGGACACCAGAAAAATGATCTGCCTTGAAGGGCAATAAAGGACAAATGACAAAAAAAAAAAAAAACAAAAAAAACTGGACTCATACATTGTAAATAGCACAGCCAGCTTATGTAGAGTAAATACAGTACCTTATTTTCCGGTGTATAAGGTGCAACCCCGATAAGTGGTGTATTTTAAAGCTTTGTTCATATATAAGGCGCAACTTCAATGAATGGAAAGGGTTTTCCAAATATAAGGCACACCACATTATAAGGTGCTACAAAATGGATTCGGTGGCTGCTGACAGTAGTTGCGAGACCTGTTGTTGCTCAATATTACTTCACATATAACGCACACCTGCACAGAACGCGCAGGGTCATCTTTTGAAGAAAATCAAGGCTTTTTGGTGGGCCTTTATACTGTATATTTTATACTTTGCCCGATGTACAGTTCTTTTCTTCTGAACCATTTTCGTGCAATTGTACAGTTCAGTTTTTCTAACATATTTTTTGTTGATGCAATACTTTGTTTTTTTTTCGGCTCCCATCCCCTTTCAATTTTTCAACAGGGTAATTTGTGTTCCTCCCATTTTTTTCTGGTCTCAGAAGGAAAATATTACAGGAGGTGGTGGACTTGTTTCTTACCGCTTGGCCTTCTTGTCCCGCTGTGCCATTCATGGGCGGGGTCACCTCCACCTGCACGCTGGAACTGTTTGGCAGGTTCTTCTCTGCGCGGGCAAGAAAAAGATTTTGTGATGAAAGCACTTTCTCACCGGTATTCTAAAATGCAAAAGCCCTAAGTGCCTCTGTTGTGGCTTTCATCAACGACCGCCTTCCCAAATAGGGGAAAAAAAAAGGACATTTCCAGCCGAAATCAGCACTGCGCTACGATACTTAGCACGCAATCAAGAGGCTAACACACTAATGCGTCGCCGTTAACATAATTCGGCCTCACTTTGATTGCGCTGCACAAAGAGGCAATGAAAGCGATTCTCGCCCGCTGACTCCTCCGCCTCCGTCCTTCCTTTCAAGTGACACTTGCTCACATTAGCGGCCGGCTCGTCTCTATCGTGTGCTAAACGGTGCTTGCGCAATCCATTTGCCGCGTCTTGATCATGTCGCCGCGCCGTGTGCCCGCTATTTAGGTTCTCCCACGCCCGAAAAGCCATTCGAGGGGGACAATAGGGGACGTTGACGAGATGGGGAAAGTGACCATTTCCGACAGTGGTAGACCGTCAGGGCCTGCAAGGCGTTCTCTGCCGGCCTAAAAATATGTGAAACACAGACTGATGTGAATTATATTCTGTCCATAAATTCTTATTAATTAATTCCAAATTGACTTTCAGGTTCCTTTCATTACTTTTCCCCTGTTGCGCTACTTCCAGATGTGTGTTTTCATATTTAAGCATTGAACTAAACACATTTCAGCCATCATTTGTTACCAGGGTCAGAAATCTACCCGGACTCCTTCACAATCATTCTGCAGGCCCTGGAGCATCAATGTCGAAGAAAGTGTTGCTTTAACCAATCAGATTTTGAGTTGGCAACGCAAGAGGTCAGAGTTTTTGCAACTGCTCTGATCACTAGCCACTAGTGACAAGAGCAACACTGTATCGGTAGCGGGCTGCATAAGCAAATACATAGTTGCATTGATTTAAAAGCGGTTTTGTCAACCCACAATTGTTGAAGGAGGAGAATAAATGGATTTGGTTGCAGATTTACTGTGAAAGCCATTTTCAAGACAGACTTTTCAAGAAATGTTGGACATCATTAAGAAAGGTCGGACTAGCAAAAATATCAAATGATATTGCAATTTTATGACGTTATTATTGATGCTTTGCCATCCTTCGCCAATCATCTTCTCTACAGTGTGAAAGAGTGACTTCTGACCCCATATCATGAATCCACACATTCATGGTAAAAACTTGAATGGTGTAATGACAATACAGTAAAGTCTCGTTATATCGATATTCTCGGGAGTGGGAAAAAATATCGATATAACCGGACTATGGATATATCCGATCCTGCGGGCATGTAATTTTCTCCTTGAGTACATAGAAATAGTATCGTAATAAGCAGTAATATCGATATAACTGATATCGATATAACCGATATCGATATAACGAGACTTTACTGTAGTTGTTTCCTGGCTAATGGTACCCTCTAGTGCAGCGGTCCCCAACCCCCGGGCCGCGGACCGGTACCGGTCCGTGGGTCATTTGGTACCGGGCCGCGCAGAAAGAATAAATAATTTACATTAAATGAAAAATGAAAAATTACCAGATCACATCCGTCTACGACTTACTCTTGACGCATGTCAAAACGCTTGTCTAAGTCACGTGACACATACCGCTAAAATTAGCCCACTGTAACCTAGTAAAATAAATAAAAAAACAAACGTCTTATTTTGTTGTATTTATCCGCCGGTCCTTGAAAATATTGTCTGACATGAAACTGGTCCGTGGCGCAAAAAAGGTTGGGGACCACTGCTCTAGTGGACGTGTAGTAAATCACAGCACACTTTTTCACAGTCGCAGCTGTGGATTGATTAAGACGTAGCACTACGGAAGGCCTTCGATGAAATCCACCGCCTGCCACTGTAAATTGGACACTTTTACTCCAGTCATCAAAAATTGTGAACGTTTACTGGAACGCAACTGTTTATTTTTGTCGGGGTGAATTGAAGTGTGAATTCAAGGTTGTCACCTTGACCAGCCGGGGTGTACCGGTTTTTTTCGGGCAGTGCGTCATGAGATATTTTTTTTCAGAATGACAGATAAAAGTTACAAAACATCACCGGAAGGAAAACTGCGGTTGTCTTACCTGAACGGCTTGCGACGCCGTTGGCCTTCTCGCTGTCCTCCACTTGGCATTTCTTTTTAGCAATCTTGTGAAGAATGGAGGCTTTTTCTCGGAATTTCCCTGTGCAGGAAAAAAAAACAAATCAAAACAGAGCAGCAGACGCGTTGTTCAAAAAAACAAAGCACACAATGGCAGCCGCTGACTCGGGTTTTCTTCTTCTGTTGGCGATATGGCGCCTGTGACAAAAGTGATGATCCCGCGCGTTGTTGTCCTTGTGTTTGGGATCTGGAGGTCAGCCGGCTCATTTTGCTTTCTTATTAGCGGGTCACAAGCTAACGGGAGATGCGAGAGCTCAGTCAAGCGTCTGTGTAAGCTCTCAGTCTTTCTTCAGCTGTCATCTGTACTTCTTTGAAGGTGTCGGACGTTTCGCTTCTTATCCAAGAGGCTTCGTCAACGAACTAAAATCTTCTGCTGGTAGTTTTGGCTATCTATCTATCTATCTATCTATCTATCTATCTATCTATCTATCTATCTATATATATATATATATATATATATATATCTATATATCTATCTATCTATATATATATATATATATATATATATATATATATATATATATATATCAGACCACACAGATGACGGCTGAAGAAACCTTTTCATCAAAGCTCAGTCAAGCGAAACTCAAATGGGGGGGGGGGGTGACGACTTTTAGCGAGTCACATTGTAGCGAGCGACGGCAAACCCTATGACAACACGGAGGCACTCAATGGCGCTATACTCGGACTCTGATTAGCGTTCGTATGTGAGATTTAGTGATTTAGCAACAACAAATCACGCCGAATCATTCAAACGACAAACCCCAATGACGCATTTGAGCAAATGACAGCACATGGATCGCTGTGGTCGATTTCGCTAAATAAAAAAAGAATGCTAGCATCACGCAAAGGCTAAATGACGTCAATCGTGGAAGTCAATTAAAAGGTCACGACCTTGGCGTGCCCACCAGACCACACGCGGGTTTCCCTGCCGGCATGAAAATACCCACATATCGCCGTCATCCTTTGCAGCCTTCCTCTAAGTACGAAACAAACTTTTTGAGAATATCAGGACGCCGTGCGTGGCCTGCCTTCAAGCAATTAGCCTTTTTGGCAATCAATGCCTTTTTCATTTTTTGGAGGGTGAGCGTGCGGGTGATGTGTTGCTGTCAATATCAATTTGCGCTTGGCCAACCGTGTCGGCGTTTGTCTGTGACCTTCCGGCAAAATCGTTAGGCGCCACCAGCAGCATCTGTCTCATCCCAATCATCGCACAGACGCACGCCATCTATCATGTCTGCGGCTGAGCTGCAACAACAACTACACTTCACACTCTGGCCTTGACGTGAAAACATTTTTCTCATTGTGAAACTCTCGGTTTGAAAGTTTCAACACGTTCATCCCGTCAAAGATGTTACATTGAGGAAATATGTTTACGGCGAGGGCCATTTAACAGAATTGCGCCATCTACGTGAACACTGAGAGAAAGAGAGAGAAAAAAAAAACGTTTTTAATAGCTTCAAGTCGTCACTGTTGTGATGCTCAGTGTTTTTTTCCCTTGACACAAGCTCTGACTCTTATGAAAGCACCTTGTGGATGACTCACTCCAACCGGGAAAATTTAGCCACGCAGGCTCCCGCATCGCCGCCGAAGGTGCGAATGGAAGCTCTGGAAAGGATTGGTTGATTTTTCAGTGAAAGAATGAAAAAAAAGAAGAAAAGCTTCTGTCGCAAAGGGCGGATGACTGCGCCATGTTTTCTTTTATTTTTAAACCAGCATGCCTCCCTCTTTGATGAGCATTTCAAAATAAGATACGAGAAACATGGAGAGACTCAAGATGCGACAGAAGCACTGCACAGATTGTGAAAAAAAAATGATCATGACAAGACGAAAATAGAACATGGCCGCCACGATTTGCACTTTGGTTGTGAAATCTTAAGAGAACAAAACAAAAGCAAAGTGCTGCGGTGGTGTCACCGGGAAAACAAGACCCGAGAGCAATTAAAAAAAAGAGAGAAGAAAGGTGAGGTACCGCTCATTGTGGCAATGGAGGGGCCAGGGAAAAATAAAAAAAAAGGATGCCACAAAGAAGTGAAAATTTTCAGGCCTTACCTTCCTCAGTCATTGAGTGATAATATTTTAGTTTCCCATAAGTCCCAAGCTCTACAAGCACACAGCAAAAGACAGGGAAGGGGTCAGGGCAACGGACACACAGAAAAAAGGAAAAGAGTGAGGAACACCACTGCCCACATGAACACACACAAATAAAGGAGATCCAAGTCCTCCTCTGCAGTAGTGCCAAGCTGCAACAAAAACATTCAACTTGCCCAAAAACGCTGCTTTGAGGACGACGCGTCTACATAGTGAGCGAGAAATCTGGAGGTAAGCGTGCAAAAAAAAAAAAAACAACAAAAAAAAAACACAAGTGCTCTCCATTTCATTTTACAGCAGATGCAGGTCAAATGTGGCCTTCTGCAGTGGGCTTCAGATGCCTTAAATTCAGTCACAATCGATACAAACTGAAACGAGCGAGGATTCTGCTCATACAGTGACGACACCTGCTTATGACTCAACATTTGTCGTTCATTCAGGCTTCGAGACTGGAATCCCGCGCTCAATGTGAGCCTTGCCCGCATCGCTGCCAGACGATCGGGCCTTCAAGAACCGGGATGGCCTCAAGCTGGTCTTGGAGCGATTGAGGGGTTATTAAACTGCAATCACTGCACTCGCCCATTAGAAGAGAGGGAGGGGGGGGGGAGAGAGAGAGAGACTAGGGGAGGGGGGTTGTTGTTTACCAGGAGCCCTCTCGTCCTTGCGGAATGCCCTCTAAACCTCTGCTGAGCCATTTGACTGAGTGCATGCTCACCCGGAGTGGGAGCTTCAGTCTGAAGCAAAAAAAAAGCTTTCAGCATCGATTCTTTCCCTTGCTCAGTATAAAGAAGGCCGCCTGTATGTGCAATGTATGGTTCTCTATGTACACGATGCCTAAATGCAACAGCGAGATGGGCTTATAAAGACCAGGGAGGACCTGAACGCTTTTTCCATAAGCTAGCGGGGTTGTTTTAGTTGAGGAAAATGAAAGCTATCACAACAACTGGAAAAAAAGAGGAAACTACTTTGTATGTTTAAAATAATTCACGACTTTGTCCAGTGGATAGGATCACCTGGACTTCAAAGTTGTTTTTCTAAGTTAATATTTTTTTTTTCTTGCAACCACCTCAGAAAATAAAATGATCTATTTAGTGTACAAAAAAGGGAGTCGTTTTTGACATTTTGCAATAAAGCATAAAATATTTAAAATAAATAAATAAATAAATAAATAAATAAATAAATGAATAAACAAATAAATAAATAAATCTAATACTAAAGGCAAGCCTTTGGGTAAAAATAAAATGAATAAAACCAAACATATTTTTATTACATTACATTTTTCTTGCAACCACTTGATAAAATAACAAAAAACATGTTTTTGTTCATTTAAGTGGTTCTGAAAATGAATTAACATCAGCTTGAAAAAAAAACACTCAAAATGAAATAAAACTATTAAGTATAATAACCACCATAGCTGGACACCTTTCTCTGTACACATATGCATTTGTTGTTGTTGTTTTTTGGTGGGATGGGGGTTGCGGTTGGGGGGGTGTCCACCATAGCGAGGTCATCGGGTTTCTCAGCACTTTACGCCCACTTTAGCCTAGTCAATCTGCGATCATGCAGATTTGCACTGCCGAGGAGAGACAATTAACACATTTGGGGAATGGAGAGAGAAAAAAATACACAAAGGTGTGGGGGAGCGAAGCTCTGCTCCAACGCCAAAGGTGGTTGGACGCAGATTAAGCATGCATGCAAACAATGAGGCGAGGTCATCTTTAATCCCCTGTCAGGTTGATTGATTAGAAATCCTGAGGAAGGTCAGCCATCTGGCCAGGACATGAACTCCATTGATGCCCACTGACTGACTGCTAATAATCAACAAGATGAGAGAGAGAGAGAGAGAGAGAGAGAGAGAGAGAGAGAGAGAGAGAGAGAGAGAGAGAGAGAGAGAGAGAGAGAGAGAGTGCTCACTAGTTAGCAGGCTAAATATGCTTCAGAAAGAGGGAGACAAAGAGAAAGAAAAAGAGAGAGAAAAGTGAAAAAGAGAGAAAGAGCGCGAGCTAGTTAGAAGGCTAAATGTGGTCGTGCTAGCTAGTTGGCAGGCTAAATATGCTACGGAGAGAGAGAGAGAGAGAGAGAGAGAGAGAGAGAGAGAGAGAGAGAGAGAGAGAGAGAGAAAGAGTGAGAGAGGGAGAGAGAAAGAGAGAAAACACTAGTAAATTAGCAGGCTAAATTTGCTCGAGAGAGAGAGGGAGAGCGAGAGCGAGAGCGAGAGAGAGAGAGAGAGAGAGAGAGAGAGAGAGAGAAGAGAGAGAGAGAGAGAGAGAGAGAGAGAGAGAGAGAGAGAGCGAGCGAGCGAGCGAGAGAGAGAGAGAGAGAGAGAGAGAGAGAGAGAGAGAGAGAGAGAGAGAGAGAGAGAGAGAGAGAGAGAGCAAGAGAGAGAAATCTATAGCTAGTTAGCGGGCTAAATGTGATCAAGAGAGTGCTAACTAGTTAGCAGGCTAAATATGATAGAGAGAGAGCTAGAGAGAGAGAAAGAGAGAGACAGGGCTAATTAGTTAGCAGGCTATATTTGCTAGAGAGAGAGAGCTAGCAAGTTAGTAGGCTAAATATGGTAGAGATAGAGAGAGAGAGAGGATGGTCTCAGTGGGGGCATGGGATAAATAAGTCCAGGGAGAGGAAATGACATCACAGAACAGGATGGAAATGTACGCTTGACCTACGAAAAAGTCAGCAGTGCGTATAGGAGGGACACATCGGGACACGTCGAGAATCATCCCCAGGTTAGCATTAGAATGACGGAAAAGCAAGGGGAATGACATGTGGTGGAGGTGGGGGGGGGTGGGGGGGTGACAGAAAGAAGATCAACTCACCAGAGTCTGCAAATTCTGAGGGGGACAGTCGAGGAAAGCCGCGGAGAGACAAAAACACATAAGATCAATCCGAGCCATGTGATTTTGTTTCAATTCAACCCGCAGGTGAAACTGAACATTCCAAATTGTTGGAGGTGCGATTCATTCATCTCGTGTACGCGATTGGTCTGATATTTTCATCAGGTGATGTCAAATATGGCACACGTTTCACGTTGAAAAGGAAGTGCAATCAGAACATGGAACACATGCAAAGAGTGAAACACGAACCAGTTGAAAAGCAACCGCAGACTTCCTATTTGCCTCCGACAACTTATTTTCAGAACCGCCCATAAAATATACATGGACCCCCCCCAGCCACCTACCACGTGCGCTCCACTTAAGAGCCCTGGTGTGTGCGAGGATGCGTTGCACCTGCTCAACTCACCGCATCGTGCTTTTACAACATCGGGAAAAGCATCGCCGGAAACAAAAACGGCGTGTATGTCCGTCATTGGATTCTCAGTTCTCCTGTTACAAGCCATTTCTCATTAGAAGCAACTACAGTAATCCTCATTTGTCACTATTAAAGGGGACCAGGACCACTTGCGATAGACGAAAATCCGCAAAATAGAGTTATATAATAAGACTGGGGGGGGGGGGGGGTCTGGATGGGGCTGATAAGATGCACAGCCAATCCACCTGGCGGTAAACTATGAGGTATCGTGCTGTCATAGGGTGACGTTAGCGTTGCAAACCAACCAAGCTACATTCATGTACAAAAGAGTCTGAGTTTTCCCTGGGGGAAAAAAAAAGATTAGCAAAACGCAAATTAGCAAGGGATCTCTGTATCCATTTCGAGCATGTGAAGCAGACTTAGTATTTATTATTTATTTATGTATTATTATTTTTAATCGCCCAGACAGATTGATGGAAATACTTTGGGATGCAATGTACAAATTGATACACGCTAATGGCCACTTGAAAGCCCATCTCGGCGTGGTGTGCGAATCTCCGCTGAGCCGACTCACTCGCTTCTCAAAGAAGGCTTTTGAGAGAATATTTCTCAAGACAAACATATTTTATTTATTGATTGATTTATTGTTTTTGGGTGGTACGGATGATTTGTGGGATAAAATCCCCAAAAATGGACAATCTCACCTTCACTTAAAGGGTCCAAGGTGTGAATCATGAGCTGGAAAATGCTGTTCCTCATCAAGCTGTTGTGCAAGGAGGCCGAGCTGCCCCCCCTCTGAAGACGGGGTCGGGCCTGCGAGGAGACGGGAAACGGCGTTAAAAATGGTTCCTGGGTTGCCAGAATGACAGCATCTTAATGCGCAAGTCAAATTACACTCTGCTGAATGGCTCTGAGGGAGAATGGAGTTTGTCAGAATGGCTCAGCTTCTCCAATTATGCTCCCGCTTGGAATCAGATTTGGGAATCCCGCTTGATGTCTTCAACTTTAAAACACGAGGCCCTCGGGTTGGAAAAGCGCAGTCGAGCTCTTCTTCACGCTGTTACGTGATTCCGTGTTCAACTTTTGGGACAATCGAAGCGTTACTGAAGCTAAGATGGCCGCTCGAAGCCTTCCTTCTCGCGACGGCTGGCGTCCATTTTTATTTCATTTTTATTCCGCGTCCAACGCCGCTTGGTCCGAACATCTGGGAACGACTTGGGATGAAGTTAACACAAAGTCACGGCATGGTGGGAGACGCACACGTCGTTGAACAGCCACACACACAAAAAAAGGAGACAAGACACCTACCGACAACTTGCCTTCATCCTCGGGCACCCCCGGACTGGCCTTCTCATCCAACACAAAGAAAGAGGACGGGTCAGAAAAGAAGAAGAGGGAGGGGGTGGGGGGATCGGGAAGGGAAGGGAAGAGAAGAAAAAAAAAACAAGACAAAGATGTGAAGCATGCCAAACGCAACGATACAGAGACGTCACATCACGGTGGCGGCCATGATGACGATGATGATGATGATGACGACGGAAGACGTTGGACGATGGTTTTGTTCAGGATGAACCGCGATTAAACCACAAAGACGCGTGATCAATCAAGGCGGGACGTCGCTTTATATTTTACAAAAATAAAAAGCAAGAAATGAATCGGCAAAGTGAGGTCACTCTTATCTTTGAGAACAAACACACAAAAAAAAGTCAAAACGTGCGCATGTGCGAAACGTCTCTCCGCAGGCTCCTCTTCGAATTTGCTAGACGGTAGGTATACGGAGGCTTTGTTTGCCGGCCTACACGCTCGCTTTGTACAAAATGTGGAGGCGTTGACATTTGGTGAGAAGATTCGCCGTGCCTATTCGGATGATCTGGATTCTTTCTTCCTCGCTGTCGCAATTGTGCTGCCAAGCTGTTAATATGACTTGATTTTAGAACATGCACGTGGAGGAAAGAAATCCTTTGGAATAAGCTCATTGCTAAAAATTTATTTCAGCGATTAATTAATTAGTACATTAATTAATTATTTTTCTTTAATATTATGTATTGGAGTGGATCCCTACTCCATTTTATCGGAGTTTTGAGCGCCTTTGTTGGCATCAACATTTTCCCTGGTGCTAAAATGGCCGCTTTCGAGCGCCTCGTTGTCAGCTGTGGCTTTTCAAGAACGTGAAAATGTATTTATTTAATGTATTTATGCAGGTATTTACTTATTTATTTTTGTACGTACGTATGTATCAATTCATTTATTCATTCAATCATGGATTTATTTGTGTAGTTATGGATATATTTAGTTATTGGTCGATGTAATTACTTATTTGTTATTTTATTTATTTATCAATCTATGTATTTATTTACTTAATTGTTTTTATTTATTTATGCTTTTATGTATGCATCTATTTCAATGTTTATAGATATATGATTCATTCGTTTGTTCATTCAATGATTTGTCTGTCTGTCTGTCTGTCTGTCTGTCCATGTATCTGTCTGTCTGTCTGTCTATCTATCTATCTATCTATCTATCTATCTATCTATCTATCTATCTATCTATCTATCTATCTATCTATCTATCTATCTATCTATCTATCTGTCTGTCTGTCTGTCTGTCTATCTATCTATCTATCTATCTATCTATCTATCTATCTATCTATCTATCTATCTATCTATCTATCTATCTATCTATCTATCTATCTATCTATCTATCTATCTATCTATCTATCTATCTATCTATCTATCTATGTATTTATGTATTTCTTTTTTATTCATTCATTCATACATTCATTACAATTATTTATTTCTTCATCTATCAATTTATTTATTCATTTATCTGTGTATTTATTTATTTAATTGTTCATTTATTTATTAATTCATTCAATCATGTCTTTATTTCTTGATCTTTGTATTTATTATTATTTTTTATTTAATAAAAAGGCCATCATGACAGATAATTTTGTAAATGATATAAATGTTGAATCAACTCCATACATTTCATACACGGCACAGGACAAATTGGCAGGTGCAGAGTTTTGAAATCAGAAGTCATAAATAAAAAAAATACCCGAGTGTAACAAGGACTTTGGAAACAATTGGAAAAACTGAACTTATTCAGGAATTGCAGAGGTGGCGATAAAGCGCTGGACAGACCTCTGGCAATGTTTTTCCCTCCCATGATGAGGCCACATTTGCATTTTGTACACCCGCTCCCATTTTAAGCTCAGATAACTCCAGACTCATATAATTTAGGAATTAACTCTTTTTTTCTGATGAAAGAAGATAGTGTAAGGTTTCTTACACTGCACTGAATGTTTATGTTGTCCTAAACTTTAATATTCTGTGAGTCCTGCAATTTGAGTGACAATGACAAAAACCCTGGCACTGGAGTGGACACATTTTTGCACATTGTCCGGCAGTGAATGAGTTAACAAGAGTCCTGGAATTTGACATGCTAGATTTGCTTATGATGTGGTAGGCCAGATTTGGCCCCCAAGCCTCGACTTTGAAACCTGTGTTTTACAGTAACAGAAATTTTGAAATAAAAACTTCAACACGATAATTTACGGGCTAATTCCTTGCTATCTTACAATTGAATCAGTCTTTTTTTTCACTTGACCAATCCCCCCTCCACCCCCAAGAGAGGTGCCAGATCGAGATTACATGGCGACTCGCTTATTAAAACAACGTTAAACATCCCGACTAATAATCACACAAAAGGATTAGCATGTTTCTACACTCCTCTAATACCCGCCTTCCACGTGTTACGTAATGTCACATCAGGAGGCTTCTTGGGAGCGGCTCAACTGGCGGACGGGCGGGACGGATGATTTTTTTCTGTGTGCACGTATAGGGGGAACGTTTCGGGGCGGAATCAGCGTTGGGAAAAGTGTCACATGCATGAGCACTTCCACTCCAGCGTCAGAAATTGGCAGCAGATTACTGGGATTTTCCATTGGATTGGAAGCCTTCAAAAGCAGCGTTGGAACCTTCCAACCGCACGTTTCCGCCAATTCCGTACTACTTTTTGTCATCGGGATATCATCAGCAACAGCGCTGCGACCGATCATGGTGTTCGAAGGGCGTTCCGCATGTCAGCGTTACGTCATCATCAACACTAACAACAAGAACCAAAAAAATCTCATTTACATTTTCGAATCCAGCGTGGCATGAAAATGATGATGTGACATTTTTTTGCTGCTGTTACTAGTTTTGTGCTACGAGCCTCCTGCCCCCCCCCCTTTAAAGTGACTTCCGGCGGGGAACCTGTTTGTCGAAGCGTGACAGGAAGACCCTCCGAGATTTGTCTGTGCACATCAACCATTGCTCTTTCTCTCCTTTTTTTGCCTTGAGTTGATAATAACCATCTTTAAGGCGATGGGGGTGGATAAAATCTGCACAAGTCAAGAAGCCGCCCACTTGCTAATTAGTAACCCTTGTTTTTTTTCTCCTCTAACAAGCAGAACTAATTACGGAAGCTGCCACCGTGGTTGATTTCCCACAAGGCAGCGCTCACCAGCTCAAATTGCTTCCACCTCGCATACCCATCGACCAATCGGGCAACGGCTTTGGGGAGGGTAAAAAAAAAAAGGGCATGGCGATCTCGAGCAGCTTTTTCGTTTGACCCGTTTCGATTGCCAATCAGCGGGACAGCATTTGTGTGTCGCAAACATATTTTTGGATTGGATTTACCTTTAATAGTCTCGCAGTGGAGACATTTCCATTTCACAGCAGCAAAGTGATGGAAGGAAGAGGAAAGCAAAGAAAGAAGTAGAAAAACAAAGTACAGGAGCTGCGGCGCCATCTTGAAGTCAAAAGAACAAAACAAAGTTCATTTAGCAGTTTTAAATGAAAGAGGGGAGGACCAAAGTGTCCTTTTCACCAGTGAACGCCATGGTGAAATGTCTGCTACAAGCTAAATGTTGAAAGCAAACATGAAGCTGTAGCATCCAATGACGAAAGAGATGGTCTCAAATCTCCTGTCCCACGTAAATCCGTTTCAAGTCCAAGCCGCGACAGTTCCACGTATGCATGTTCAATCGACTTCCATTCGTTAAAATTCTTAATTAATGATGACCTGGCGTCCCTGCAAGAGGAAGTGGAAATATGCAAAATACTTCCTGATGTTCGTACATTTCCCCTGACTGACTTTAGTTGTCAATCAACTGAGAGTCCCGGTGTTATTTCATGCACCGGCGAGATAAAGATCTCATTGCCCTTCATATGATGCATTTACAGTGCAGTCATCTAATTCCACCTGGCGTTCAGAAATAGCTAGGGATCAATGTAGCTCTCGGTTTTCAGCGGGGCCGTCTGACTCCCCTTCAGAAAAAAAACAATAAACAAAAACAAAATCCTCATACATGTATTTTAAAAGTATACCGTCTCGGGTTTTGGGAGAGGCTTTGACCTTGAATTGACTTTCACAAAACCAATTGCTGCTCGCCTTGGGAAGAGAATGCAGTGAGTCAGGGAGCTGTCCGTGGTCCTTAAATGGAGATAAAATATTCGTCCGGGGACTCCTAATGAGGTCGATTTTCAATTCCTCAGAACTCAACTGCCCGACACCGTAAGGCGAGAGTTCGAGGGGGGAGGGGCAGACATTATGGGCGCATTATGGGCGCACAATGGCCGCACGCATGATGATCATTTGATTTTCAAATCGCACGCGGCGAAAATTTTTTTAAAACTCCTTTTGGATGTGCTACAAAATGCTAATGCACTGGAGATGACACACTAAGCACCTGTGATGCAAATGAGAGCGCCGCTGGCTGTTGTTAGCGATGAATGCAAACAACAACAACAGCGCCAGGCTATTGATGGCCAAAGTCCAGTCGTGCTGCAGCTGCGTCGGATGACACAACTTTGACTGTTGTATTGTCGCGCTGAGCTCAAACTCAAGACGCTCTTCTATTTTTAAACATGGGCTCACTTGCGGTAAATACTGCAAGTCAGCCACACATGAAAAGACAGCAACAACACTTTCTGGAAAAGGAGGCCACTTTTGGAACTTTGGACTCACCCAAACTAGTCCTCGGAAAAATGGGATGAGACGACACCCGATTGGTTACGTAGTTGTTTGAAATTCAAAGTACAACTCAAGGCATTTTTTGGGAGGGGGTGGGGGCAAATATAAGGACGGGAACCAAAATAGCTTCTGAGTGGATTTCAAGCTATGGAAAAGGTTTTCTTCATAATAACGACCATTACCTATGACACGATACTAGCAAAAAATAAAATAAAAAATAAACAGACAAACAAACAAAGTAATAAACAGACAAATATATGAATTAAAAAATCTAATTAAATTAAAAATTACATTTAAAATTAAAATTTAATTAAAAGAAATTTAAAAACATGATAATAAAAATACATTAAAATGCATTAAAATAAATTACACTATAAGAAAATTAAATTTAAAAATTACAATTAAAAGTAGATTTAGATATTAACTTAAATGATGTAAAATACATTAAAATTAATTAAATGAAATGTAATTATTTGTAAGTAAATTAAATAAAAATGTCAATTTAGAAATGAAATTTACAAATGTAACAAATTAAATTAAATTAAAAAAATCAAGTCAAAATTTAAATTTAGAAATTTAATTAAAATAAATTAAAAGGCATGAACATAATTTAAATTAAAAATTGGATTTAAACATTGCATTTAAAAATTACATTTAGAAATTAGAGTAAAATGAATTAAATTCATTAAAATTAATTAAATAACATTTAATCAAATGATTACATGTAATTAAAATTGCATTTAAATTTTTAATTCAGAAATTAGATTAAAATGAATTAAATTAAATTAAATTAAATTAAATTAAATTAACCATGTTTTCTTTTCTGTATTCACAACTCGGGATGTTCAATGTTTTTATTTTTTTCCCAGAATGAAACCAGTTTAAAAATTCAGTATTTGGGTACTTGCAAATTTCCCCATTGTGGGCGATTAAAGGCTTTCTGATTCTGATTCTCACCAAAACTTAGTACCGATCCCATATTTTTGAATCATAATATTTAATAGAACACAATGACTCCAAAATTTTGGCCAAAGACCATTCTTTCCACCGCAAATATTTTTGGGGACGTGTCATACTGCCAAAGTATACCACCAACTCCTTCTGAGAAGCATTTAGCTTGCGGTTGGTATCGGCAGTTTCTATGACTACCCTATACCTAAAAATAAGATTGCTATTGTGCCGACACGACACCTGGTATTATTTCTTGCACGAGTTGAGAAGGCCTGACAAGGTGACAGGCACGGACGGGGATGATCTTTCGCGGCATCACCGGTGGCTAGGAAATGCCAGCAGCCTTTGTAACAGATCTTTGAAGCCCAATCCTGACGAAAAATCTCGCCTCTGCATCCCGCTATTTTTAGCTTGCTAATGCTGCAAGCAGAGGTCACAACCCTTCCATCTCAGCGGAGGCAACATCTGCCTGCGTGCCCCAGCAAATTATCTGGCGACGACGGAGGAATCTTAACCGGCTTCCTGACTCGGTTTGCCCCCACGGTGCAGATTTTCTCCCAGTCAGCCAATCAAACGAGGAATAAACAACTGCTATCGCTCTCGGGTTCCCCCTATAGTTGTGATTTGTCATTATGAACAGGAGGCGGCTCGCCGAGAGTGATCCAAATGAGTCGGGAGAGCCATGGTGGGTGTCACGATCAGCATTCACTGAAACGGATAAACTCATTTGACCCTTCTCCTACTGCACCATAACTTTTCACGATTGTTCTTTAATCATGTCTTTTGGAGGGGCGGTGAGACTCACGTCTCATTCAACCACCGACCAGCTACGAAGCTTAGCGGAACGCGCGACAGTTGACAATACCGTGCGCCATGATCTACAACTTGTCGGACGTGTCCACGAATATTTCCCATATTTCTTTATTTTCCCGACACCATAACAAATTTCACGATTAATCACTTCTTGCGACGCTTCAGTCAAGAGCCCCCCCCCCCCGAGATTAACTCGCGGACCAAGCACACATTAAGTCAACAAAAGGTATTAGGGAAGAGCGGTCGGCATCCACAAATAGGTAAAGAAGTCCTTCCGACATCTGTGCTGCTCAAATCAAATCGCTTGCAGTGCACTGGGATTAGCGCATAGACTGACTGCTGCAATACAATTTCGCTGTAGGACTTTGTTGCTCCCCCAACACCCAAACCTGCCCCCCAATTGAGGGCTTTGGGGCTTAAATTGCAAGAAAAACAAAATAAAAAAATCTGCCACAATTTTTTTTTTTTTGCCTGCCTTGCGCTCTTGATGAAGATAACTGATTTTTGGCAATCGTGCATTTTGTGATGATAAGTTAGCACAGCGCTTCAGGAGCTGCAAACTTTTTATCTGTAATCGGCAACGTAAGATAGCATACGCCGTGAGCGCCTTTTTAATCAAACACACACACACGACAAACTCATTTTTTCCTGCACTCTGTAAATAAAATGCATCTACCACGTTTCTTAACTCATTCACTGTCAGACGATGTGCAAAAATGTGCCCACTGCAGTGCCAGGGTTTTGGTCATTTTCCCTCAAATTCCAGGAGCCACAGAATATTGAGTTTTAGGACTACATAAACATTCAATTCAGCAAAAGAAACCTTTCAGTAGAAAAAAAGAGCTAATTCCTAAATTATATGGGTCTGGAGTTATCTGATCTTGAAATGGGGGCTTTCAAAAATACAATACAATATTGATTTCTTCTTCTACTTTTCCTTTTGGCCTTTCCCTTAAAGGGGTCGCCACAGCGAATCAGTGTCCTCCATCTTCAGAGGTTTGATTCGCATGTTTGATAGAGCTTAAACAACAGTATCACTGCGCCAACAAAGACAAAAGGCAAATGTTGCCCCCTCGTGGAAGGGAAAAATTATTGCCAGACGTGTGACCAGTGCTTTATCGGCATCCCAGCAAGAACAAACAAAACCCAAACAAATTTGGGAATAGCGCTCCACGTCATGTTTTTCAAATCTGAAATAAATGCGGGAATGGCAGTGAATGAGTTAATAAACAGATTTCCTCTTTTATTTTGTCCACCAAATATTTGGACCTCAATTGGACAATAGCGTCTTACAATTTCCCCTGACTTATTGCTTCAAATTCAATATGTCGAACTGAATATTTGGTGTCACAACAAAATTTGGAGGGGGGTGGGGGATTTTTTTAGGTGATTATCCAATGGTCGCGTTGTCATGGTCACAACAGTACAATCCGCTTTCACTGTCCCACCTTGAGCCTGACTTTTATAATAATAATACATTTCCTTTATAAGCGCCTTTCAAAACTCTCAAGGTCACTTTACAGTCACAGGATAAGTTTTTCTGTGGGTGAGCAGTGGCAACCAGACGCACCAGCGTTCACTCAACCCGCAAGTAACTCAAATAGAATAGTAAGACAAATAGATAGAAAGCTAGCTAGCAAGCCAATAGATAGGTAATAGCTAGCCAGCTTGATAGCTAGCCAGTCAGCCAGATAGCCATTGTTCTGATGCATCGCGAGAAACGTCACGGCTGAAGAAATGGCCTTCCTCGGGCACACCGTGTCGGGTTATCTATCTATGTATCTATCTATCTATCTATCTATCTATCTATCTATCTATCTATCTATCTATCTATCTATCTATCTATCTATCTATCTATCTATCTATCTATCTATCTATCTATCTATCTATCTATCTATCTATCTATCTATCTATCTATCTATGTCACATTTGGAGAATGTGGCGCACGTCTGCTTAAATTGCCAATTAAAACCCAAAGTGAGACGCTCTAACGCGTCCCCAAAGTGCCAAGATGTAATGAAAAATGGCCACTGCTTGGAAGATTTTTTTTTGTTGCCCTAATTAACTCATTCACTGATGATGTGCAAAAATGTGTCCACTCCTGTGCCAGGGCTTTTGTCATTTTCACTCAAATTGCTGGACCTACAAAAATTGAGTTCTAGGACTACATTAACATTAAATGCAGCATAAGTAACCTTAGACACACTTTTTTCGTCAGAAATAAAAAGTTAATTCCTAAATTATATGGGTCTGGAGTTATCTGAGCTTGAAATGGCGTTGGCTGTACAAAAGGTGCCCCCTTTGTGGGGTGGACTAACATTGCCAGAGGTCCAACCAGCAGTATATTGGCACCTGTACGCAAAAAAAAACATAAACGCAAACAAATTCAGGAATGGCGCTCCACATCTTACTTTTCATTTCCCAAATGAATTCAGAGGTCAAGGCAGTTAACCAGGACGCTTTATCTGACTACCAAAACACTAATGCTAGTTACGCACAGCGACACAGTCACGTTGTACTATGACTTTTTTTTGAGTCATCGGTACCCAGAATGCTTTGCAGCTCAAGGTCACCTCGCTTGTCTGGCACCGAGCCGGTGAAGCTTCTTCCCTCCTCGCGCCTGTCAAACAAACCGATTGAGTGTAACCTTGCGCGACATCACCAAAAGTAAAAAAGTGCCGCCTCTTCCTCCTTGCGGAATTTGAAAAATACGTCCCTGGGGGGCAAATCCTGCCCCCACCGTGATGTTTCAATAAATTAAAATCAAGGCTTTATGAGACAATGCTCTCCAAAATTTCATTTCCACCTCATGTCACAAAGCTAAATCTCCCCCCACCGCCGCAGATCATCTGCACGCCAGCGTCCAATTGCTGGCGCCGGCCGGGAAAACCATCCAGTGAGCCGACACGGCCGTTTAACGGCGGCGTTTGACGTTAAGTGGCCGCACCTCAGCCGCTAGCGGTTGGGCCAACTCACAGGGAACCATGCCAAGCGATCGCAAATGGCTTCCTTGTGATTTGTTAGTCAGAAGAACCCCGGATGACACATTTGATTTGTTTTTTTTCAACTCATTCGCTGCCATTCCCGGGAATTGAAAATCGTGTCGTGGAGCGCCATTCCCGAATGTGTTTGGGTTTTGTTTTTTCTTGCGGGGGGGTGCCGATAAAGTGCTGGTTAGAACTCTGGCAATGCGTTTCCCTTTCAAGAGAGGGCAGCATCTAGCATTATATAAATCAATATGTATGTATTGTATCGTATTTTGGACAGCCACCCCCATTTCAAGCTCAGACAACTCCAGACCCATATAACTTAGAAATCAATTCTTTTTTTCCTGATGAAAGAAGTGTGTCAAAGGTTTCTTGCAATTAGAAATTTTGGCTCAGACTTTAACTCATTCACTGCTATTTCTGAATTTGTTTTTACTTGCGGGGGTGCTGATAAAGCGCTCGTCAGACCTCCGGCAATGTTTTTCCCTTCCACGAGAGAGCAGTATTTGGCTTTTGTCCATGTGAGTGCTTTGTCATAGTTTCAGCTGTTGTTAAAGCGTTATATCAGTCAATCTGTATGTATTATATTGTATTTTGTACAGATGCCCCCACTTCAAACTCAGATAACATGCATTAAATGTTTGTGCAGTCCTAAAAGTCAGAATTCTGTGGGTCTTGCGTGAAATTTTCAAAAACCCTGGCACTGGAGTGGACACATTTTTGCATATCGTCTGGCAGTGAATGAGTTCATCATCTCCAAGCTGACACATTTGGAAGCATCGCTCTGCGAGGGCTGGCGATTTCGAGAACGGAAAGCTAAATGACACGGGCGGTGCGCAATTAGCCCAGAAGCGGCAAATTTTGAGGAACAAGTCACAAGTCAACACGCCCTACTCACCTTGGGCTGCACCTCCACCTCCACCACTTGGTTCTTGTTCATGCAGTTCTTGACGAATCCCTCCATGGTGCCGTTGAACTTCATGAAGATGACGTAGGCGGCGTATCCCGACAGCAGCGTGATACTTTCCCACACGGAGATGAAGTTGTCCAGGAAGAAAACGATGAGCAGGATGAGATCCAGGATGTAAAAGGAGACGTCGCGGAAAAGCGGCCACCACGTCAGGTTGAGGATCTCCTTGGAGAAGATGGCGCACATGCCGATGACAAAGAGGATGTTGAAGACGGCCGAGCCCACGATGGTGCCAATGCCGACGTTGCTGTGCGAGATGAAGACCCCGATGATGGACGTGAAGAGCTCGGGGGCCGAGCCCCCCGCCGCCATAAAGGTGGCGCCGGCCACGTCGTCCGAGATGGTCAGTTTCTCGGTGATGACCGTGAGCGCCGGGACGAAGAACTCGTCGCATACGATGGCTAAGGCGATGAACATGTAGATCATGCCGAACATGTGGAGGACCACCGCCCCCCGCCGCCTCTCCTGGAGGTTAAAAAGATCCGGCGGGTACTCCCCTTGGCTTTCGTTGCCGCCGGCCGATCCGTTGGCCTCTTTTGTCTTTCGGCTGGAGAGCAGAGTCCTGTGGGGCACCATCTGGCGGAGGAGGCTCTCGTCGGGTGCCCCCCAATCTCCCAAAGCGGCAGAATTCCACGTCAAGGCACACGCGGAGACGGCACTTACGGCAAGGAGGCTCACCACTAAGCCCAAGATCCGCACCGGTCTCAGTTTTCGCCGCAAACAGCGCTGACCCCTCCGCTCGGCCGGGCGGACGCATGGCGGACGCATCTCTGCGCGCTTGCGGTGGCCGCTTCGCTCGCGCTGGCTGGTTTGGATGAAGCGAGGGGGGGGATGTCGGGCGGGGGCGCGGCTTCTACCGATGGGAGTTAAACATGATTTTGGGCCTCAAACGCGGTGAAAGGACTGCTGGCACTTTCCTGGATCATGCTTGCGAAATGTTGCCTTCATATTAGCCTCTGCAGGACAAAAACAACAACAAAGAATAAAAAAAACACAATGAGAAATTTGCAGCGTGTGACATTAGCATTGTTGCCGTTTCTGGGCCACATTCGACTCTGACCGGGAGTTGTCTCCATTGCCCTGTACGGAAATCTTGAGAACAAAATGTACCTTTTGGGGGCTCGGTGGTACAGTTAGGAACATTCTTATAGATTACACCTGCAGGGATAGAAATTAACACCTACTCTGCCTCCATTTGTGACGGCGCATCCAACAAAGTGCGGTCATTTTGGTCATTCTGTGGCCCAGACCAGCAAGAAAAATAATCACCCAAATCATCAAACGTCGCAGACCACATTCAAGGTGAAATCCGGAAAACTTGGCAGATTTTTTGGGCATGCGCCAAACTGCAGGAAGAAAAATAACAAGAAGGTCGTTGGATAACGGGCAATCCGAAGCGCAATGACGCTGCTGAAAATAGGCTACGGCAATGGTTATTTTTCCTTTATTTTGACAAGCAAAGCCCATTTGGGTTGCCGTTAACTCTGCCCTTTACTGATGCATTCGTCCTCTTGGTTGTATTCAATCAAAAGAAAAAAGGGATGGTGGAGGGGGGTGAGAGAGGAAAAAAACACAAGCCGACGCGTAATCTGCACGCGGATGCGCAGCGCGGCACAGCAGCAAGACGTGTGAGGTCTCGTCTTACCTTGGATGGAGGCGACAGACAGCAGCAGGTTGCAAATTCACAGTCCGCTGCCCTCTTGCTCTCTTTGAGCACAAAAATGTCACCGGTCTCGAATGGAGCGATGGACAGAGGAGGAGCTTTTGACAGAAGAGGAGGAGGAGGAGGAGGCGGCAGAGGGAGGTGGGTGTGGGTGGTAGGGGGGGGGTGATGCGCACGCCTCCTCTCTCGCCTCACCGTCTTGGCTCAGCATCATCCATCAGATGAAAGCAAACACGTTAATTGCTTATTAAAAAAAGGCACATGTGACCAAGTGATGCGCTTAGCACATGATCAAGATGATTAAAGTCAGGTAAAGAGGCGCATCTCCCCGAACCTCCCCCCCCCCCCCCAACCAGGTTCAAGCTGCTGAGTGCGTGCGTTGTTGTTTTTGTTTTTTTTTTTTGGGGGGGGGGATGATGCTGCATGTTACCGTGGTTACCATGCAATGACAGATTTCCTGCTCTTTTTATCCCCTCTAAACTGTCCTCGGACCTGGCGTCGTGCGCGAACAGGTGGCCGTGCTTCAGATCGCAGGCTGATTGATGGGGAAGTCGACATAAAGGTCATTTCAAGGTTACATGCAAGATGGGGTATTGGGGTGGGGGGGTGGGGGGTTTGGCATCCTCATTATCTCTTCTGCTAACTAGATTAGTGCCGTTATCACAACATGGGCTACTTTAAGGCTGGAGGGGACAAAATATGTGCATATAGGCAAACTATGTGCTCTTCATATCTTCAATTCGAAATAATAAATTTCTCAAAGCAGGTAGAAAAATTCACCATGCTGAGCAAACAACAAAGGTGGAGGACAATAACCACACATTGTATTTCTTTTTCAAGGACTTTATTTAGCCTTTCCAGGAGAACACAAACCCGCTCAGCAAGAAGCCAACATGTAGCGCAACAACTTATTTTGTGCACACGCACACACTCAAAAAATTGTTGACGCTAAAAGATTGTTAAGGCCCAGCACATTATTCCAAATCCACATTAAAAAAAGGAAAACAATAAACTATTGCAAAGGGCAGTATAAATGTTTGTGGAAGCTTGACGTCAACACTTGGGCCTAATTTTTGTATGCACACAATTCATAAAATGCAGGCAAAGGGGGTTAGCGCAGAAGTGAATTCACTGAAATGAAGTAATTTTGAAAAAATAAACACAGAAAAAACACAGAAAACTAAAAAAATTAGAACCCAGCATTAATGCAGCTAAGACATGTCTGCCATCTAGTGATGATTAATGATATTACAACTCAATACGACGGACAATCCGGGAATTCTTAGTTCCATAGCCACAGATTCGCAATTCCACAGATTTTTCCTTATTTAGGATCAATTCTGTTTTTTCCCCCAAGATTCTACCACCCCTCCAACCTGTCCTCCACTTTTTTTCCGTGAAAAACACATGAAATGCTTCTCGTGATGTATTTATTTATTTAGTTATTTATTTATTTATCTGTTTATTTATTCAGTCATTCATTTATTTAGTCATTTTTTTATTTACAAACCTATTTATTTGTCTTTTTATTTATTCAGTCAATTTGTTTAGTCATTCATTTATTTATTCATTCATTTATTTATTTATGCATTTATTCATTTATTTATTCATTTATGGATTAATTTATTTATTTGTTTGCTTATCTGTTTAGCTATTTATTTATTCATTTATTTACTCATTTATTTACTCATTTATCATTGGTACTGTTGACCTTCAGGGTGCCAGTGGAAAATGGACTACTGTTGGTCGAAGAAGGAGAGGAGGGAGGTGTGCCCGGAGGAAAAGAGAGAAATGGAACGCTAAGAGTATAGAACTAAGAGTAGGAACTTTGAATGTAGGAACAATGACAGGTAAAGGTAGAGAGATGGTTGACATGATGCAGAGAAGGAAGGTAGACATACTGTGTCACCAGGAGACCAGGTGGAAAGGGAGCAAGGCGAGAAGCTTAGGGTCAGGGTTTAAGTTGTTCTATCATGGTGAAGACAGAAAGAGAAACGGAGTTGGGGTTATCTTAAAAGAGGAGTTTGTTAGGAATGTCTTAGAAGTAAAAAGAGTATCAGATAGAATGATGAGTCTGAAGCTAGAAATTGAAGGCGAGATGTTCAATGTGGTTTGTGGGTATGCCCCACAAGTAGGATGTGAGCTGGCGGAGAAGGAGAAATTTTGGTTGGACTTTGATGAAGTCATACAGAATATCCCGAGAAGTGAGAGGGTTGTAATTGGTGGAGACTTCAATGGACATGTTGGCGCAGGAAACAAAGATGATGAGGAGGTGATGGGCAGGTTTGGACTCCAGATGAGGAACGCGGAAGGACAGATGGTGGTTGACTTTGCTAAGAGAATGGAAACGGCTATTGTAAATACTTTCTTTCAGAAGAGACAGGAACATAGGGTGACCTATAAGAGTGGAGACAGAAGTACACAGGTAGACTACATTTTGTGTCAACGGCGCCAACTAAAGGAAATCAGTGACTGCAAAGTAGTGGTTGGTGAGTGTAGCCAGACAGCATAGGTTGGTGGTGTGTAGGATGACGCTGGCAGTGAGGAAGATGAAGAAACCAAAGGCTGAAGTGAGGACAAAATGGTGGAAGTTGAAAAAGGAAGAGTGTTACATGACATTTAGTAAGGAGGTAAGACAAGCACTGGGTGGGCAAGAGGTCCTTCCAGATGACTGGCAAACTACAGCGAATATAATCAGAGACACGGGTCGGAAAGTACTTGGTGTATCGAGTGGAAGAAAGGTAGATAAGGAGACTTGGTGGTGGGGAGGTGCAGGAGTGTATACAGAGAAAGAGGTTAGCAAAGAAGAAGTGGGACACTGAGAGGACGGACGAGAGTAGACAGCGCACGGTTAAAGTAAAGGTGGCAAAGGCCAAACAAGAGGCCGATGATGATTTGTATGCTCGGCTGGACAGCAAGGAAGGCTGGACTGATCTTAACAGGCTGGCGAGACAGAGAGACAAAGATGGTAAGGACCTGCAGCAGGTTCGGGTGATTAAGGATAGAGTGGCAATGTATTAACAGGTGCCAGTAGTGTGATGGCAAGATGGAAAGAGTACTTTGAAGAATTGATGAATGAGGAAAATGAGAAGGAACAAAGAGTAGAAGATGTGACTGTTGTGGACCAAGACGTAGCAAGCCTTAGCAAGGATGAAGTGAGGAGGGCGCTGAAGAGGATGAAGGGGGGAAAGGCACTCGGGCCTGATGATTTTACCAATCGAGGTATGGAAGTGTCTTAGAGAGGTGGCGGTGGTGTTCCTAACTGGGTTATTCAACAAGATCTTAGATGGTGAACAGATGCCTGAAGAATGGAGAAGAAGTGTACTCGTGCCCATATTCGGGGCTTTGCAGAGAAAGTCAGAGAGGCCAGACTGAGATGGTTTGGACATGTCCAGAGGAGAGAGAGTGACTATATCGGAAGAAGGATGCTGTGCCTTGAACTGCCAGGCAGGAGACCGAGAGGAAGACCGAAGAGGAGGTTTATGAATGTGGTCAAAGAGGAAATGAAGGTATCTGGTGTGAGAGAAGAGGATGCACAAAACCGGGATAGATGGAGGACATTGATTCGCTGTGGCGACCCCTTAAGGAAAAAGCCGAAAGTAAAAGATTTACTCATTTATTTCTTTTTGTATGCATTTGTTATTCATTCCTTTACATACCTCTTTATTTATTTCTTTGTTTTATGTTTATTCATTTATTCATTGATGTATTTATTTACTCATTCATGTATTCATTTGATAGTTTATCTGTTTGCTTATTTATGAATTTATTTATTTATGTATTTGTGCATTTATTTATTCATTCATGTATCTATATATTTATTTTTTTATTTCGGCATTTATGTATTTTTTAAGGAATGTACGACAGTGACGTGCAGTCAGTGGAGGCAGGTGAGGCAGTGCCTCACCTGTCATCATGGAAAGCTGTCATGGAAATATCAAATGAAAAAATAAATTAAACAGTTAGATGTATTTAGTGATTTGTACTTTAAAGTTCTTGTCCATTTAACTTCACCGTTCTAGGATTTTTTTCAAAATCGCTGAATTTACCGTTCAAATACTAAGTAGAGACGAGCGGTGACGTCATTGATGACGTCAGTGCCTCACCTGCCATGAACCTCACCGCACGTCACTGATGTACGAGGTGCATTTTTCAGGCTTTTGCCTTGAATTATCACGACATGCTAATGTTAAACGGGCGAATTGGTTGACTCCAAACCCCATTGTGTGTTTCCAGTGAAAAGCCTCAAAGGACACTCGCTTGTGGCCAGCGATTTAACAGCAACAGGCAGGTGCCAGAGTACTTCCAGGTCCAAGAATGTGAACTGTCCCTCAAGTCATACCCCTACCCCACCCCTCCCAGCAAGTGCATGTGACATCCTGCAACAGTATATACCATAAATCATAATTGATTGACCTTATTGATTGACTCTCCTCCCCCCAACTGGCCTTCTGTTACCTAACAGGAAACAAAGAGGCTGATCACATGAAAGGGCGCAGCTTCACGCAACTCACACTTTAGGATTCAGTCAAATCGTTAAAATGTGTTTGGGACTGACCCGAAACAGACACGGTCATTGATGAAGCATTATCCCTTTCATAAAAGTCAGCACGGGGATGATGAGGAGCTCATGGGAGGCCCCTCGCCGACAAGTCTCATCAACTCTTCAAGATGGTTTAAAGGACTGCTGAGTGGACACGTACGGCAATGAGATGGAATGTTCTCATGTGATTGATAGCGGGCCTTGTCATTAAAATGCAATACGAGATGACCTCTCGGAAAAGTCCATCGAATCAGCGGCCACGCTTCTAACGCCAGCTCTCCCTATGACGCCCGTCGATAGTTTTCTCATCGAACCAGATCCCCTCAGGCTGTCAGCGCTTTTTTACCCGCCCAACAATGGCTTGGCAGCCTCACCGCTCGTGGTCCGGGTGCCTTTACAGCATGAAACTGATGAGTGGTCACGTGTAGGTCATGAAGGTGCGGGGTGGGACAGGGGATGCTTGTTTTGATTTGACAAAAAAAAGAGAAATTTTCGTGGCAGCCCTCTTTCTGAAACGCCACAACCCGCCCCACCCCTCGCTCGGGTCCGGCGGCTAAATCCGAGTCTTTGTGCTCCACATAGTTGGATGGATTTGTCAGCAGTGGGGCAGGAGCGGATGGAAGGGGGCGGTGGGCATGTAGAGTGATGATAACCAAGCGTGTTTTTCCAGTGAACGAGGAAGGACAATTGAGCGAGCTCTGCGAGCTAGCATGATTGTAAAGGTCTATCAATGACGATTTTCTGTCACACGCAATGGATGAAATGCTAGAAGCCTCAAATCAGAGGTTCACGGGCCGGACCACTTGCCGTCAGCACATCTAAAAAAAAAACAATCGGTGGGATTCTGGGAAAACCGATCCATCAGTGAGGCTCTTCAAATGACTGCGTGACCGAATCGCCAATGCTGGCGAGTTTTTAAAGAAGGGGCGGTGTAGGGAGGGCGAGGGAAGTGCAGTGATAAATTTGTTATGTCGTGCCGGAGAGATTAGTAAATTGATAATCCTCAGGCAGGTTTGATAGCTACTGTCAGTACCGGAGATGATTAGACAACATCTGAAAGTGAGATCCTGCTTGAAAGATTTCACAAATACTCCAGGTGGAACGGCACATGTATTCCAATGTTTCCACATGAAAGATCAGCAAAAGAATCAAACACCAGGACTACTGTCCAAAGAAAGGAAAACGACAATGGAGACAGTCCCCTCCTAAAAAAAATCATTGGCTGGGCTCACATCACCAAACGCGGATAGTGTGAGATCAAAGGGAAGCTCTGTGTGACTTACTTCTCAGCATCTAGCTAACAACTGCTTTAGCTGGCGATTCGCTTCCCTAAACACATTGTGTATTTGCTTCTAAATCATAATCATCGCTTATTTGTCTTATGAAGATGCTAATTCCATTTTCAGGCATGTAAAACAGAATACAAGTATCACTCCTTTAAAACACCTTTTAATGAAAATTAACACAAATGCATCTTTGGCACCTTTTACAAATGGCGCATCTTTCACTCAAGCTGTTTTGAACATTAATGCTACTTCTGTGACAGACTGCACGACAAAGAAGACGAAAAAAAGCAGTGTATTGACCCGCTGGCTTCAGCGAACAATAACACGGGGATGACACCACCTGACCTTTGGCTGCGGAATATGGCCGCTTAACATTTCATGGCTTTGTGCGGGCGGTAGACAAAAGAGCTCGCCAGATGTGCAGCGCGGGCACTAGGGAAGCTTTGCGGTTCTCGTGCGAAGTGAAGAAGAAATCGACACGGAGATGAGAATAAGGTGAATCCCGAGGTGAACGGTCCAGCTGGTGCATCTCGGATAGATGAAACCTAGAAACAGAGTACAAATACTGAAGCAATGGGATGGCGCTGGCCTTGAGAATATTTAATGTTCCAATATCCTCGGGAAGGCAAAAAAACGTGAGCTGTGATTCTATTCTAATCTAATCACAGGAGGTATATTAAACGAAAGCAGCAGGTTTAAATCTCAGCAGATTACATGGAATGAAAGGCCAAGGAGAAAGGAAATAGGTTTGCGGAAGGGGGGTGCGGTGGGCGATCATGGAGAATTGCGTCATGAGGTTTGGTGGAGGTGACACGCTTCACCAGTCAGCAATGACATGCCCCCCACCGCTCCAAGCACCAAATTAATGAGTTGTAAAGTCAAATAAAATAACTTGAATGCAGATATTAATTAGGACACGGTCTGTTTTATTAAATGATTACATAGCAGGGTGACCCTTGCCGACTGCCCGAAGGCTCTCCGATCTCTGTGGCTGAAGTCACAGAGGTGGTTAAAAAAGCTCCTCGGTGGCAAGGCCCCCGGGGTGGATGAGATCCGACCGGAGTTCCTAAAGGCTCTGGATGTTGTGGGGCTGTCCTGGCTGACACGCCTCTGCAACATTGCGTGGTCATCGGGGAGAGTGCCTCTGGATTGGCAGACCAGGTGGTGGTCCCCCTTTTCAAAAAGGGGGACCGGAGGGTGTGTTCCAACTACAGAGGGATCACACTTCTCAGCCTCCCTGGAAAGGTCTATTCAGGGGTTCTAGAGTGGCAGGTCCGTCGGAAAGTCGAGCCTCAGATGGAGGAGGAACAGTGTGGTTTTCGTCCCGGCCGCGGAACAGTGGACCAGCTTTACACCCTTAGCAGGGTCCTCGAGGGTGCATGGGAATTCGCCCAACCAGTCTACATGTGCTTTGTGGACTTGGAGAAAGCGTTTGACCGTGTCCCTCGTGGAGTTCTGTGGAGGGTGCTTCGGGAGTATGGGGTACAGGAACGCCTGATACGGGCCATTCGGTCCCTATACGACCGATGTCAGAGTCTGGTTCGCATTGCAATAAGTCGGAATCATTTCCAGTGAAGGTTGGGCTCCGCTAAGGCTGCCCTTTGTCACCAATTCTGTTCATAACCTTCACGGACAGAGTTTCTAGGCGCAGCCGATGCGTTGAAGGTTTCCGTTTTGGTGGCCTCAGTATAGCATCTCTGCTTTTTGCAGATGATGTGGTACTGTTGGGGCCTTCAAGTGGAGCTCTCCAACTCTCTTTTGAGCAATTCGCAGCCGAATGTAAAGCGGCTGAGATGAGAATCAGCACTTCCAAATCTGAGACAATGGTTCTCTGTCGGAAAAGGGTGCAGTGCCCTCTCCGGGTCGGGGAGATTTTGCCTCAAGTCAAAGTCAAAGTCATCTTTATTGTCAAATATGCTAATATGTATGACATACAGCACAGATGAAATTACTGTCCTCTCGGACCCAGCATGCAATGCACTTAATTACTTTAACAAACATAATAAACATGAAAACGTCAATTCTCAAGTGGAGGAGTTTAAGTATCTGGGAGTCTTGTTCACGAATGAGGGCGTAAGGGAGCGAGAGGTCGCGGCGTCTGCTGTGATGCGGACTTTGTACTGATCTGTCGTGGTGAAGAAGGAGTTGAGCCAAAAAGCAAAGCTCTCAATCTACCGGTCGATCTACGTCCCAACCCTCATCTATGGTCACGAGCAATGGGTTGTGTCCGAAAGAACGAGATCCCGGATGCAAGCGGCCGAAATGAGCTTTCTCCGTAGGGTGAAGGAGAAGCTCGGTCATCCGGGAGGGGCTCAAAGTCGAGCCGCTTCTCCACCACATCGAGAGGAACCAGATGAGGTGGCTCAGGTATCTGATTAGGATGCCCCCAGGACGCCTCCCTGGTGAGGTGTTCCGAGCATGCCCCACTGGCAGGAGACCCAGGGGACGACCCAGGACACGCTGGAGAGACTATGTCTCCCAGCTGGCCTGGGAACACCTCGGGATCCGCCAGGACGAGTTCGAAGAAGTGGCTGGGGAGAGGGAAGTCTGGGCTTCCTTACTGAAGCTGCTGCCCCCGCGACCCGACCTTGGATAAGCGGCAGAAGATGGATGGTCTTATTATTAAATTATTACATAGCAGGGTGACCCTTGCCGACTGCCCGAAGACTCTCGTGTGGATCAAGCACATCAGGAAATGGATGGATGGAAAGATCATAGTCATAATGTTGCAATCTTGAAAATAAAGCAAACACAGTGTCATGTGTAGCGCAGTTGTGAAAACCATTCATTGGCAAGATGCAAACAAAGCTTTCCATGACTTCAAAAGGATGTCCACATCGTCACTGTCATCACACTGAACTTGCTTGTTGGAATTGTCCACTCAAAAAACGTGCCAAGTTCTCCATCTGTCGAATGACTTTGATAAATACCTGCACGATTTTTTTTTCAGACTTGTGCTGTGTGCCATCTGCCCACTTATGAAACTGCAAACATACCATTTCTTTTTACAAATGTTCTCTTTAAAATACTAATGTAGGATTACAATGTAACTATTAACACATTTACGTCGAATGTATGATAAATTCATTTAAAAAATCAAAATAAAATCAAAACAGAGAATCAAACAGGTTTACATAATTCACTATAATGTTATTAACAGAATCAAAAAAAACTTTATTCGTCCCACAATGGGGAAATTTGCAGTCCACAGCAGGAATTTGAAAGGGGTTGAGGTGGGGTGGGATGTGGGGGTGAAAGGATAGAAAACAAGATATTATAAGCATAGCTAAATAAAAATGTAAATGTATACTGTGCAAATGTAAATGTGCAAAATCGTTTCATTAAAAATTTATAAATTAACAATAATTGATGTGGCAAGAAACAACATTAGCTCTGCTCCCAAACTCACTTCCACCCAACATCCGTAATATTGACTCCCTTCCCATTTCAAAATTCTACCTCAAAACCCCTCTGTTTAAAATTGCATTTAGTTTAAATCAGCTATTTTATTATTTATCATGTATTTATGGTATTATTGTTCTGTGTATTGATGAGAAGGTTTCTTCAGCCGTCATCTGTACAAATTTGAAGGTTTCGGACATTTCGCCTCCTATCCAAGAGGCTTCGTCAGTGAACTAAAGTCTGACTGGTCGTATCGACCCTATTTATATATCCCTAATGTCCAGACATGGCGGTGCCGGACACAGCTATGATAGGTCCATACTCTCAGGTTGGGAGGAGCAGAGGACCACTCCCTGTGGCCCCACTGATTGTTCCTACATTCCTGATTAACGACTGGTCCATTTCCCCCACTCCCACCGGTATCACCTCATCAGCAGTATCTACCCCGGTCAAGGATGACGCTCCGTACTGATGCCACAACGTTTATTGTGAAACACTTGGAACACCGTGAAAACTATAAAGGACATTGAAACGACAACGTTACAATAAGTTCGACAAAACATACAGTCAATAAGCAAATCAATAACGTACCGTGTGCACCTTATTAACCGAAAGTAGATAAACGTTGGCATAGACTTTAGACTGTCGTTCTCTATCTAGCAGTTAGTCTGCTTCTGTCTCACTCTAGTATTAGTCTCGTTCTGCCTGTTTCGCCTTGCTCTCATTTATCGAAACACATGACACGGAAGCGGAAGTGATAATGACAAGTCATTATAAATAAAGTATCTAAGACGATTATAAGAAAAACACACATATAAAGGTTCGCATAGAAACGTTTTTACAGAACAACAAGTCCAAATAAATTATATTTTTGTTGTCATGGCAACCAATGACAATATACCCGCCAGTTATAATTACTATTAGTATTAGTATTAGTATTAGTATTAGTATTAGTATTAGTATTAGTTTAGTGTTAGTGTTCGTGTTATTGTTAGTATTAGTATTTAGTATTAGTTTTTTTTTGTTCTTTTGACTTCAAGACGGCGCCGCGAGAGTGGCTGCCTTTCCAGCAGCTCATGTATTTTTGTTTTTCTACTTTCATTCCTTTCATCACTTTGCTGCTGTGAAATGGAAATTTCTCCACTGTGAGACTAATAAAGGCATATCCAATATCCAATATCCAATATCCAATTAGTATTAGTAATAATGCATTTGAAAATGAATTAATGTGTTCATGTGAACACATGACATAAATGGGTTAAAATTATGTAGCATGTTCAATGTTACTAAAACTACTCCTCACTTTATAAAATGAGTATAATAATAATAATAATAATAATAATAATAATAATAATAATAATAATAATAATAATAATATTATTAAAATACCTTTCAAAGCTCTCAAGGACACTACAGTACCAGAATGTGTTTTTCTGCAATGACAACACATTAAAAAAGCAAGATATTGATTTACGTAGGCTTCAAGAATCATATTCATCAAGAGGTAGAGTAATCCTTTCCTAATTTTGCATTATTTTTTTCTGATGTCAAAGTCTGTTCCAAAGCTAGCGAGCTAGGTTTTTTGCGCTCATATGTCTAAGTGTCTGGAAATGAGCCATGCAATACACCATCCTCACCGGTAGAGGGCGGGGCAACAACCAGCATCGAGGCGCTCATGCCTCCCAAATTCGCCTTCCTTCTTCCTCTTCCGGTCACGGCGATAGCAGGTATGGCGGCAATGATAACTCTGCTAAATTGCCATTTGTATATCTGTTTGAATCCGGTGCACGTATGGGTTTACAATCGACTCCATGATACAGTGATATTAACTGTATGTTCAGCCTCTTGTTTGTGTGATTATTTTTCTTTTCGGTAGCTTGGGAGTTATTTTTTGTAAATGCAATACACCGAGGGCCACTGCCGGGTCGCATCATTGAGCGTTTTCTGTAGGCACAAGCCAAAAATGTATTAAGTCGCGTTTCTATTCAAAATGACTCTTTCAATCGGAGATTTCCGTGGTTGTCGTCGTGAAATTTGTCACGCTGACGAACTCGCTGGTCATTTTAACGCTACCGTTTTGTTATGATAGCTGGAAAATGGTTCAGCGCCTGACTTACCGACGTAGGCTGTCCTACAACACGGCGTCCAACAAGACCAGACTGTAAGTATCGTACATGCTAAGTTTCACGATTTGGTCGGTACACTCCCGATTTACAGACAGTTAATTTTTAAAGTGAAACAAAAGAAAATGTAAAAAACAAAATGCATTTTTATATTAATTGAATGTATAAATAAGCAATGAAAGCATTTTTGTGTTTTATTTACTTCTAATTTACCCTTATGTAACGCTCACATTCGCAAGTACGAAAATCTCCCCATTTATTATTTCTGAAACTTGACATGTATGAAGTATCCACTTTGTTCTCGTGTTTGCGGCATCTTGTGCAGCCGGTTAACATCCGCTTGACGTGTCTTGCAGGTCCCGGACGCCTGGTAACCGCATCGTATACCTGTACACCAAAAAGAGGGGCAAAGCACCCAAGTCGGCATGTGGCATCTGCCCAGGAAGACTGCGTGGAGTAAGTGGAAGGACTTGCTACTGCCTGACGTGAAGAACTTGTGTAGGTTCTTACTTTGTGGCCATTTCTTCCCAGATCCGGGCTGTGAGACCTCAGGTTCTGTCGAGGCTTTCCAAAACTCAAAAGCACGTCAGCAGGGCTTATGGAGGCTCCATGTGCGCCAAGTGTGTGCGTGACAGGTAAAAAATAAAAGCATAGGTTGGGGGGTATGTTGCTCGTACTCATTAAAATAAACGTGTCACATTTTTCTAGGATCAAGCGCGCTTTCCTGATTGAGGAGCAGAAGATTGTCGTCAAGGTGCTCAAGGCGCAAGCACAGAGCCAGAAGTCAAAGTGAAATGTCTGTTTGTAGTGCCACAACAAATAAATCAAAAAAAAAAAAAGATTGTGTGTGTTTTACTATTTTTATCAGTACCTCAATTGACAGTAACATGAACACAGCTTGTTGGAGGAAAAAAATCCAGTGGAGTTACCAGTTTAGGCATGGATGTTGGTTGCACACGATTAAAATATTTAATTTGAATATTTATTTGGAAAACATTAGAAATCCTGCGCAACCGACTTTTTTTTTCCTCCTTCAATGTAGCATTTCTTCAATTTACATGTAACATGTAATGTTCAGAAAATGGTTTGTGTGCCTTACTTAACAGGGCTGAGGACTATTTTTATAAAACTTTTGTCCTTTGTTTTCATTTCTGTTTGCTATTTTTGTCCAACATTGGCCTTAAAACATGGATCAGAAATGTTTGTGTTTGTCATGAACCTCAGAGGTTGTCGAGTTCCTTTTCAATTGATGTATTTGGAAAAAATTCAGTGTCTATAAAACATAACATTACACCTGGGACTAACCACTAAAATATCCGATATGAGCATATACACAGAAAAAAATTGATGTTATTTTACCTTATGGTTCTTTTCCTTTCGGCTTTTCCCTTCAAGGGCCGTATGGTTGCATTGCACGTTTATATTTTGTAATATTTCTGCATTCACATTACAGTAGTATATTTTACGCAACAGCTAGTCGAAATATTGAGTCAATTTAAATTTTTGACCCGTGGCATACAAAGCATATTTCTCAGTAGCAATCGTGATCCATACATAGTTTCTGATTATCGCAACATTTCTTTGGTTGTTATATTCTATGAATAAATATGATACAGAAAGGTAAAAGAGAAATAAATATACTGTACTGCATAAAGATTTATATATATATTTGGTGGAAAAGAGAGAAACGTCACTGACGTACTTCCGGGACACGTCACCAAATGCTTCCGCGACGTCCTGCAGCCACGGCAGCGAGCGGAACGCCGAACTTTGACTTGATTCTTTCGGCAAAGTAATGGAGACTTTGTTCAGCATCCCATTCACTGTGCTCGAATGTCCCAACGTGAAGCTGAAGAAGCCGTCTTGGCTGCACATGCCGTCGGCCATGAGCGTCTATGCGCTCGTCATTCTTTCCTACTTTCTCATCACCGGAGGTGAGTCCGGGGATTTATCGACTCCAGATAGGCGACACAACACAGGACATTGCAGGGGTCGCTTTCGAACATGAAACGAGGCGAATGCTGTTGAGCGTGAGGATTTTAACTCAAAGGATTGAAAGGAACCAAGCTAACCGAGCTAGCATTAGCTGCCAATCGGTAAAATAAAACGACCAATATAAAATGTTTTGTTCGCAAACCTTCACTCGTTTCATTAGCTTGACGACAGTTTATAAAATGTTTAACAATGGGAAGTCGATCGGGCTCGCCCTTAATTACGTCTCGTTCGTCGCATGATGTTGACGTCACAAATTGACGGTCGGGCATTTCTTTATTTTTTTCTTTTGAGTTCCTGTATGTTTTTTAATTCCAAAACTCACAAGCTTAAACTGTAGTCCAAAAAAGTTATCGTTCGCTGAAATTCAATATAAAAAAATAATAACAATGGATAAGTCAGTCAATATAACTACTGTATTAAGAATTACTGATGATAAAAATAGGAGTAACCAGAGCGAAGATAAAAATGTTATCCTACATATTATGGACATAAAGGTTGAGACACTGTTAGAATTAGGGACGAACTGGGGACAAATATGTTTTCGCTGAATTATTTCAAGATGGGTTTTTTTTTCCCTGCCAGGTATCATCTATGATGTGATTGTGGAGCCGCCAAGCGTGGGCTCAATGACAGACGAGCACGGACACCAGCGACCGGTGGCATTTCTGGCATACAGGTGAGCGCATCGCCCACCTTGTCACAATGTTGCAAACGAGGCAAGCGCCTTTTGTGCCTTCCGCAGGGTGAACGGCCAGTACATCATGGAGGGATTGGCGTCCAGTTTCCTCTTCACCATGGGAGGCCTTGGCTTCATAATCCTGGACCGCTCCAACGCCCCCAATATCCCCAAACTTAACCGCTTCCTCTTGCTCTTCATCGGCTTTGTCAGCGTCATCCTCAGTTTCTTCATGGCACGAGTTTTCATGCGCATGAAGTTGCCGTAAGTCTCCGGAAACATTTATGACCATTCTGTCCTATTTGGCTCACTGTTTTTTCCTCTCTCTAGGGGATATCTTGTGGGATGAATTCAACTGTGGATGATCAAATTTCTCTGGACTGAAAGCACTGATGTCGCTGTAGAGATTAAGAGTGATAAAGAACCAGCATTGCAAATGAAACATGAAGTGGGATAAAATAAAAAAAAAAGATTTTTGTTACACAGTCCTGCAATAAAACTGTTTTCCGAAGCTCTTGCAGTGATGGAAGTTGATTGAAATAAGAAATAACTCATCCGAACACTGCGTTATTGCTTCATACTGCATTTAATAACTGAAGCTTGCATTCACTTCATGGAGGGTGAGAGAGCAGCATGAGAATCACTCACAAATACATATTTAGAGGAACACATTGCACGAGTCATACCCTCAAAAACAAAAGGTGCATGCCCCCCGGGCCCCAAAAAAAGGCCTCCTTATAGGAGTCTGAGTGGCTTTTGCCTCATGACACGCTGATCTGAATTCTTTCGTCTGATGTCCCTAAAATGTCCTGTCAAGATCAACTCCATCAGCACCAAGAAGTCAGGACACTGCTTGTGTTGACTTGCATTTGACATTTTGCATATATGACTAAGTCAAGTCCCCCCCAAAAATACCATAGCTACCCAAGAAGGCTTTGCCTTTCAATTTCTCATTGTTTTTCATTTGCTTGCGCAGTCGCACGATGTCTTGACACCTTGTTTGGCAATCTGCTGCGACGGACGATGCAAAGTGTCTTTTTATCCGGCGTGACCTTAAGCAAAGAAAAAATACTACGTTTCACTTATATTATATCTTCATTAAATACCCCCTCACCCCGTGTTGTTTCATTGTTGAAGATTGGTGTGTAAAGTAATTCCCACTACGTATGATATTAGTTTTTTTTATTTTTACATTTTTTTCCAATATAGTGTCCCTATATATACATTTCAGGTTTTAGCCTATTTCCTTTCATTCCTTTCATTCTTACCATTACCATTCATACCATTTAGTGCGTTGGAAGTGTTCAAACCGGTGGCTGCTTCAATTTCTGCATGGGTTAAAAAAAAGGGGGGGGGGGGGGGGGGGAGAGTACAAATCTGAGAATTTTCAAAACGTCACAATAAATTTCTGTTAAAAAAACTGATCAATAAAAATGTTTTGGTGTGATTAAAAAAAACAGAGTACTCACAATGTTTGGGATGCATGGCTTTCAGTGAAAGTTACATAAAATGTAAAATGTTGACGCGACAGCGATATCATAATTAAAGTAGGACTTTAAATGGAAGGATTTCATCATCCCAACAATTGGTTGAAACAAAAGTGAACAAAAATAGTGAAATACAAAAAAAGTCAACGTCTCAAATCAGTGTCTGAAACGACGTCTGCCCGGACGCCCGGGGCGTGCATCTTTTACGTCGGTTCGTTTGTTAATTTGCATACTCTGCACGGCAGCCAATCAGAAGCCTGCTTCCTACTTCCGGACTTTCCCGAGCGTTATAGGAGATGGCAGCGTTACGTCATTTGATATGATCACTTGATCGGCTGCTAATTTCCGGAAGGCCGATCGCCAAGTAAACGCAACAGTTGTCAGCGAGTGCAATCATTGTTCTGTAAGCTTATGCCTTTCATTTTCGGTTTTGATGAATGAAAGTCTTCGGGTTTTAGTACAATGGTGATATCGTGTGTGGTTGTTTGCTGAACTAACAGTTTTGTGGAAGGATCCAGGTTAAAATTTCACTGAATACCGATCGCTGAAGGAAGAAAACAAACCGGTTCGTTTGTTAATTTGCATACTCTGCACGGCAGCCAATCAGAAGCCTGCTTCCTACTTCCGGACTTTCCCGCGCGTTATAGGAGATGGCAGCGTAACGTCATTTGATATGATCACTTGATCGGCTGCTAACTTCCGGGAGGCCGATCGCCAAGTAAACGCAACAGTTGTCAGCGAGTGCAATCATTGTTCTGTAAGCTTATGCCTTTCATTTTCGGTTTTGATGAATGAAAGTCTTCGGGTTTTAGTACAATGGTGATATCGTGTGTGGTTGTTTGCTCAACTAACAGTTTTGTGGAAGGATCCAGGTTAAAATTTCACTGAATACCGATCGCTGAAGGAAGAAAACAAACCGGTTCGTTTGGTAATTTGCATACTCGGCACGGCAGCCAATCAGAAGCCTGCTTTGTGCTTTGGACTTTCCCGAGCGTTATGAGGTCGTGCATTTGCATATCATTTTCCAAAGTAGATGCACAGAACCTCAGCCCCAGAACATACATTAAAAGCATTGTGGAAAGAAGAGTTCACGTGGCTTGTAGCAGACGACGCAACGCAAACATTGCATTGTGCAACATGCTGAGCAGTGTATGGACAAACGACAACTGGAGAAAAACCATCAGCAAGGGAGCATTTGTGCTAGGTACATCTGTTGGGGTAATTGGGCTCAGATCATCATTACCAAAAATGTTCACTTTTGGTAATGAGTGATGTTGGCTGCAACGTCATTCACCAAGAAAGTTGTGCCATCCAGATATGCAGACTCACTAACCACTAACATGTACTAACCAACTAACATCTAACAATGACTTACTGCCATTTCTGTGAGAGAATGCATTGCAGAGCCTAAACGATGAGACAGACTTTGATAGGGAAAGAAACGCCAAGAAAGTGTGATGCATAGAATGAAACCATCCTTTCGACATGTGACCTGGCACAAGTCTTCTTTTGTTCTCCACAGGACAGAGCTGCGGTCTGAAGAGAATGACGTGGACCAACCGGTTGCGGAGCTGCTAGCCGTCTTAGCAGCCACAAGCTTCACCTGGATTCGCGAGGACATCGTTCGTCAAGAAGATTCCCGATTCACATCACTGGAGCCGACAGATCACACCCCCTTTTCCCAGTTACCAGCTCATCCGTATCACACCCTGGGGCCTGCTTGCGACAAATGCTACAAACAATTTCGTTCCTCCTCATCGTCCTGGTGATCACCATCCAGGATGCCATGAAGATTTGACTGTTGTAGCGAATGACATGACTTTAATTTGAGATTGTTTCCATTGTGATTGTTCTATTTTGTGATTTTCTATTCTTTTTTCTTTCTTCTTCTGTTCACCTCCACCGATGTTAGATATGTTCGTCACGGGGGAGATGTTGGGGTAATTCGCTATACGAACATCTTTAAACATCTTTTTGCATCATTTCGTTTTGGTTTGGACTGATACATCATCCTGCCTTCCTTTACACGATGTCACATCCCATTACGTCACATCCGATTGCGTCGCACCCTGTCAGTCATATAAATGCTCTCCCAGTCTGTCTCTGTCTCTCTCCCTTCATGCTTCCTTCTCAGCCGACACCGCAATGTCTCCGCTGTCTTCAAGATTAAACTAACTTTCTGTCCAACACCTGGCTTCCTGCTGATTTAACCATCCTCTGCCATTAAGACCCGTAGAAGCAATGAACCAGGGACGAACGATCTAGATAAACCCATTAACATCCTTAATTAAAAAAAAAATCCTTAATACTTTGCAACAATGTTTTTTTTTTGCGATTAGTCGTCTTATTGTGTTCCAAGTTGTGAAAAATGGGGCAGGCAACTTTATGGCCGGGCAGGCAACTTTTCAGAGTTGTCTGCCATGGTGTCCGCTAACTTTTTGTCATGAGTTTCAGACACTGTTCAAATCAATCACCACGTGCCCTTGAGCATACATTAGACCTTGACGACGGCAGGGCTTTGGCATCCCACCCTTTTTGAAAGGCAACAGGAGAATTTCCAACCCCTGGACTGGTTATCAAGAGGATTGAGGTGTACATTAAGTGGACTAAACTTCCATCAGCATATGATGGATGCGCGCTTCGAAACTTTCTGTGATTCCTCCAGTCTCCTTGTATCAGTGTTGTAACCCGATGGTGTCACTCGGCGACATTTGAAGCTCCGTGGCCACTGGACTAGAGTCTGAGAACGTCCTGTTTTCCGGCATCACTATACCAATACGGTCCGTAATTTGGCATTTATTGGTCGATTCAAGGATCAAATGCTTTTTACTTCAGAATGTTGTTGAGGTCCTCATGAGAGAACAATAAAAAAATGCAGACAAATTACTGGGTACTGGGTTGTCGTGAAAATCGCTGGTAACCACCCCAAATATTTTACTCGCAACATTTTTTTGCAATAATTTTTTATGTCTAAAATCATTTGTTCCATAGAAATTTTGAGGTGTTTGAAGCACCCAGCAAACGTGAGATCTTGCCATCGTACCTGTGAGAATGGCGTCCATTTTCTCCACCACAAAGTCAGCGTCGTCCGTATTGAAGCACATGGGGGGCTTGAACTTGAGCACGTTACGATACGGCCCGTCGGCGCTGAGCAGCACGTGCTCGTCCTTCAGCCTGGTTGGAAAAAGGGTCCAAGTCCGTTTCGGGTGGGCGCGTTCACGTCAAACGCCGAAGTCTCTTACCGATAGATGACCTCGGCGGCCTCCGCCGTGGCGGGTGTGAGCGTGGACCTGTCTCTCACCAGTTCGACTCCCACGAAAAGACCCCGACCCCTGCAGGCCGTCACCCGGTCATTCCCGGCTGCCACCGGAACACTCTTTTCCCACTCGGGTGTACCTGATGTCGCCGATAAGCGGGTGCTTCTCCTTTTGTTTTTCCAGCAGTGAGGTCAGGTAGCTCCCAACTTGCAAGGCTTTCGCCTGCAGGTCCTCCTTGGCGATCACGTCGAGGACGGCCAGGCCAATAGCGCACGACACTGGGTTGCCTCCGAACTGCGTGCACCCCCCCCCCCACACACACACACACACACACACACACACACACAAAAACATATACACATACACATTACACACGCACACATACACATTACACATATACACACATACGCGTTACACACAAGCACAAACATATATACACACACATTTCACACAACACATACATTACACACACACGCACACACAAACGCATATTCCCACATACGCATCACACACATACACATTACACACACACACAAACACATGTACACACACACACACACATTACACACACACATGCACCCACATACACATTACATACAAACATAAACACACACACACACACACACACACACACACACACACACGCACACACGAACACACACACACACACACACGCACACGCACGCACACGCACGCACGCACGCACACGCACGCACGCACACACACACACACACACACACACACACACACACACACACACACACACACACACACACACACACACACACACACACACACACACACACACACATTTTGGTTTGGCTTCCACAATCGCCGCCACTGAAGGTATGGCGCTGGACTTTGGAAGCATCGCGGTGCTTTTAAAAAAAAAACTTTTTTTTTTCGGGCAGCCATTTAAAAGATATTCTTGGGCAGCGTTGGTCCATATGAAACTCGTGACAATCTCCTGTGGCGATGAACCTGAATCTTAAGTAGCACCGCAAATATTGTTTCTTTCAGGCGGGTTTCTTTTTAAGTTTTTTAGGCTTTTGAAAATTTATGAAGAAGGTCCCAGAAGACAAAATTAGACTGCAACACACCGCAAAGTGTGGCTTATTAGGAATTCAAAATGGCTGTGAAGGTTTTCTTTTTGTTTTTGGAAGTTCATGTCCATCCATGAAAGTGAATTTGGTGAGCCATTTTTCATTTTTTGTGCTCCCAGGGGTGGTAAATGCATCGTCCCAGAATTAGAAGCATTAGCATTGGTGACTATGGTTATGCTATCATGATTTGTTGCGCAGCGTGTGGGTCTTACCGTGTTGAAATACTCCATTCCCGCCGACATGAAGGCCTCAGCTACCTCCTTGCTGGTAACAACGCACGACATGGGGTGCCCGTTGCCAATGGGCTTGCCCATGGTGACAATATCAGGCACAAAGTCGTCGCCCTGCAGCTGGAAAGCCCAGAAATGGCTGCCGACCCGGCCAAAGCCCACCTGGATTTCGTCGGCGATAAGGAGGCCGCCAGCCTGACGGACGTGCCTGCGGCGTGCGACGAGGGAGTATTCGGTCAAAAGCGAACAACAACGGGACACTTTGGGTTTATTTCTTCTGCTCGCTTACTCAGCCACTCGTTTAAAGTAGCCCGCGGGGGGGATGACCTGCCCGCCACAACTTTGCAGCGACTCGGCAATAAACGCGGCTATCTGCAAGGACAGAAAAAAGATAATTGGATGACCCCTTTTGACCTTGGAGAACTGTTCAAGGCTCGACATGGCAGCACCTTGCCTCCTTGACTTTGCACTCGTTGGATGATATCTCGAACGTCATCTGCGTAGGCTTTGGCGGGGTCCGGGTGGTCCTGTCTGTATTTACCTCTGTACACATCTGGGCTTGGGGCCTGACGAGGAAACACAAAACTGCTTGAAGATTGCAACAGGAGGGAAGTGCATTCTCACAGTAAGTTTTGATTGAAAAAAATTAATAAAATGAAGACAGACTTATTTTTAACTTCACATGACTGTTTTTGGTAAAAAAAAAAAAAAAAAAAAAAACATCTCTCTCTCTCTCTCCCCCTCTCCCTCTATATATATATACAGTGAGACCTCAACTTACAAACACCTTAACTTACAAACTTTTCGTCTTACAAACGTCAAATTTATGAAAATTAAACCTTATAATAAGCACTATTTTCATAATACACACCCACCACGGCTGGCGGAGTGATCTTCGGCGGAAGCACATGACCGAACAGCACCAGAGGTTAAGTTACCAACGGTCCTTATGGAAGGTGACTCTCCTTCCATAAGCCATCAACGACCATCAAAAAGGTAAATAAAACTTTATTTTACAGCACAGTTTATTTCTTTAATTACAGTCCTAATGTAATGCGCCTCTCTTTCCAAACAGCAATTCCCTTTGACCTTCAACGCCATTCCATCAAGCCATAAATGACCATCACAAATGTAAATAAAGTGACTTTATGATACAATGCAGTGTATTTCTTTCATTGCAATACAATAGCACATTTATTATACATAGAATAAGGTATGGTAAAAAAAAAAAATCCAAAAATGGTGAAGTTAAATGGAAAAGAACGTTAAAGTACAAATCACTAATTAAATATAACTGTTTAATTTATTTTGTCATTTGATATTTCCATGATGACAGGTGAGGCACAGCCTCACCTGCCTCCCCTGACTGCACGTCACTGGTTGTCACCCATTGAAAATACCCAACATGTGAGACATCGGCGTGCTGAAAAACACGACTTGGCATCACTCCACCCATATGAAAAGACAAATTAAATCTCGTTATGATATTCGATACCCCCGCGACCCTAATGAGGAATAAGCGGTACGGAAAATGGATGGATGATATTCGATAAAGCAGATGTGTCAAAGGCCCGGGGGCCAAATTTGGCCCGCCACACCATTTTATTCTGCCCGCGAAAACAAATCAAACTTGAGGAATTCAATGTTGCTTGCTAATATCCTAACCAAAATTTGAAATTGTGCCATGTAAACCACAATAACAGTCATTACTCTTAACTTCAGATTTGAAAAATAGTTATGTGTGTATCTTTATGTCACGTGTTGACGGGATTAAACATTCTAATCAAATTCACAACAGCCCTCGAGAGGAAACCGTAGCTACTAAAATAGAGTTTGACAACCTTGCGATAAAGTAATGCTTTGAATGACGAATGACTTGAAATCGCATCCCTTATTGAGCAAAGTGTCACATATCATAAACACGTTTCAGGACTCACTGTGCAGCGGGCATGGCAGGTCCAGTTAAGTCATGGAGATTTAATGGCACTCACCACGTGGACAAATGGACTCAGAGGCGCGTCTGCCAGATGGTGCAACTTGTAGGGGCTGATTTCAATGAGCGACGTCACGTGGCCGTGATAGGCGCTGCAACAAAATACAAAAAAGTCATCAAAGTGGGGGCGGCGAGGGTGGGATGGAGTTGTGTCATGCATATTTTCACGCACTTGTCCAGGGTGATGATGTCTTGGGTGCCCGAATACTGGCGGGCGAGGCGCAGCGCCAGGTCGTTGGCCTCTGATCTGGAGTCGAAAAGGTCGCCATGGTCAGCTGGAGTCGGTAGCTGACAGTCGACCGGTGACTGAGTCACCGTTAAACACACACGCTCGCGTGATTGACTCGCAAGTCATTTCCGCTCACGACCACCAAACAAAACTCGACTGATGAAACATTGAGATTCAAATAGAAAACGATTGGTTTGCCTACTCCGAGGGAAAAGCTTTTCCATGCGCCATTAGCAAAACAAATCGTAACAGTTGAGGGAAGCGTTTTCCGTCGTCAGCGTGGTTACTTATTGACGCGTTCCGCTACCATGTGACTTTTGACTTATCTGAGTAAATGTCACTGCATAGAGATTTATGATTTGGACTTTTATTTTTTATCATGTTTCAAATGCGCCGACTAGTTTACAGTCACCCTCCACCCGTTTTCTCACGCGTTTCTCGATCGCGATTCCGTGCGTGGCGGTCTTTGTGGCATTATCTGACATCTGCGACTCAATTTAAAAACAGAGTTTGCAATCATCTGAGATCACCCCAATAAAAGCGACTCTGTAAAATAGCCTTTTTTGTTTGCTACAGTATGGAATCATCTTCGGAGCCCACTTTCTTTGTGTGGTCTTTGACTTTTAAGAGTAGAATGTTCTTTCAGACAAGAGTCAAGTTCAATAATTTTATTGGATTGTGATAAAAAGTCAATGTAGTTTGAAGCATCCTTCATGTTCGTCATATCCGGATAGTAGAAAAATAAATAAACATACAGATAGATATACAGACAGATAGCTAATTACATCGCTAGCTAGACAGCTAGCAAGAGAGACAGGCAGCTAGCAAGACAGACAGGCAGGCAGCTAGTAAGACAGACAGGTAGACAGCTAGCAAGACAGACAGACAGACAGAAGACAGATAGACAGACAACTGGCAAGACAGACAGACAGCTGGCAAGACAGACAGACAGACAGATGGACAGACAGCTAGACAGACCTCTAGCAAGACCAACAGACAGACAGATAGCAAGACAGACAGGCAGACATACAGCTAGCAATACAGACAGACAGACAGCTGGCAAAACAAACAGCCACCAAGATAGACAGACACAGATAGACAGACAGACAAATAGATTGATAGATAGGTAGATAGCTGACACACTTAAAATGTAGCAAGTGTGCAGGAGAGGGTTGCGCCTGCCATTGTTTTGTGGAATGCGGCGTTGCTGCAAGCCATATGCAGGCGGGGTGAAGAGACACGTGAGAGGTGTGTCCCTCCTCCAGTTCCATGTCATCGTGTGTACTCACCCCGAGTTGACAAAGTAGAAGACGGAGAGCCGGGCGGGCAAGGTGGCTTGCAGCCTCTGGGCATACAGCACCAGGTTGTCATGCAGGAAACGCGAGTTAGTGTTGAGCGTTTCCATCTGCCGTGCGCCGGCCAAAACCACATCTGGGTGGCAATGACCCACTAGTGATGGGAGGGAAAAAGGGGGGAGACATATTGTAGGTAGGGTAACTGCAAGTTGTATGTGTGTGTGTGTTGTAGGGGGCTGCTAGGTCCATCCAAATGAGTCGAGGGAATCTTAACAACCACCAACTATCAAAACTTCATCATTGGTTAAAAAAAATTGGAAGGTCTTAGATTATTTTAGTCAGTCGGTGTACCTTAACTCAATCAAGCATTCAACGTAAATAATAATAATAATAATAATAATAATAATAATAATAATAATAATAATAATAATAATAATAATAATAATAATAATACAGTGGCGGCCTGGTAGTTCAGTGGTTAGCACGCCGGCTTCACAGTGCAGAGGTCACCGGTTCGTGTCCCGGTCCGGCCTCCCTGTGTGGAGTTTGCATGTTCTCCCTGGGGCCGCGTGGGTTTTCTCCGGGTCCTCCGGTTTCCTCCCACACTCCAAAAACATGCATGGCAGGCAGATTGACCACTCCAAATTGCCCCTAGGAGTGAGTGTGAGCGTGACTGTTGTACGTCTTTGTGTGCCCTGCGATTGGCTGGCAACCAATTCAGGGTGTCCCCTGCCTCGTTCCCAAAGACAGCTGAGATAGGGTCCCACGACCCTAATGAGGAATAAGCGATATGGAAATGGATGGATGGATAATACAGTGATACCTCGTTTACGAACCCCTTGGCTTACGAACTTTTCGGTTTACGAACGTTACATTTATGAAATTTTTACCTTGGCATACAAACTATTTTTCGGGATACACACGGAGTTGCCACAATGAGTGATGTGTCGTTCACGAACGAGCTCCGTTCTCCTAACAAGAAAATGGTGGCCAACTGTTTTGTCCTTTATTCCCCGCCCCCAGTCTTCGGTTAAAGCCACGTTATTGGTCAAGAAGGCAGCAGTGAGGGGGTGGGGGTTACAGACAGAGAGAGAGTGAGGCCATTCTCCCAAAAAAAAATGGCGTCTTCGGTTAAAGCCACGTGATTGGTCAAGAACGCAGCAGTGACAGGGGGGAAGGGGGGGTTAAACATTAAGAGGACAGAGAGAGAGTGAGAAAACACACGCGCGCACACACACACACACACACACGCACGCACGCACACACACACACACACACACACACACACACACACACACACACACACACACACACACACACACACACACACACACACACACACACACGCGATAAGGAGACGACAGAGCTTGAAACAAAAAAAAAAACAAAAGTGAAATGGTGAGAAAATATATCGAAAAAAGTGACATTTGGACTCGTTTCAACTTTGAACTTTCAACTCAGAGTGTAGACTGGACGGTTAAAATATCCCATCAATCAGGCTCCACAAATAACCCGCACAAGCCATCTGTACACTTGATGCAAAAAGCTATCAACCCAGCTAAACAGAACAAAATTGATGAGGAAAAAGGTAAAATTATCTCAGAGAAAGCACCTCCAAAGGATCATTCCTCAAGATGGTGAAAGAAGAAGGTTACATTCCTGATCAAGTGTCCACTCCATTCCATCAACGACCATCACAAAGGTAAATATGACGACTTTATTATATAGTTGTTTATTTCTTCAATTATAATACCATAGCACATTTATTATACATAAAATAAGGTATATTTTGTTTAGTTTTAAGAAAATTAGAAAGTATAAAATTATGTTTTATGGGGAGCTGGGAATGGATTTTTCTCATTTCAATGGTTTCCTATGGGAAATTATTTTTTGGGATACACACTTTTCACCTTACGCACTGTCTGGAAACCAATAAAGTTCGTAAGCCAAGGTATCACTGTAATACTACTACTACTACTACTACTACTAGTAATAATAATAATAATAATAATAATAACAATAATAATAACAACAGTAACAACAATAATAATAATAATAATAATAATAATAATAATAATAATGAGGAGGGGGAAGCAAACAGGAACTTAAAGAGGCTGTAGTAAAGGACTGGTAAAGTGTTTCAAATGAACAAAGCAACAGTGTGGTCTCGTCAGGGGGTTGCTGTCTCGACGCGGTTTTCGCAAGTAAGTGTTATGCCATCAAATTCCCAATATTTTGACTCACTTGAAAAGTGAGTGTCTTCAAATAAAAGTTGCTTTGCTGTCATTGCAAGCCTTGATCTGATATTTTTGACAGGAAAACAGAATGTCACCACTGTCTAAAAAACTGAGGAATTGATCTTGTCGTTCCAATACTTTTGTAAATAGATTTTACCTCTAATAATGTCTTGACTCCATTAAGTTAATACTGATTTCAGTCTCTCGTTCTGCGTTTCGATTATTTTTCGCTCCTCTCTTTCTTGCACTGGCAATTTTGAAGTTGTTTCTGATGACGTTGGTTTATTTACCGTGCGCCACATTGTTGATGCAGTCCAGGTAGCGTTGACCCCTCTCGTCGTACATGTACTGACCCCTGGCGCGCACCATCTTAATGGGGTCATCGCTGAAGAAGATTTTGCACGATGGCCTGCACAGGAGAGAAGATTAAAAAAACTCATTCAGACAGTTACAATAAATATAGGCCGTCTGCTGAAGAAATACATTTTGATCGTACCCAATCAGCTTTCGCCTCAGGTCGATCGTCTGCGTTTTGGCCAACTTCTCTTCGCACATGGTGCAAGTGTCCCAGCGGGCGCTGCACTTGCGAGTACTTTTGGACTGACGACGCGCGCCGCCCATTTGTGGGGGCCCCGAGGACAAGCGCGTCACAACGCGGTGCCTCTGCTGCTATCTACTGGCCAGGTGCGTGCATTACCCTGAGAGCACTTTGTTTTTGGAGAAAAAAACAGGTAAACATGACTCCCTCAGAGATATTTGGTTTGAATGACATGGTCTACCCTGGTTTTATCCCACCTTCCAGAAACTGGACAGAAAAGGAAAGAGTAATAGATGATGTATTTTGTTTTTCTACTTTCATTCCTTTCATCACTTTGCTGCTGTGAAATGTAAATTTCTCCACTGTGAGACTAATAAAAGCAAATCCAATCCAATCCAATCCAATGACTGAAACTAAAATGACCTGCCAGTAGATCAGATGACAAAACAAAAAAAAAAAAAAAAACGTTTTGTGATTTATCCCCCCCCCCCTCTCCCATGTTGATTAGATTTCGCATTTGGCATTGTGTGTGTTTACTAACCTCACATACAAGTCAAACGCTTCGAGGATACACTAAACTAATGCAAGCGTGTGCATGTTTGTGTATGGTGGTGTGCGTGTGTTTACTTCCAGAGGCATTTGAAAGACTGTGTTTATTTGGCTCCAACAGTACAGTCACATGAGTTTTACCACACATATCTGCTTTTTTTGTAAAGAAACGTCAATCAAATGGGTAAAAAAAATATACAAATACAGAACATAAACAAACACAATAAAAAATAATACTAATTATATTTCAGCTCACACAACCATATGTCTTTTGTTCCAAAACCACACGTGGTATTTCACATAGTCTTTTGTACATTTTAAAATGGCAAAATATTGGATTGGATTACTTTGGCACTTGTGCACATGATTTTGAAAAAAAACTACAACATCTGCACATGCTAAAGACAGCACCGCGTGACAACAAACAACTAAATCAAAGAGGAACATTTTTATGGAAACATAACGGAGGAATGGGGCAGTCGAGTTGAGTTTTCAATCAATTGTCCACACCTGCAAAGGGGTAGCCTACAATATATTTGAAACGGGACGGACATAAAAATCAGTCAAATGTCATGTTGTTGTTGCATTATTTACACACAAACACGCGCACAAACACACACACAAAATCAAATTGCACTTTTTGTAAAATGAGCACACATCTCATCAGTACATTAACTCATCCACTATACACACACAAAGAGAGAGAGAGAGAGAGAGAGAGAGAGAGAGAGAGAGAGAGAGAGAGAGAGAGAGAGAGAGAGAGAGAGAGAGAGAGAGAGAGAGAGAGAGAGAGAGAGAGAGAGAGAGAGAGAGAGAGAGAGAGAGCGCGGGTGGAGCTAGTTCACTAGCAGGCTAAATCGATGAGAAGGTTTCTTCAGCCGTCATCTGTACTTTTTGAAGGTGTCGGACGTTTCGCCTCCTATCCAAGAGGCTTCGTCAGCGAACTAAAGTCTGACTGTTCGTATCGGCCCTATTTATATATCCCTAATGTCCAGACACGGCGGCGCCGGACACAGCTATGATAGGTCCCTACTCTCAGGTTGGGGGGAGCAGAGGACCACTCCCTGTGGCCCCACTGATTGTTCCTACATTCCTGACTAACGACTGGCCTATTTGCCCCACTCCCACCGGTATCACCTCATCAGCATTACAAATGTTGCCTAACCTGTTTTGCCTAAGCAGGCTATTGTATGAACGATCCAAATTGAACCTCACCCCACCCGCTTTAATGAAGGATTTTGTTGTTTTATAAGAATCGCTTCTTTTACTCCCCTTTCAAACCATCTATGTTCTTTCGCTAAGATTTTAACCTCATTGTTGTCAAATGAGTGGTTGCTAGCTTTTAGGTACAAATGTACTGCCGATTGAGGCCTACTCGTATTATCCCTGCGATGTTGATAAAGTCTTTTTTTTTAGAATTTGTTGAGTCTCCCCAATGTACTGCTCTTTACAATTTTCATTCTTACAATATATTGAATAAACTACATTACTTTGTTTTTCATTTGGCAGCCTATCTTTTGGATGCACTAATTTTTGCCTTAACGTGTTTATCGGTTTGAAATAAGTAGGAATTTTGTGTTGCCATAGGACTCTGTAGATTTTCAGAAACTCCTGCAATGTACGGTACTGCTACTCCTCTCCTTTTTGTATCTTGAGAATTTTTGGTTCATTTACTATTCTTTCTTTCTGACATTTGTTGAATAACCACTGAGGGTACCCAAACGTCCGACACCTTCAAAAAAGTACGGATGACGGCTGAAGAAACCTTCTCATCGATGGACCACTCCTGTACGACTGAGAGCTTACACAGACGTATAGCAGGCTAAATATTATCATGATTGAGTGAATGAGAGCGAGAGAGAGAAAGAGCGGGCAGTGGTAGCTAACTAGCAGGCCAAATATACCGTAACATATCATGATTGAGTGACAGAGAGAGAGAAAGAGACAGAGAGAGCGTGCGTTAACTAGTTAGCTGGCTAAATATGAGAGAGAGTGAGAGAGAGAGGGGGCGCTAGATAGTTAGCTGGCAAAATGTGCTCGAGAGAGAAAGAAAGAGAGATAGAGAGGTAGTTAGTTAGCAGGCTAAATGTGCTTGACAGAGAGAGAGAAAAAGAAAGACTTAGTGTTTACTACATTCAATGCAAAAATGGAGGAAGAATGGAAAAGCAAAACAAACACATCGCATTGGCAGGGCCGAACAACATTCAGGTCACCAAAATAAAAGCAGATGTGTCGACACGGCGACCGACGCCTGAGTGACACGCAGGAATGCCGCTTTGAAAACCCAAGCAATCCAAGAAAACATAGAAAAATAAATTATGTCATCGAATACAAATAGGTCATATATGCAAAGAAATCACGTCATACATAGACAAGAAAGAAACCGCAGAATATCCTTCCGCATATTTGGAAAGAAGAAAGCTTGCTGGGTAGCAACGAAAGAAACAGAACGCATCAAAAAATGGCCTGAAGGGTGTTGCATTCAAGATTTGCGACATAACACAGATACAAATTCACAGGCAGTGAACTGATACCTCCAAGTAGCGTTTGTGTGTTTTTCGTTTTCGCCCACTTCAAGCCGTACAATTAAGAAAAAAAGAGAAAAAAAACACAATAAATGAAAAAGATGCTCTCAAGTTTGTGGTCAAGGAATGAATAAAAGCTTCAGGCACCAAAGGCTATCTTACATAGAAAACAATTAACAAGAAGAAAACAAAATCGAATTGTCATGTTGCCAAAGCGCCTACAGTCTGACACCCTGCGGTGTCATATTTTGTTATGTTTTGAATCAAAAGCGATTTTCTGGTACACATTATATTTTCGGTACACCCGTGCTCGTAAATCAAGGTCTTGTTGTATATGGAAAAACAACAATGGTAATAGACGACATAACATATGTCAAGCCGCTTGCAGTTTGGCAAAATAAACAATAAAATACACTAACACCAAAAACCATGATTGCATTCCATCAACACTCTCAGTAGATCCTCAGCTGTCTCGGCAGAGACCGTCCCCCGGCTCAGAAAGGGGGGCACCCGTCCAAACTAAAAACCCTTTGCGGATTTGTTATCAGTGCAGCCGAAGGAGGTTCGGGCTACCCGGACCCGGCTGGGCGGCGGCCCTCAACGCCTCTTGCAGGCATGTTGGGCGCATTAAAGCAACAAACATCTTTCATTTTTGGGACTTTTCAGGCGACCAGCCATGGCGTGACTCCCTTGGGAAGATTCATCAAAAGTGGAAATTAAAAATAAAATAAAATAAAGTCTCTTGTTGTTGTTAGTTTTTCCTCTGCAGAAGCCAAAACAGTGTGCGCACAAGACAAGACATGCTTTGGTGAAGTTTTGTCTTTTTGATGCTGTGTGAGTGGGTGGGCGGTGACAACGCAAAAAAAAAAAAAAAAAACAATCTCCCTGTCCCTTGAGTCCAAGTGGACTCATGCAAGAGCCCTGTGGCACTCCAGTGTGGGAAGCTTTGAAAGTTGCGCCACAAGCTTCAAATGAACCAACCAACACGCTCACACGAACAATGTGAGAGTAGACATGTCGTTCACGCCCGGCACACGTGATGTGAGTAGAAGCAGCTTTTTGGGGCGTGATGCATCCCAGGTTTCCTTTTGTTCTTGATGTTGGTTTTGCATCCTCATACACTTCGACTTCTTTTTTTCTTTTTTTTTTCCCAAACTATAAATACCAAAAAAAAGAATATATACAAACTCCATGCGTTTCAGGTTAGAGTGATCACTGCAAGAAAAAAAAAAAACACAGGAGGAAAAACCACATGAAGTGTGTTCACATTCCAAATTCTCTCTATTATTTTTTGGGGGATCATGCGTCATTGCTCTTGCCATCAACATGTCCAGGTTTGCCTTCTTACCTTCTGCCAGCAGCCGGGCATCGGTAAGCCATCGGGACCCTGCCACCACAAAGGCACAATTAGACCGAACCGGCATTGGAAACGTGTTCGACACACACCCATTCAAAATGGCCGCAGATGGATTGATTGTATGCCACACAATGTGTAAGCACGTACAGTAAGGGGTATATAAAGTCTGCACACCCCTGATCAAATTCCACGTCGAATGGTTGGTCAATTCATTTTCATTCCTTTGAAGGTCTATGTTTTCTTTTTCAATTGGGTGTATGGGTAAGATTAATCATTCCTCTCAGTCACATACTTTTTTAGAACACATTTTCATATTTGATCAGGCATGTGAAGATGTTTTATGTCTTGAAAAAAAAGCTTATATTTTGTGAGCCCTGTATGTATACACATATTTGTTGCACATGTGTTTCAATTGTCTTTCAAACGTATTTCGGTTTTGATCTGTCAATGCCCAAAAAAAAAAAAAAAATTTGGTTTGTCATTTTTGGTCGTATAAATATTTCAACAATTTTGACTTTTGTTTTCTTGAGTACAGTCATTTTTTACACACGTCCACACCCCCACACTATCCCCCACATACGCATTGAATATATGGATGAAAAGGTTTCTTCAGCCGTCATCTGTACTTCTTTGAAGGTGTCGGTCGGACGTTTTGACTCTTATCCAAGAAGCTTCGTCATGAAACTAAAGTCTTACTGGTAGTTTCGGCCCTATATATATCCTTTCTGTCCCGACGTGGCAGTGCCGGACTCTGCTATGATTGGTCCCTGCTCTCAGGTTGGGGGGAGCAGAGCAAAATCCTTCCCTTAACCGTAATGGTGGGGTGAGGTTCAATTTGGATCATTCGTACAATAGCCTGCTTAGGCAACATAGGCTTAGTTATGCTGTTGAGGTGATACCAGGGCAAATTGGAGGGATTAGTCATTTGCTCCCCCCAACCTGAGAGCAAAAGCCCAATCATTGCAGAGTCTGGCACCGCCGCGTCTGGACATTAGATATATATATATATATATATATATATATATATATATATATATATATATATATATATATATATATATATATATATATATATATATATATATATATATATGACCGAAACTACCAGTAAGACTTTAGTTTGCTGACGAAGCTTCTTGGATAAGAGGCGAAACGTCCGACACCTTCAAAGAAGTACAGTTGACGGCTGAAGAAACCTTTTCATCGATGGACCACTCCTGTACGACTAAGAGCTTACACAGACGCATTGAATATATGCATTCCAGTATTATGATGATGATTATTATTATGCCAACCAGGTGTGCAAGAGAAAAAATATCCAGGGGCTAATTGAAATAAGCGATTACCAAAAGATTGTTCACATAACTACCATATTTCCAGAGTACAAGGCGTACAGAAATATAAGGTGCACCCCCAATGACTGGTGCATTATCAAACTTTTTCCATGTATGAGGCACACCGAACTATGAATGAAATTAGTTTTCCAAATATCATATATAAATATCAAAGTTTTCCAAATATAAGGCACACCACATTATAAGGCGCTAAAGTAGAGGCTTGGGTGACGCATGACTTCTCCTACGGGGGAAAATGGAGTCAGTGGCTGCTGACAGTCATTGCGAGACCTGTTGTGGCTCAATATTACTTGACGTATAAGGTGAACCTGCGTATAAGGCGCAGGGTATTCTTTTGAAGAAAACCAAGGATTTTGGGTGCGGCTTATACACCTGAAAATACGGTAATTATATAAATAAATAAAAAATACAAGGATTTTTGTTTTTTATTATTTTGTTTATTCTGTTCATAAAATACTTGCTTTCCTAAATTGCAGTTATTCATTCATTCATGCACGCATTCATTCATTCATTCATTTATGAACTTCCCTTACCTATATAAAATAATGACAGACGTTATATTGTCATTCATGTAAATAATACACATCAAAATGAAACAAATAGCATGCAAGATGACATACTGGTTCAAGTCTCTCACTTTGTTTTGGTGAAATATTGCAAAGTCAAGCGAAATGCGCATCGTGTGCATGTGAGCGCTTTTGACTTGCGTCGCATGACGTTAAAAGTGTCAAGAAATTCTGATCGAACGTTGGATTGTCCCCCACTTGTGACGGTCTGGCCCAATTGGTACAAGAAGAGGAAGGAACAGGTAAATGGGGGAAGGGGGTAAATAGAGGTGGGGGGGGGGGGTCACTTGTCAGCAGAGAATCAGTTAGTGTGCTGTTAAAAGGGGCTTTGGATGGCTCATCTGGAAGGAAATAGGATTGGGATTTTTTATTTATTTTTTTAATTGGGCATGAAAGGGGGGCGTTAAAGGATCTTGATGCAAGCTTTTTTTTTTTCTTCGTGTCCCATTCGACTTATATCGTTTGAAAAAGGCTGCGTGCAGTGAAAACGTTAATCGCATGCAGTGGATGTTGGTGCACATGTGACCAATGAGAAAATGACTGCACATGCGTGCGCTGTGTACGTGCTTGATGGGTGGAGGCGAGCGACAGGCGTTAGGGCGAGTGGTGGAGGAAAGAGAGGAATACTGTACCAATTGGCACGGGGCATCCAGCCCGTCCAGACCGGGCTGCCCTGGTTCCCCCTTTTCACCCTTAAATCCCCGGAAACCCTGTTTGCAAAAATGACCTCGGAGTGTTACTGGGACAGACGGAGGAATGGGATATGCCTGAGCGCGCACGCGACGGCGGCATCGCCTCATGACCTAGCCGACGCCACAATTCAGCCTCCGCTCGGGTTTGGGGCTATTTTCCAACGCGGGGCGGTTAGCCGGGCGTCGGTGTGGCCATAAGGCGGCCCGCGACCTCGTTCGGAGAGACGATCCTACAGGGCTGGGGACGCAACTTCCAGCTGACAGTTGCAACATACCAATGGGCAGGGTGCATCTAATCCAGGGGCACCCTGTTCTCCTTTCTCGCCCTTAGGCCCTTTTTTGCCTTTCTTTCCCTTCTCCCCCTGCGGATACAACCATTTGGTCACATAAAAAAAAATCACTTGGGTAGATCAGCGGTGAGGTGAGGAAAAGGGGAGTGATTAAAAAAGGGGAACCCACAACAGGGGGAGGTTAGATTGGTCTCTCGGGAGTAAAGAAACGGGAAATAGTATAGTCATAGGGAGTGAAGCTGACCACATTTTAAGGCTGTCAAGGGCGCAAAGGTTGAGAAAGAGTTGCAGGGAAAACACCAGCAAAAGGAGATTCATTCCTGTACAAACACCCCTGAGTCATGCATTCGTCTGTTGTTGACGTCATATCTCAAGTCGGGTTACCCGGTGCGGACTAAAATAATGAAATAGCGCATAGAAAATGTGATATTTTTCATTCCTGGGCTTTTCAGGTGAGTAAGAGAAGTTAGCTCAAGACACGGTTTGCGAATGGAGCTTACGTGAGAGCAGGCGAACAAAAGCGTCGGAGGTGACGAGATGCGCGGTGGCAATCAAAGAGGGAGGCAAAGAACCTGCTGTCAATGGACCTCACTTGGAATGACCATGAGGGGTGATTTGTGATGGGTGGATATGGTTAGCATGAGATAAAGATGACATTGTGAAGTGCTAGCTGTGAGGCTAACAAATTGAAAAACTCGCCGTGTCCATTGACACTAGGGTAGGGAGTTCAGGGGGGTCTCGTGTTAGAAGCAATGCGGTATATCTAATTCTACGTCTACCTTCTCTCCTCTTTCCCCACTGTCGCCTTTCTCTCCTCTCAAACCCGGCAACCCCTGGAAGATGGCAACTTTATGAATCAAACAAGACAAAGACAGACAGAAAACAGACAAGGTTGCAAGCCGCTTTGAAGGACGTCGCAGGATAGGATCCATGGATTCAGGTACCCTGTTCTTATTCGGCACGCTTGCTGATTAAAATGGAAGGCAAAGATGGAAAACCATCAAAACAATGAGCAAAGGATGTCAATGACACCTTTGGACTGACAATGCACATTAATACAGACATGTCCATAGTGTGGTCAGGGGTCCAAATGCGGCCTGTGGTCAATTTTCATCCGGCCCGCAGCCTCTGTCATAAAATAAATGACATCTGGCCTGCATGTAGAATTAATACTGTACATTGGGCACTAGCACTATTACTTGCGTGTGCGAAGTGCTGCCATTTAGAGGCTCAACCTGGCACAGCCAATTAGTATAGGAGTCATTGAGTGAATGAGCTCTAAAAATTTTCTAAAATTGCAATTTTCTAAAAAAAAAAAAAAAAGTAAAATGGCGACAATCAACACAAAGAGGAAAATTGACTGCAAGGGCTGACGGACGGTTCAAGGATTGGTGGACATTGGACTATTTCTTCACTAATATACGGAACAACCGTGTCTGCTTCATTTGTGAAGAGACAGTGGCTATTTTTTAAGAGTTCAATGTGAAGTGATTTCTTTAAATTAATCGCAGTTCTATGTAAAAAAGTGTCCGCCAAAGTTAGCCCCACAATATTTTTAACACACCAAATCTGGCCTCCTTTGCAAAAACGTTTTGGACACTCCTGCACTAAGACTTTTCAAGACGATACATGACGTCCTTCTAGTTTATTGTGATACTTACATCCAAGCCCGGTGTTCCTGCCGCTCCCTGCAAAGACAGGATGACACGGATCAGAACCCTCAATCCCGGTCGGAAAAACATCCAAATTCTACATCCGGAAACTCACAGGTAGTCCATAGGGTCCCCTCGGTCCTGCGTCCCCCGCTGCCCCTCGCTCACCCTGACCCGGCAACATAAACAACAAAATCAGCCGAAGCTTCAAAATTTAGTTGAAGGTGGCAAAGTGCTTCTTACTCTGTCCCCCTTTGGCCCGGCCGGACCAGCTGGACCCGAGGGCCCGTCTGTGCCCTGCAATGAGAAGTGTTACCGTGGTGATTGCATATCGGTGGCGCTCCTCCTTTAAAGGGAAATTCCCCCAAACATATTTGGACAATGACCCTGTGCACGTGATGAATCCGTGCGTGCTCGTGCTGACATATGCTGCGCGACGTTTTGCGAGTTTGTTTGCTAACGCAGTGGTCCCTTGAAATCACAGTTTAATTGGTTCCTTATCCAAACTGGCAACTCCATTTCAAATTGAAAAAAAAAGACACATGAATGAAAGTTTCAAAAGAAACAGTTTTGATAGATGATGGTGAATGTATTTTTCTATAAAGCTAAACACGACTCAACTGTTGGTCTCATAGCAGTTGAGGGAGCCAGCATGCAACAAAAGCTCCTTGTAGTACTTTGAGAATCATTTATTTTGAGCTTGAAAGACGAAACGCACATTCTTAAAATCAACTCTGAAGATCCGGATGACTGTTTTGCGGATCCATGAAAAAGCTTCATCCTTGCCAGCCGCAATGGGGTGACAAAAACTGGACTCAAAACCACACTGAACTGCTGCTAAAATGTCAAATCATCAATTTAAAACCCAAGTGGGAGATAGTCGGATCCACAAAGTAGGGTGACTGCAAGCCAAAAATAAAAAAATAAAATAACTTATATTCATCTCTCCGGATTTCTAAATTTGAGTCGCAGCGCAGAGCGAAAATAAATGGACCAAGCAATGGCTGGTTGTTGAGGCTTTTAAGAAGTCAAGGAACCACTCGCTAACTTGTTTGCTCATGCGTGAAAAACAGGAAGTGTGAAAAGCGGGTTTGAATGACAATCGGAGACGGGACAATGAGAGTTTTGGGGTGGTCGAATCATCTCGGTCACTCACCCCAATCCCGGGCTTGCCGTCCAAGCCGGAGGCTCCCTGCGTGGTTACGGGCGTATGAGTGACATGAACATGGACAAGGCGGGATTAGTACCAGATGAACTCTGTTATTCCTGCACATTCTCAGGCTGAGTTGACTTCCAAATAAACGCTGGGTTACTGGGATTTGGCAAACTAATCAAGCAAATGAATGAGAGCATACGCACACGCATACCATCAATATAATACACATACGTACAAACACTCTGGTGCACAAATCCACAAGTCGTAGAGGCATTGGGCGTACTTACAGGGAGCCCTAATGGTCCTCGGTCTCCCTTGTGGCCTGGTTCTCCGCGTGCCCCTTTTGTACCGTGCAAACCGGGTTCACCCTGCGGCATAAAAGATGTGAACACATGTAAGCGGGAAAGATACAAAGCACCGAAACGAAGTAGATGGATAAGGAGTCAATAGCATTGTGATGGAAGGTGGCCAAACAACATGTTGTTTCTGAGGAGTTATTACAGTTTATGAAAACTAAGAAACTGAGGAAATATAAATAAAAAAATCATTTTGTTTTGTTTGAAAAATAAACAAAAAAACAAATAAATGAATCAATAAATAAATAAAAACAAAGGCTTCAAAACAATTCGAAGATGAACTACGATGACAGCTTCTGTTTATAAAACAAGTACAGTAAAGTCTCGTTATATCGATATTCAAGGGAGTCCGAAAAAATATCGATATAACCAGGACTATCGATATATCTGACCCTGTTTGCATGTAATTTTTTCCGTGCGTGCATAGAAATAGTATCGATATAACCGGGACTATCGATATATCCGATATCGATATAACGAGACTTTACTGTAATTAGAATTATTGGGAAAATGCTTTATTTTTTCATCTGTCAATTATCGGGGGAAGTCAACTCCAAAATTTTCTTTACACTAAGAACTTTTATGCAGCCTCACAATACACAGTATTGACAACAATTAACAAAGAAAATCAAATCCACCCGTTATGGTCCATCTAAGAGAGCGGCCATTTTGTCACTTCCTGTCTGAAAAATGAAATCACAGTATGGCAAAATGGCCGCCTCATGAGATGCACATAAAAGGGGTACATTTTGCAGCTTAATTCATATTCCACAAATGTAATATTAATCAGAGTGTTGCTTGATTAGTCGAGTGGAGGCACAAGAGTCCCAATATATCTGTAAAGACATTTTTTAGGTTGATTTTCTCTTTAAAATCAAATTTGAGCTTTCTGGGTTAAATTTCAATTATTATTTGGTATTACTGTTATTTGAGAATTGTAGTTTACTATCACACATTATATTCTTCATATTTATTTTTCACTCAACGTATCTAAATATATATCTAAAAAAACGAATCAGAAAAGAAAACAAAAAACATCCCCTGAACAAAATAAACAAACAAATTAAAAAAAACTCATGAACACTAACTGAATTCAAACCAAGATAAAAAAGAAAAATCCCAAAATACTATCATCATGTTGATGACACAATTGGACTTCTCCAACAGGGGTATAAATTACCTTTGGTCCGGGGAAACCGTGGGGTCCCTGAAAGACAAAACAAGGAACACTTTATTTTTCAGAGAACATACACGGCAATTGTCATTGTCAGCATTTATACAAGCTTTTCCACTTTGTCATATTCATCAAACGCACACGTGCACACAAACACACACACACGCACACACACACATGCACGCGCGCACACACACACACACACACACACACACACACACACACACACACACACACACACACACACACGCGCACACACGCACACACACACACACACACACACACGCACACACGCACACACACACACACTTTCTCCTTGTATTCCCTCATGTACTCAAAATGGAGTTGATCTCAAATCCCAAGTGTCACATTGCCGCCACCTACTGGCATCAATTTGTCACTTCAGTTGTGAACAAACTAGTACCAGGAAGCTCCTCCACAAAGACAAGTGTGTCATGTTTTTACAGTGCTGAGACTCACCATGGGGCCAGGGGGCCCATGAGGTCCTGGTGCCCCTGGAGTGCCAATTATCTAAAGAGATACATATTTGGGTCATGTGAAGCTTCGAACTTTCCCGTTAGTCTTGTGGAACGGTGAAACTCACTGATGAGCCTTGTGGACCAGGCAGACCTGAATCTCCCTTGTCTCCCTTCACTCCGTTTGTGCCCTGCGCAAAAAAAAAGTCATATGTCTCTTAAAAGACAACCAACGTCACTTTTTTGTTTCCTAACTGACATCAGAAAAACGTTTTATAGCTAAAATACCCCAAATACGCAGTATGATATTTTTATTCAAATGCAAAACACCAATAAAAATGACTGAAAGTGTCCAAAATCTGCAAAAAATTTAGCTGCGAATTGGGCATTTTCAGAAAGTCCCGCCCTTAGTTCGTGACGTCACGCCAAGACGTCTTGCATTGCTGGAGAATCAAAACAATGGCTTCAGATTCGGAGAATATGCTTTCTTGTTACACATCCAGTTATGAATATGATTCAAATAGTTCTGAAGAGGAAAGCATACATGTTTGCAATCGATTAAAGAAGTACTTATCAATCAATTATGTATCAATTCCAGCCGTCAGGACTGCAATGTAGCGTCCCAGAAAACGCACAAAATGGCCACCGAGCTGTTGTGAGGAATGAATCAGCCCGTTTCCACAGGCTGATAAATTTTCAGACCAAACAAGCACATAAAATACAGTAAAGTCTCGTTATATCGATATCGTTTATAGTGATAATACTGCTTATTATGACACTATTTTCATTTCCCGTGCACATTTCTAGTCTTTTTATGTATAATTAGTTCCGTTTAGTACGATTCGTGGTTTTTACGATAATCCGGTTACTACGGTGCTTTTTCATCTCCCGCCGGCCATTTTGCTATGTTTATATCGATACACGCCATCGGTCGCGCCATTGGTCGACTTGGTCACGTGAGTTTGTTACGTGACCAGCTCCCGTGTAGCAGATCCATTTCCATTTTCAGATGCCAGCTCGTGTGTAGCAGACGAGATTGAAGTGTTTGTGTTAAAAGGTAAAAATGGGAAGCAGAAGAAGATTGATGACTTTTTTAAATTGCATACATAATACAGTAAGATGTAAGCGTTGCAGTTTCCCTGTTGTGTTATGTACATGCCCACTGTACTGTATATGAATGCAATGGTTTTTTTTGCAATCGTCTGCTGAAGCGTGATTTTGAAAATTACTGTACATTCCATACTGTGTATTAAAGGACAACCAATGTCACTTTTTGTTCAAATGCAAAACACCAATAAAAATGACTTCACGCCAAGACGTCTTGCATTGCTTGTGAATCCAAACAATGGCTTCAGATTCGGATAATATGCTTTCTTGTTACACATCCAGTTATGAATATGATTCAAATACACTGTAGTTCTGAAGAGGAACGCATACATGTTTGCAATCGATTAAAAAATTATATGTGCCATTTTGAGGCAACATTGGGGGAACATCTCCCCCCCCCCCCAAAAAAAGGCACAAAATGGTGAGCTCATGGCCAGCTCCGTTTCTTATATGGCGCTTGGATGCCATTTTTTGGCGGCTTTTGTTAATGCAGTTCGGCGCAGGACGGATATATCGACAGTACGGTTATATCGACATTTTTTCTAACTCCCGAGAATATCGATATAACGAGACTTTACTGTATAGCTATATGCGGTGGAATCTTTGAAAAATACGCTCAGTAGAAGTCATTTGAAGCCATTATACAAATTATGGACACAACTTGTCCGGAGACGTCGGTAGTCCTTTAAAGCACTATGGGAATATTTGTATATTTCATACAGGTAAGCCTGGTAAACCGGTTGCTCCTTTGTCTCCTGATGCTCCAGGCATTCCCATGTCTCCCTTGGAACCCTTGTAGCCCTGCCAAATAATGAACTAATTATATAAATGATTATATAAAGAAGGGGGAAAAAACACTGATTCTGTCTTGAACAGTTTCATACATCTGTGACGTTATCTTACCCGTTCTCCGTCAAGTCCCGGTAGCCCAGGCATACCACGGTCACCCTGCCGCAACACAAACGGGAAAACTCGTCATTTAGTACAGCAGGATGAGCATACATCTATTCACCATCTGAACCATTTCTCCTCATGAGGGTTGCGGGCATGCTGCAGCATACTGGCCCAGCCATCTTTGGGCAAGAGAAGGGGTACAACCGGAACCGGTTGCCAGCGAATCACAGGGCACATATAGATAAACAACTACAGTATTCACACTCAACATTACACCTAGGGTTAATTTAGATTTTAGAGTGTTCAGTTAGCCGACCCAAGCATTTTTTTTTGGAACATGGGAGGAAACCGGAGTACCCGGAAAACACCCACACAGGCAAGGGGAGAAAATGAATATTTGAGGCCTTCCACAGTGATGTGCTAACCGGTCTACCGCCGCACTGCCCACACGTACCTTCATACCGTGCGGTCCTACAGGCCCAGGAGGACCCGGCGGGCCCTGCACACAAGCAAAGACGTCCCATTTTATAATGACACACTTTAGCAACGATGAAAAGCAAAGCTAGCATACGTTAAGTGATGATTTGGAAGAACTGAAGCTTTGAACACATGCTGAGTAGAAAACATGTTAGCTGGGACATATCAATTCAATGATGCAAAGCTGCCTTGACGTACAAATATTATTTGTTACGTGACCATGCTGGAACCTCAAAACAGCAGGCAATCTTTTTGTTTCCTCCGTACTTGCTTTACTCTTTCATGTGTTGACATTCTATTTCAGGCATGTGAGTTTTCATCTTGAATTTGACTTGCGAGCATGGTCACATAATAAGTTCAATTCGTACATTTAGGCACAGCCGCTTATTACATCCACATTGAATATTTTTGATGAAAGCATGCGAACAATTGTCGCAAATTAGTACCTTGTGAACAATGGCTGACGCGAGTAATAGTCAAAGGAACACGAACACACAAGCCTACTATCCTACTGTACAGCATTTGCAATGTAGGTCTTTGTGGTGCTACTTTGTGTGCTCAGTATTTTATTTTCTTTCGATGGTTAAACAGGTTTGAGAACGACTGACAGACAGATGATTGTTGGTGACGGGGATGACATTATCACTTTTTGGAGGGGGACTTAATTCATTCACTGCCATTCCCAAATGTATTCTGGAATTGAAAAGCATGACATGGAGCACCATTCCCAAATTTGTTTGGGTTTTGGTTTTTCTTGTGTTTAGGGTGCTGATGAAGCACCGGTCAGACCTCTGAATTTTTTTTCCCTCCCTCGAGGTGGCACCATTTGCCTGTGTACAGCTCCATTTCAAGCTCAGATAAGTCCAGACCCAAATAACTTCGACATTAACTCTTTTTTTCTAATTAAAGAAGAGAGTCCCAGGTTTCTTCCACTTAATTGAATATTTATGTAGTCCTAAAACTATATTCTGTGGGTCTTGCAATTTGAGTGAAAATACCAAAAAAACACTGGCACTGGAGTGGAGACATATTTGCACATCGTCTGGCAGTGAATGAGTTAATGAAGAAAAATGTAGACCAGTTCAGTCACTGTTTGGTCCATAAATGGTTAAAAAAATAATCATGGTATAGGCAAACCGCAGTTAGGATTGTGCTCATGCGATGAACAACGCAGATGGGAATTATTAATACAGACAAATAATTACCGTCACTGTAAGAGTGGTAATCTTCTGCAGCACACCGAAAAGGAGAGAAATAACATTGCAGAGAAAACAAACCTTTGCGTCACCATATGGCACAGACATACCCGAAGAATTATATTTTCAAACCGCGACTTGAGACGATAGAGCCAAAAGATATCATCCGTTGTCTGACCTGCAACGCTTCCTGAATGTTCCCATTGTAGTCAATAATTTCCGTGGCCCCCTGATCTCCTTTTTGCCCAGGTGGGCCCTGCGAGGATATTTGGCACATTCATTAAACAAATATTCGATACCGATGATAACATCACCTGAAGGCTAGAATCTCACCTTTGGCCCTGAAAGCCCAAAGTCTCCCTTTTCTCCACTTTCACCCTAATTCAGAATGGAGAAAATGTAAGTTAGTTGACCCCATGGACTCCGAATGACCACCCCCAACCCCCCCCCCCAAAAAAGTATAATAAAATAACATAAAAAATAAACAAAAAACAGAATGGTAATGATGATAACCTTTGACCCCTTGGTTCCAGGTGTGCCTGCCTCTCCTTGTGAACCCTGATAAAGAAAATAAAATGACAAGTACATGACAAAACAAGCATTCCCATACTTTGTTTTTCAAAATATTCATTTCATTTAAATGTAATTTTATTTAATGTTCTTTTTTTTGCCATTGACATTTTTATAATTGTATTTGTTTTCAACCTCTGGATGACGGATGTCAAAATGATGGAAATAGAGAGCGGCAGCGAATGTGTTGTGTCTTGAGGCGGCCTAAAAACGCAGCTTCAAGTATTTCAAAAAATATTTTTTGTAGTATATGTAATTAAATGTTTATTTATTTATTATGTATTATATATTATTTATTTATCTATTTGTCTATTTATTTATCTGCATGTCTATTTATTTATCTATTTATCTTTTTTTATCTATTTATGGATCTGTTTATCTATGCATTGATCTATTTATCCATTTAGTTACTGTATCTATTTATCTACTTATTTATCCATCCATCTATTTATTTATCTATCCATCTATTTATAATAATAATAATACATTGCATTTTAAGCGCCTTTCAAAGCTCTCAAGGACACTTTACAGTCACAGACAAGCATAGGTACAATAATAAATAAAATACAATCAGAAATAGAATGCAATAAATAAAATAGAATTATAAATAGAAACAAGAGAGAGAGCTACACAGAAAATTCAATTTTAAATAGGTGGGTTACTTGTAATTAGGCTCAACAGTATTTATTGATTTAATTATCCATCTATTCATTTATTTATCCCTCAATTCTTTATTTATCTATTTATCCATCTATTTACCTATCTGTCTATCTGTCCATCCGTCTGTCCGTCAGTCTGTCTGTCACTTTATTTCTTTGTTTATTTATTGTGGGTGAATCAGTTCACGATGATCCCAAAAATGAAAAATATACATTTTCATTTCAGAGGTAAATTCAGTGTAAAGCCAAAGTCAATCCAGAGTAAAATGTGAGTGTTGTCATTGGGAACGAAAAATCACACCTGCACCTTGTATGCATATTTTTTGTTGGCATTACGAAAAATCTATTTTTTTAATGTAATTACTTGAACAATCGTTGGGATAATCAGAAGATTTATATCTCAAAGGAATTGGGAGCCCAAGGTGCAGTATAAGAAGCATGTGGGGGGATGCTCAGACAGCATATAATAATAATAATAATAATAATAATAATAATAATAATAATAATAATAATAATAATAATAATAGAAGTACGAAAACTACAGCACTGGTAATTGAATCCATACTTCAACTTTGACGTATTTATACTTCTATATGCACATTGGTGGTACTTCTGCAGCTGTGACGACAAGACTCCCAATTTTTTGGTGCCCTGCCCTTCACAAGGTCGAGTGAAGTTGGTGTTCAGGTTTCCATGTCATCCCACTTATTTAAAAAAAATCACATGCGAGCGGCCCTCGAGGGAGTCGCACGGTGTAAGTTTTCACACGTAAAAAAATACAAAAAAAAAACCAACGGTGTTTATTTGAAGTCTGTCACCGATTAAGGCGAGATTTCACTTTTGTTTTTAATTAGTGTGTATAACACGTGCGGGTTATCTGAGTTGAGACTGCCGTTTATTGAAGCTACCTGCAGGGTCTGAGCCAGACATAAACAAATGGCCAACTCATTTCCCCTGAGTTGAAATATGCAAACTCCGGGAAGAATGTTAAGATCAGGATTTTGATTAGAATGCTTTCGGCAGCACTCTACGAACAAAATGAACATGTCAATCAGACCTTATCTCAGGGTAAACTTGTGCCTCTAGGGGGCGGCAAAACAATTAGGAATAACATACCTTTGGTCCGACAGGTCCGAGGTCGCCTCTTTCGCCTTTTCCGGGTGGTCCATGTTCACCCCTTTCCCCCTATACGCACAAACAACAACAATTCATTTTCGTCGTCTGCCCCCGTAATTATGCGTATATCTCAAATTTTTGTTTACGTTCTGCCCTTCCTGCACTCCTCGGTGTACTTTGTAGTGAGTGAGCAAACATGCCCAAGAGATGGCGCTATGGTGCAATTTAGATGTGCTTCGACTCGTGTAACCTTTCTTGAAATGAAGACAGACCAACCTAAACATTTGTACAACATAACGCCCCTTCTGCACTCCCCCCAAAACGAAAAGGAATGACTTGCCATAAGATAAACCACCCATATTGAATCCCTTCCTCACAAACACATTCTGGATGTCCAGACAAGAACATTATTAATTGTCCTCCTTCATGTGCATGTGGAGCATCACAGTCAGTTTCTCAGTGTGATAATATCACGACTCAAAGGAAGCACAGAACGGTTCACTCCCCACTGACATTTTAGAGGTAATGCAAAAGCAAGGGCCGAAAAAAAAAAATCCAAACCTAAACAATAAAACACGTTTAGCAACAATATTTGGATTCATTTTGGATTGATCAAGGCAATGGCACCGCCTTTAGGCCTAAAAAATGCTAACACAAATCCATTCATCTCTTTTCGAAACGCTTTATTCTCACGAGGGTCACGGGGCGTGGTGGAGCCTAGCCAAGCCATTTTTATGCAGTCGGCAGGGTACACCCTGAACTGGTTCCCAGCCAATCCCATTACACAACCATTCACACTCACAATGACACCGTGGGACAACAGTGACTACTCCATTAACCTTCCAAGCATGTTTTTGGAATGTGGTAGGAAGCTGGAGAAAACCCCACACAGCAAGGTCTGAGCACAGATTAAAACCTTGTACCTCTGAACTGCAAAGCCAACGAGCGAACCAGTCAATCGTGCAAAAAGAAGTTAAATTCTATGAATGCAAGCCTGAAGTCAAGCTAGCAGTCATCCATAGCACTTGCTACTACATCAAACTCCAAAATTAAATCTTTGTTAGGCTATTGAATTGTAATGCTTTGATTTTGAAGTTAGCATCTGTGTTGCCGGCCTGATACGTTACGGCCACTTTTTCAGGTTTTTTCACATGTCCAAATGACTGATGGCTTGTGTCTTGGTACATTGCAGGTTAAAATTAAGAAGTGTCACTGCTTTGTATTTTTGTATTTACAAGTGCCTTTCAAAACTCTGAAGGGCACTTTACAGTGACAGCCTAAGATTTTTTTCTGCGGGCGAGCATCGGCAGCCAGGTGTTCACTCAACCCGAACGTAACGCACACTCACACCACTAACTCAAATACGTACTATTACAAGGACCGTGTATCAGCAAAAAATGAGCTCATCGTGTGTGATGTAAACTGAGTTGTACAATGTGGAGCTCTCCCACCTTAGTTCCTGGAAGGCCCGGGAGGCCTGGCTCTCCCTGGGGACCGAGGAATCCTGGCTCTCCCTACATTCAAGAAATAACAAGACATTTAATGTCCTAAGTGAGAGTCACATTTTAGTACAACTCGCACGGACGAGGAAAAAAAACTGCACATTTCAGCCACTTGAGCGTTTTGCTCCCAGGACAGCGTCGCAATGTGTACTAACGGTATGGACCACACTGTAAAGTCAGTAGGGTTTCTCATCTCAGACTTATGAGGAGCGAGGGGATGCTATGAGGTGCGACGCTGAGTTCAATGTCGGCTAAATCATCTGCGACCGCCCGCCTGTCGTCACACGCTCGGAAAGTCGGCGGACGATGCAGAAAGTGGCGAAAGTGCAATCTCAGAGTTAGGTGAGTGCTACGTTAGCAAAATTCTGTTAGATCCATCAAGCATTCAAGGCTTTTAAGTTGAGAAAAAGTGCAATATTAAGCTTGACAAGCATAAAAAAGCACAGTCAACATTTGTGAATTCAGTGCATTGTTGACAAATAGTTTTTTTTTCCTTCATACATAAGAAAAAAATCAGGTGACTCAGCCAGAAGATGCAAACAACCATCCATGCAACTTCAAACATGTGAGGCCTGCATTGGTGGACATGATGGACAGCAGTCTATTGATGGCCTACGACTTCACAGCCTTAAAAACGGAATGCAATGTCTAACACATACCATCAAAAAGTGTTTTATTTATTTGTTCCAAAAGTCTCACGAAAAGCAGATTGTGCCCCACAAAAAATACCTCAAACCTGTTCCAGACACCAAAAAAACAAAAAAACAAAACCAAGATAAAAAACTGATTTTAGAGAGAATAACTATCGTTTCACACCCAGAAAACAATGTGAAAAAATCTAACTTAAAAAGGAAGCAGATGGAGCCACAAAAAAAAGAAAACAAACCCCCCAAAAAATTGTTGAGTATTTGTTGTGATGGGCTGAAGCAGATGGAAAGCGGGCTGGGAGAGGGTGAGGATGGAAACAGCAAATCATTTACCTTAATCCCTGGCAGCCCAGGCAGGCCTGGAAGTCCTGGCTCTCCCTACACAGGAAGAGTTGCGACATGTTACAGCGAAGCTAAGCTAAGAGGCGCTACGGGAATCCACAGAACATTCGTTCTTCACATGTTCAATTGGCAATCAAAGGAAAACAAATCCTTATTTTTATATTTCCTTTATAATCAAACGCATTTCACACCAGAATTCTATTTTAGGTTCAGATTGAAATGAATTTGAAATCACGCAACTCAGATTGAGTTTTTAATAGTAACACTTAGTGGGTGCAGGTCCAATCATCGACTGCACTTCTGCAGTTCAGCTAGAGACTCTAGTCAACACAGTTTCCTTGTAAGCACAAAGGGCCATACAAAAAATAAATCATTGTTAACTCATTCACTGCCAGACAATGTGAAAAAATGGGTCAATTTCAGTGCCAGGGTTGTTGTCATTTTCACAAAAATTGCAAAAGCCACAGAAAATTGAGTTGTAGGACTACATAAACATTCAGTGTAAGAAACCTTGGTCTCTCTACTTTGATTAGAAAAAGAAGTTAATTCCTAAGGTATATGGGTCTGGAGTTATATGTGCTTGAAATGGGGGTGGCTGTACAAAATACAATGCATACATATTGATTTATACAGCGCTTGAACAACAACTGAAGCTGTAACAAAGCGCTAACATGGACAAAAGGCAAATGTTGCCCCTCGTGGAAGGTAAAAACACTGCCAGAGGTCTGACCAATGCTTTATCGGCACCCCCACAATGAAAACCACGTCCAAGAATGGCGCTCCACGTCACACATTACAATTCCCGAATAAATTTGGGAATGGCAGTGAATGAGTTAATAAGAACAACAAAAACCCATGTATGGCTCAGTGTCATGTTTTAATGTAGTTGTTTTTGGTTAAAAACAATTTCAAAAGAAGAAATCCAACCAAATCCACCATCTAATCTGGATTTACCCCATTCCCTTTTTCAATTTTGGATTTGACAATTGAAAATGGACTGAATGCCCAAGATTTTGGGATTTGTGTCACATCTCATCTTTACAACCTGATGTGCCTCGTCGTCCGTCACTAGAGGCTGTCACCGGGAGAAGGTAGCTCACATGCACTTTCACACCAAACCATGCCATCTACATAGATTAGTTTGTTAAATCACTCAAACTCGCAACCTGCAATGCAATTAATTTGGCTGAAAAAAAAGTTGCTGCGATCACACTGCATAGTTGAAAAAAGGTCTTTGCAACAGCAAAGGTGATCATTTGGGATAGCTTTCGATGTCGCCGACAAGCTGAGATCTTTGAATAACACTTCCGACAATCAAGTCTCTCGGCGAAGCTTAGGAGAGACTTTACAAACAAAAACTTGGATGATCTACACTCTGTCCCAATGTCCGTGTTTATGGCGTATAGGAAGGAAAGATTAGCTGTAACATTACACAGGGGGATCACTGCAAAAGCTGTAAATTGACACTGTGGCGAATGAAAGCGTCGTAAAAGTCATCAACAAAAAAGCCTTTCTCGCGGTATCTTCCGCATTTGCGACAAATTGTGTGAGGATGTCCGACAGTGGCGTTTAATGCGCAACCATAACTTCAAGTGATACTGTGTCAGGGATAATCGTACGTCAGCCTGTCAGAACAATTACAGCGGCTGTAAGTTGTGTGCGAAGAGGATACGGGTGTTTGCTAAAAAGCTCTCGGGTTTGTATGAGTCCACAAATGAGAAATGACTCATTTCCTGCGGCACTGTATCCCATTGAAGGTAAACTTCATTAGAATTGTTTTTGTAAGACTATTTTGCCACATTGTGTAAAAAACAAAAGTGACAACATCAAGATGGCATTATGCTAATTACCACATGCAGGGGTGGCGCCACACAGGGTCTTCGGTGCGTCAGGAATTTGTTTGACCTTTGTTCAAATTCCCAAGGACATATTACTAACCAGAATACACTAATTTGAGTAATTATGTAATAATAAGTGTAATAAAAAATTCTCGACTTTAGTTCCTCTTGAAAAGAACCTGCCGCTTGCTTCCCCATCATCCATAGCCTGCCACGCATGTTTCTGGAATGTGCGAAGAAATCAGAGTACGCGCAGAAATACCACACAGGCATGGGGAGAACATGAAAGACCGGAAATTGAATTGAACCTCTGCATTCTGAGGTTGATGTGCTAACCATTGAACACCGGACCGCCCACATTTCAAGTCCATATCAGATAATTGTAGTCCATCCACTAGGATTGCATAATCTGGGAGGTTCGCGCGCCATGAGCCAAAGAAAATGTCAAGCGAGATCGCCGTGATGCTCCGCAGCTAAAAGTTGCGTCAGGTTCTCGCTTGGCCTCCCGTGGAGCTCGCTCATCATTCTCTACTTTGGAGACAAAGGCTCGACTGAGATTGGAATTCTCTGGTCAAAATTTGATCCTGAGTGATGTGATCTTGCACGTCCACGCTACTCTAGCCCGTCAACGTCTGGCAGCGCAGACATCAATTTACTTTACAGCTTCAGCTGCAGAAAATCCATCTTTACCTTGTGTCCGCTTCTTCCGGGCTCTCCAGGTTCACCCTGGAACACAAGAAAAGACAATAGTTGGTCATACTGTTTTAGGGTTTTAGGTTGTTAAATTGCTTTTACCTTGATGCCTGCCGCCGATGAGCCTGCATCCCCCTGCAAGGCAAATAAATAAATAAATAAATAAATAAATATTACCAGGCTAAGGATTGATCCTTGTTGGACACCGCACATGACAGACAGCAAAGTTGTTCTGTCATTGAGATATAAAGTGAGCCAAGAACAGCAGGAGGGGGATAAGTCTCTCTGGTGAGGTCATTTGTGACCATGACCAGTGAATGTTCTGCATTATCACCAGTGGAAAATAGATTGTCACTTTTCATGCACACTATTTGTGTTGAGATTATGATGGACTGCTTTTGTCCAGGAACTTGGATGGGGCAGGTGACAACCAGTTAACATTTACGCTCTAAAATGTCCCTAGGTGTTTTACGAGGGCCTGAAAGTCCTTGTGTGCTTAACTCATTCGCTACCATTCCCAAATTCATTCGGGAATTGAAAAGCAGGACGTGGAGCGCCATTCCCGAATTTGTTTGGGTTTTAGATTTTCTTGTGGGGGTGTCGATAAAGCGCTGGTCAGACCTCTGGCAATGTTTTTCCCTTCCAGAGGGGGCAGCATTTGCCTTTTGTCCATGTTAGCGCTTTGTTACAGCTTCAGCTGTTGTTAAAGCGCTATATAACGCCCCCATTTTAATCTCAGATAACTCCAGACATATATAACTCAGCAATTAACTCTTTTTTTGGATGAAAGAAGAGAGTCTAAGGCAGGGGTGTCCAAAGTCGGTCCTCGAGGGCCGCCGTCCTGCCTGTTTTCCAGCTCTCCCAGGAGCATTGCACCTGATTCAAATCATCAGGACCATTTTGATGCTGCTTCAGAGCTGGCTGATGAGCTGATCATTTCAATCAGGTGTGTTACTCCTGGGAGAGCTGGAAAACAGGCAGGACAGCGGCCCTCAAGGACCGACTTTGGACACCACTGGTCTAAGGTTTCTTACGCTGAATTGAATGTTTATGTATTCCTAAAACCCAATATTCTATGGGTCCTGCAATTTACGTGAAAACTACAAAAACCCTGGCACTGAAGTGGACACATTTGTGTACATGATCTGGCAGTGAATGAGTTAATGATATTACTCGTGAGGACAAAGACCGTATTCTGTACCATCATATTGGTAGAATATGGAATAAATGTGCGAAAAGCTTGCTGCTAATTGCAGACATGAAGAAGCCAGACTGCCCCCACGTGCCATCTTGCAGACAAAACAAGAGGCCAACGAGTCTAATGAAGTGTGGTCGCTCGGGAGGAAAAAAAAAACATCAGAGAGCAGGAGAGCAGCTTTTGCTTTGCGGGTTTCTGCACACTTGCCTGCTGCTCAGTCACTGCTGAGCAGCTTCTAGCTTTTTATGGGACACATTATGCTGCATGGCGGACAAGGCAGCTTTGAGCGTTGGCGTGTCTGAACTCTCGACAAGGTATACTTTAAATACATTTGCTCGAGAATTGCAATTGAAAGAATTTGCGCATGAGCCCAAAGGCCCGTTTGGAAGAATGACTTCAGCGCAGCAAAACACACTTGACACCTGCAGCTGCATTCATTTTCTTTAATGTCACATGAAAACCATATATTAGCTACAAAAAGGTCTTGTTAAACTGCTTGTCAGGCAATTAATTCAGTCTAAGCGCTCTTGTCAAAGTGCTAACCTATGCAACGCTGGGCTATTTAACAGCAGGGAGTGTCTGCTTTTATTTTGAAATGTCACCAGTGACTCACGTGAGAACGATTAGCAGAATATGCAACACATTCAATTCAAACAAATATGTGTGTGTGTGTGTTTAGGTTTTGTCACTGTGGGCCTTTCGCTGGACAATTTATGGGGACTTCCTGATTTCATAAATATTTCAACGCGAGCCACAAGACGCCGCCGCCGAAACCGCAGCTGCGTGTGGCATGGCGAACCAAAACATCTCGACTGGTCCAATTAGTATACTAAGGCTACATCCTGCGATTAAAGTGTGTCGCCATGGCTCCAATTTACAGGCAGCCGCGACGCACGCTGAGCGCTGCAAGTTGAGGATAAAAGCACAACCGCTGCTTGGTAAATTGGGCAATTTTCCAGCTATTTGCCGAAGCGCGATGTCTGGATGGTGGCGGCTGTACGAGCAGCTGCATACGAGTCATCAACATTTCACTCCATTACCCGCATTTCAACAGAGGAAGGGGGTAAAATGAGAATTTACATGTTCACTTACACAAACACATTGTTCACAGTTGGCAGCAATTGGAAAATAAATATCAAAGAGGGTGTTGCCATTTTCTATTTTTGGAATGACAATTAATTTGTGATGGATGCTTTGGGGATTTAGATGCAGGGAAAATGAAGGATTGATGTGTAGTTTTGCCAGAGAGTTGGGCATACAATCAAAACCGCCGGTCACCCTGTCTCGTGAGTTTGTAAGTGGGGCGAATGCAGCATGGTTACTTCCATTGAGTACACCGTATAAAGTTGTTGCGGTGGCACAGGGGTCAAAGTGAAGGCCCGGGGGCCAAATCTGGCCAGCTACATCATTTTATTCGGCCCACGAAAGCAAATCAAAGTTGTGAAATTTCATGTTGCTTGTTAAAGTCCGACCCAAAATTTCAAATTGTTGTATATCAACCACAATAACAGTCATTATTTTTTTACTTCAAACTTGAGTACTAGTTATTCATTAATTTGTTATGCACTCTGTATGTCATATGTTGAGCGATTAAACATTCAAATTCATAATGGCCCCTGAAAGAATACCGTAACGGCAATGTAGCCTGCGGCAAAAAAATGAGTTTGACACCCCTGCTGTACGGTAAGTGACTATTAAACTCAGCCGACAAAAAATTAAGGACAAAGAAATGTTCACGTTCATATAGATTTTTAGAGTCCAGCAGAAATGAGATTGACTTGTGGACCGATAGTGTGTGTCAAATAGGCTTTTGATTGACACAATATGACGCACTAATACATATGATATGATACACTAATTATGTAAATGCGATCCATTTCGCGTTTTTATCAAGTTGGATTTTTTTTATCTGATGGATAATATTCAAATTTCCCCAATGTGGGACTATTAAAGGCTTTCTGATTCTGATATGTTTTTTCCCCTTTTGGCAGACTGATAATTGACAGATGGCAGAGAGCGGTGAAATTCAGCTATGTCCAAAAATAAAGGAGCTGGACTACAATTTCACGATAAGGGAAGCAGGGTTAAAATATCCACGACTGATGAAGAGGAACATTTTGGTTCGACTTAAAATAATGACGAACTGATGACGACGAGTCGGTTCCGCCCCCGACCCCACAAATGACATTTTGTACACTTTATCACATTTTATGGACAAGACTCCCTCTTGTGACTGACGAAGCAAGTTCTAACTAAAGTTGTTGATTCCATATGCCGTGATCATTTTCATTGGGGATATTGAAGAATGACGCCCCAACCAAATTATAGCACGTGCACTCCAGCATCACCACACGGGTTGAAACCCAAAACCATTAAATGCGAATGGCATCGTTGGCCTCAGCGCATCCAAAGTGAAGGTGGATCTATCATCTTGTCATTTGCTTTCTCCTCTGAGTCCAAAACCCTTCCACCCCCCGACCCACAAGGTCCTCCCTATCCTGTCTAAACACCCCCGCCCCCTTTGTAACATGCAAAGTTCCCCAGAGACATCATTCTCTGTGGTTTTTGCTCTTTCCCAGAGCGTTCCCGCTATTTTCCCCACAGTGCGTGCTGCCTATTGTTAACTTTGGCATCGCCGCGTGCCCTCGTCTCGTACCCCGTAAAAAAAACCAAAACAAACATACACGTGTACAGACACCCGCTGATGGATCGCGCTCCCGCTTTGACAATGACAAATATTCCGTCGCAATCCAATACTTTGTCCGGCAGGAATGGTCTCTTCCCTACAGCACCGTTCTTGCACGAGCTTGTCTCTTCTCATCATGTAATAACCGCGCATGATCTCAACTCAATTGCATTTTTTCATTTGTAGTATTTGACTTTGCTTCCAAAGTAGGCCCTGATCCCGCTATCTCATTCCCGTGAGCCTTTTTTATGGCAAACGTGTCAAGTGAGAAACAATCAGAGTTGACCGGCATCAAATTGACTCTGACATTTTGAGTGCAGCACTCCTGGCATCTGACGGACGTGCATTTTGTTTTGATACCTACTGAAAAAAGTCAATCAAATAAACATAGAAAGCACTGTTAACCGCAAAGGGAAATTTGATATTTTTTTGCGGATCTTAGAGACTGCCCTCCACATCATGATGTGATACTAAATAGACCCAATTGAACATTCCAGTCCATAAAACACATTTTAAATGTGAAAATGTCTTTTGTCTGGCACTTGAAATATTTTCACAGAGGCAGGGTGAAAATTTGCGAAAATGATGTGCAATCAAAATAAAATGAGAAAAAAACAATTTTTGGATCGACTTCACCGCTCTGCAAAATGTGTCTTTTGGTTGGATCTCCATTTTGACAAGAGTGCCAGAGTGAAACATCTGTCTGATTTTGTCACTAGGCTCCTCCTACATTTGCAAAGTGGAGTTTATTTTGATAAACACCACTGGACCGAGTCCAACTTGCTGTATTTCGTAATTATTCAGCTTTATTTTGAAAGAAATGGAAATACAATGGCATTAAAGAGAAGTCCAAAAGGGCTCACGAGTAGGTTAGTCGTCAGCAAGTGCTCTAATGAGCCTTGCTTTTTTGTTGTTTTTGTGTTTTCTTTGGTCACTTTGAGTTGTTGTGCGCCATGTGGAACGGATACTGATTGTTTTTCAGCATTTTTGGCCACGACATTCATCAAGGAGGAGATTCTGCTGAGGGGTTGCGCCTTTTCGGCAGCACGAATATGTCAGCACTGTTTTTGATTTGGGTGGAATGCCAGTGCCATTTGACTATGATCACTGGGCAGCTCTGGAGCCATTGTGTTTTTTTGCACCTGTAACGGGCAACCTTTCCACAGCCCCGCTTTGTTCAGCGGAAAGGTTGATGCTGTTGGGCAATCTGTGGTTCGATGGATCCATCGCGCGAGGAGCCCGCCATGAGAAGAAAGAAGCATCGAGGCGTATCTGGAACTGTCGCAGCTTGGAATTGAAGCGGATTTACGTATGACGGAAGATCTGATCTCTTTTCCTCAATGGACAACAACTTTGTGTTTACTTTCAACATTTAGCTTGTAGCTGATGTGCACATTTTACCATGACTTCCCTGATTCATGGGTGAAAAGGACGCTTTGATCCTCTCCTCTTTCGTCTAGAACTGCTTCATACAACAAATGTGCAGAAAGTGCTTAAATTTGAAATACTGTCTGTGTCTTTTGTGTTGTGTTACATTAGTTATTTCGTTTTTTTTTTTTTACTCCAAGGGGGCATCGCGACAGTGGCTGCCTCAACCAGCAGCTCCTGTATTTTGTTTTTCTACTTCTTCCTTTCCTCTCCATTTCCTTTCATAACCTTGCTACTGTGGAATGTACATTTCTTCACTGATAAATAAGACTAATAAAGGCGAAGACAATCCAATCAACGCACCTTCTCGCCAATTTCTCCCTTTGGTCCTTCTTCGCCCATATCGCCCTGCAAAAAATAATAAACAGAAATGATTTTGGATGCATAACAAAACCATCAAGTGGAGGTTTCTACTTGATTCATTGAGAGCAGATTATAAAATAGGCACAAATTGTGCACTGAGGGGGCACTTTTATGAACATCTTAAATCCACTTTAATTTGTCACTCAGATGGTTTACACATGTTTCCAGTACTTTGTGTGATGTCAGTTTGGGGCATTTTTAATGAATCCGACGTATTATAGTGCAGTTGATCACTCAATCGCTTTGCAGTGGGAGAAAAGGAGTCGGGGGAAGGGGATGGGGACGGGTCGTCGTTCCTTTGAGGAGTTGCAAAACATCACGTGAGACGGCGTGTTGAATAGTGCGGTGGCACAGCGGGCCTAAGAGTAATCGCTTGGGCTTCGTTGAGGTTGCAACTCCAACTAGCCGCAGGCAAATCGCAACCACAAAAGGGGTTCTTCCACTTTTAAGGTGAGCGCGGAGGAGCAATTTCTACTCTCCCGGTGGTCGAATGAACTGGAGTGGACAATCATCCTCAAGGATCTGAGCGAGACGCTTACCTTTTCACCTCGCTCTCCCATTTCACCCTGTTGGCAAAGAAAGCAGAGGGTATTACCGACGCCGCAGTGGGCCAGATTGTATCCAGGGTGCTCAATTCATGATGGATTAGGACAATTCTCTTGTGTTGTGGCAGCGTTTATCCCCAGACAGAACATCGAGTATCCAATTCCCCACCCCACCTCATCACCTCCTCAGTCATCACGGGGAGTCACATTTTTTACAATAACGTTATTATATCTATATCCATGCACCGTCCATCAAATATATTTGTTCTAAAAAAGAAGGCGGAAAAGAAAAGAAATGAAAGGTAAGAGGAAAGAAAAAAAAAGAGATGGCATGATGACACGGAATATGTGTGCACCAGACCTTGGCTCCGGGGATGCCGTCCAGTCCTGGGATGCCAAGATCCCCCTATGGACAGCACATACACACAAACACACAGACCCATTTACAGTTAGAAACAGACACACAGGCAGAAACACACAGACACACAAACACACAAATAGACACACACACACACACACACACACATAGATACACATTCCCACATGTACAAACACAAACACACACAGACACACATTCCCCCATTGATAGGGGCATTGATTGAACAATGGCGATTCACACATATTTTCCGCATTCAACGTTGAAAATCCAACAAACGGTCAGCATGCATCGCGACTGTAAATTCAATCCGACTCTCGCCTCTCGGTTTACTCTTTAATCCATAAACGCTCTGCTATTCTTGATGTCGGACTGAGATTAGAAAGACGGCATCCCTTAAATGATTCCCCCATCAGTGCGCCTCATTTCCCCCCTGTTGAGAAACACCTGCGCCGTGTCCTTTTTATTTGCGTTGGGAATCTGATGCAGAACCGAGTCGGGTCCACAGTTACGCGCTGTGGTCATTTTATGAGGCAAGATATATTATGATTTTTTTTCACTCTCTTACACAAGAACTATCATAAAAATTAGAAATAAAGCCGAAAAATCAAGGTCGAGAATCAACGACTGGGGCAGCGAAATGTGTTTTTATTGGAATGAACTCACCTTCAGTCCATCAACACCCGAAATACCGGGAGGACCCAGTGAACCCTGGGAAAATAATGAGGAAAAAGCCTTCAGGCACTTTAAAATGTCACGGAAGAAAAGCATGATGTAAGGCAAAAAACGATTGCATCCAGTGCGTGTTCAAAACTCATGGCTGATGCGGTCACCGGCATTTGGATCGTAAATCCTCGATAAACAACACCTGTAGTGTCTGAAATTTGCTGTCGTCACCTCAATCACCTGAACGGCACCTGAAAAAGCTACTTTGCGCCGCACGACGGGAAAACCCTAATGGAGAGCGCCTCGGGGGCCGACCTCGCTAGTCATTAACTAGCCGGCGTGTCATCGTTGACCCGCCGACCTTCTCCGCACACACACACATCGCCTTTGCCGGCGGTCAAGTCCTGCCGACGCATGACAGCGCACACAGGAAGCGTCCGATTGGGTTACACTGAACAAACACTGGCAGCTACCTGATGGCTGGATACGGCCAACATCTGCTGTTTGCATCAGCGACCCTCGGCCCGTATCGCCGCCGCTTTACACTTTCCACTGCGTTCGCTTTGTGTTCACTGCACCGGTAGAGTTATAGCCCTGAACATGTCGATTTGAGCCCGTGCCGCGTGCCATATCGCATATCTTCATCGATGGCCACTTCCTGCGCAGGCCACGATGGGGTATTATTTATGGACCAAGGTGAGGTTGTAAATAATTTAAAAAAAGATAATTTACCTTAAGTCCTGGGGGCCCCTCAGGTCCCTGGAAAGAAAGTTAGAGTTACACAGGGGAGGTCAAATATAGGCAGTCACAGTTTAGGGCAGGGGATACGTTGCAGACCGATAAACAACAGATATATAGAATGGTATTGCCGCATTTCAGTGTTAGATATGTACTGTATTATCAGCACTATAAGGCGCACCGGATTATAAGGTGCACCTTCAATTCATTACATATTAAAAAAAAAATCCCTACATAAGGTGCACCACATTATAAGAAACAGATTCAAAAATGTCATATTTTAAAACTTTTTCCATATATAAGGCACAATTTCAATGAATGGCATTTTTAAAACCATTACCCATATATAAGATGGGCCGCACTATACGGTGCAACTTCAACAAATGAAAAATTTGAAAACCTTTAACATATAAGGCGCACCGGATTATAAGGCGCAACTTCAATGCATGACATATTTTAAAACATCTTTCCACATAAAGGATGCACCACATTATACAGCGCACCTTCAATGAATGACATATTTTAAAGCTTTTACATATATAAGGCTCACCAGATTATAAAGCACAGCTTCAATGAAAGACGTATGTGTAAAGTTTTCCATATATAAGGCTCACTGGATATAAAGAGCATGGTCAGCTTTTGAAATCAATTGAAAGCTGTTGGGTCCGCCGCATAGTACGAAAAATACAGTAACTTGAAACGGTTGTTTTCAACTAAGGCGCTATGGCAACAAGGAACGCAGTCATTGCCATGCATATCAGAGTGCGGGTCACGGCTTTCAGCTTTGTGTTCAATCGGAAATGTTCCACATGTGTCAGTTCATGTGTGCGTGGAGCTCCGAGTAAGATGCTAAAGTATTGATCCAAATTGCCAAATTTGCCGTCTATGACAAACATGCAAAATTCTACACGAACGTCATCTGTGAAGTGTAATTTTCAAAATTTGATCCCCTCCTGGTTGGCGCTCACCAACGTTTTGGGCTTATGGGAAGGCCTTTGTGTTGATTGCCCGAGTGATGCAATTCTTGGAAGCCAAAGTAAATGAGTTACAGCATACATATATGGCAACAAATACTATAAGTGCTATTCAGACCAGGGGGTGAAGATGGCTTTTGTCTTATGCCCACCCCCCATGAAACATAAGACCTGACGAAGGCGGAAGTAGTCGCCGAAACATGTCAGGTATTTGAACACCTACAATACACTGTCTGTAAGTAAGGAATCTGCTTAACATTAAACATAAGACCATGTCGGAGAAGCCAGTCAAACTAACTTTGGCACCTTTTTGACTGCAATCGCAGAAACAATCGACGACTACGTCTTCCACTTCAGACCAGAACTGGCAACTTAGTTTCCACGAAACGACGCCGTGTCGGGAGGACGCTCCCACCGTCCCAGCAGCGAATCTGTCGGAGCAAAACTACTTTCCCTACTTGTCTTTGTGAAGCCATCCTGCGCAAGGTTTGGTAAACATCTTTACGACATACTAGGTATGCGAGGATTTGCCACTCGCCCGAGTACTAATTAGCTTGGCTCCATCTGAGAACACTCACAAGGCTACTGGCTGAAAAGCAGCATTGAGGGGGTTGGGGTAGTCGAGAGCTCCCCGCGGTAATCCCTGCCCCTTTGTTCCCTGCCAAAATGAAGATCTGCACAGTGCGTCTACTCCCAAAAAAATACAAGTACGATGAATGTTCACAAATGGGAAGCAATCGGAAACAGAGTACTCTTCCGTTTTCGTCCAACGTGGGTAAATGCGTTAACGCTGCGTTTCGGGAAAGCAGGATGTGAGAGTCTCTCAAAAGCGCCTGTTCCCATTCTTCAATCCCTACAATTTGGTTTTCTCGTTCGATACTTAAAGGTTCTCCATTGGTGTTCCTTTCCGAAAGTCTTACGGAGTTGTCTTAAGGTCTTATGTTTTTTTAACGATGAAGCTATCGGTTAGCATAACAGCACGCTCACCGCAGCCCCAGGGAGCTTATGATGGCATTTGCTTTATTTAAAAAGGGCCCGACATTTCAATCACAGCGTTTTCTCGAGCAGCATAAACAAATCGGCGGCGAGGCGAGCTGGCGAGCTGCCGGTGTCGTGCTTTCAAAACAACCGAGTTACCATCAAGCAAGGGAATTGTGTTTACGCATTGCAGGCTTGAGAAAATTAAGGTGGATCACTGGTGCATTGTGGGTCATTTTGGAATGAACGGAATGTAAGGCGAGGATCTGCGTTGCGTGAAATGGGGGAAAAAACAGACTGAAGGAACACCACAAACACAATACAGTGCACACATGATTGCATCCCTTGAGGGTGCTTAAAGAATACTGGGTATGAGGTATATTTTTCACATCTTTTATCTTTTGTATAAAATATAAGAATACTGGGTACTGGACTCCGCATGATTCAGATTTGACTTAGTTTTACTCCTTTGTACTTTCTACTGTCTTTTTGACTCTTCTATTTCCTTTATTGATAGTTATCCATGGGTTTTCTCTGGGTCCTCCGGTTTCCTCCCACATTCCAAAAACATGCATGGCAGGCAGATTGTCCAAATTGTCCCTAGGTGTGAGAGTGACTGTCTTTGTGTGCCCTGCGATTGGTTGGCAACAAATTCAGGGTGTCCCCCGCCTTGTGCCAGAAGACAGCTGGGATTGGCTCCAGCACACCCCGCGACCCTAATGATGAATAAGCGGTATGGAAAATGGATGTATTGTATCGTACTGTACTAGGACCTCCTTATTCGGGCTGTTCTGTCGCTCCATGACGAGTGTCAGACTTTGGTTCAGATTGTCGGCAGGAAGTCAGTTTTGGTTTTCTGTGAGGGTTGACCTCTGGAAAACTGCCTGGTGTCACAAATTCAGGTTGTGACCTTCACGTTTGCATTTGTTGTTCAACAATTCATAGCCTCATTAGAGAGAGTAAGCCATTAAATCGCAGGTGTCAAAGTCAAGGCCCGGGGACCAGATCTGGCCCACCTTATTATTTTATTCGGCTCCTGAAAGCAAATCAAGCATGTCAAGTACCATGAAGCTTGCTGAAGTCCGAACTAGAAATTTCTAATTGTCTTATGTAAACCAAAATAACAGTCATTATTCTTGACTTTAAATTTGAAAACTAGTAATTCAACAATTTGTTGTGCTCTCTGTACGTCATATGTGGAGGGGATGAAACATTCTAATGGCTTCCTTAAATTCATAACGGCCACCCGAGAGGAAATCGTAACTACAATGTAGCATACGGTAAAAATGAGTTTTACACCCTTGCATTAAGTCAATAATATGGAAAATATAGCATTCCACAGAAAAATAGCATTCCACGACGGTGGAATGACCAATAGTGTGTATTTGTGGAAAACTATTAACTCTCATCGGGACAACGGAAAGTAACACGGACAGCGATTTAAATGTTGTTATCTCTGAGATTAATTAATTTGAAAGTCACAGTTATACATCAAAACTGTTTGAGGGCACCGTTATGTGTGTTGCCATCCACTGCCGTTATTTGTTTTTCAGGCCAAAATTACTCGTGCATAAAAAGGTAACATTTACAAATTCATGGCCGAGGAGGTTCGCCAGCGATATGTGAAAAATCTATCCAAGTATAGTAACGAAGTTTTTTTTCCCCGAAGAAAAAAACCTTATGGCATTGATGATTTTGGACTGAAATCCTAAAAAGTCGTATCTCCTTTTTTTCTCTCCGTCTTCCCACCTCCACCCCGCAAGAACTTCTAATCCCTCTAACTAGCACCATATGTCCTCGAAGGCTGCTGGAAAACTCTGGAAACTCCTCCATGCCACTTAAACAATAGCACGCATGAGAAAAGCAAGGCTTGCGTCAAGTGGACACTCCAAGTCCAAGAGCAGTTCATCTTGTGGACCTGGAGATCAAACCGCCTGTTTTCTATCCATGAATATAATATTTTTAGATTGATTTTCAAGGATCTGTCCTTTGAGGAGACATGATGGACTAGTTTTTTTTTTTACTCTCACTGTCGCATCTTTTCACAACTCTCATGGCGTTCTTATTTTCAATTATTTTCAGACTTTAGTTTCACATTTTTTTGGCATGCATATTATCAATACGCTTCATTTCAGGAAATTACGGTGTGCCACCATGTTGGGTTTTTAATCTCCAGCCCAACTCTTTTTCAGATAAGCTGCATGTTCTGAAATCAACACTTTGGAAGAAGTTCCAAGGAGATTAGAATCTGCCGGTGCACTTGCAATTTTAATGCACCGCATGTAGCTTTCTAAGAAGAAAGTGTCCATCAGATGTATGACAGTTTACAGGAACAATGTGTCCTTCCTGTAACAAGGATTCAAGCTCATGCATGATAATACACGCACTGACTCATTTTCGCCGGAGTAACCATTAAACTAGGTATAACTATCTTATGTTGAGTAATATTTGTTTGGTATCTTCCGTTCATGATTTCGACCGGGCACTGTTTGTGCAGTTTCCTACTGACGTCTAATGATCTCAAAACTGCTGCTTGATTTTTGGGACTTCATCATGTCGCGGATACTACATTTCAGTCCAAGATGTTTAAAGTGTGAACAATTATTGGAATAAATATGGTATTCATAAATATGCAATGTGGTTTCATGTGTTACGCAACAGTTATGTTTTGACACTGCATGGGATCAAAGTTCTTTTTGTGAATAGCAATTGTGTCATGAATAAACAAGAATACATGTTTTCTTTTATGTTTACCACTTATAACAGCACAAGTGGCCTTCTTCTTGCTGCCTTCCTTCGATCATTGGGACTTCCGGGACGAGCGGACGCTGGCGCGCTTTGGCTGCCGCTGCTTTCCCGCGTAATGTTTTTTACCTGTTTTTTACCTTCTTTTAGCCTTTTAAACCTCTTTTTAGCTTTTTTATGGTTCACGAACCTCTGGAATTACCAGACAGTCACCAAACGAACGTTGGCTATCGATCCATCTCATGATTCCGGTCGCTTATCCGGATCACTGACGAAGCCGCGTTATCATCTCCACCCACCTGTTCCCGCTGTCGAGGGCTACCTGGCCGCTGCCTCCCTCTGGGTGTTGCTGGTGAATATCATGGCGCTTCTCCATCGACCTGTTGGGCGGCTACAGTACTCGGCGGCGGAGCTGCTGAAGTTCCGCTCCCGATGGACGAGCGTGCCACCGGCGATTCTCCGATTTCCGGAAATCGCTCGTCGCCATTCACGGAGGTATATCCACCGCGGATCACGTCGAGGCTTTCACCTCGATGGCTCCAAGGATATCACCTCCCTGTGGTCATCCGTCCGCCAGCCGCGCAGAGGGAGTAGCCGCCCGATCGACCACCGTATGTTAGCCGGCCTGGCTAGGTCGGCTAATGCGCCTCGTCGTGGGGACGCCACCAGCGTCAACTTCGGCCTCCTCAACGTCCGCTCGCTTACGGGAAAGGGGTGTCTTATCCAAGACATTCTAATTGACCGTAAGCTTGACTTTTTTTGTATAACTGAGACTTGGCAAACGGCGGGAGACTTCTCCGAGCTCAATGGCGCAACTCCACCAGGCTTTGTTTACATTGCTAAGCCCCGCCTCTCAGGCCGCGGAGGTGGACTTGCGATACTTTACCGCAAGAACTGGAGAATCCTTCAAGTTTCTATCCAGGAAACCCAATCTTTTGAATGCCTTGCGTGTAAAATTTCTGGACCCTCACCCACCATCATAGCCACTGTATACCGTGCACCAAAACCACATTGTGACTTTCTAAAAGAATTCTCTGAGGTCCTCACACACCTCTCCACCCTGTCACCGAATGTAATTATTCTCGGACACTTCAACATCCACATGGACAATTCCACTCTTCCCCTCACTAAAGACTTCACCTCCTCACTCGACAGCCTTGGTCTGCACCAATTCTCGGATTTTCCCACCCACATAAAAGGCCACACCCTGGACCTCATCTGCATGTCTGGCCTTACCCCTAAGAATTGCACAGCTGATGAAATCCCTATAACGGACCATTTCCTGGTTTCATTCAATGTTTCCATCACTCTCTCTCTCCCCAAACCACGCCGTGTCATCACATATCGCAACATCAAGGACATCAACGTTGCCACCCTTGCTGAGATGATTGCCACCCTGACTCTGGACCACAACTCTTCTCCTGATGAAATTGTCTCCCGGTACAACGCGGACCTCACGAACACCCTCAACGCCCTTGCTCCTGTAAAGTCCCGGTCTGTTCAATTTACCCGACCTGCACCCTGGTTCACCCCCCATCTCCGCTCCATCAAGACAAAGACTCGCCAACTTGAAAGACTTTACAGAAAGTCCGGGCTCACTATCCACAAGGACATGTATGCAACTCACCTTACCCTTTATAAGGACTCTATCTCACGCGCAAAATCGCTTTATTACTCTGCACTCATTGATTCAAATTCTCGTAACTCACGGGCCCTCTTTTCCGCTTATCACAAAATCACACAATCTCCTATCTCTCTCCCCTCACACTTTTATTCCTCTGAGACATGCAACACTCTGCTGATGTTTTTTAGCGAAAAGATCAACAAAATCCATCAGCACCTCGGGTCCTCTGTCCGCCCCCCTTCTCCCAGCCTTTCTACTCCTTCCAAACTTTTTTCCGCTTTTGCACTCCCCCATCCCTCTATAATCTCAGACATTATCACTAAAGCCAAGAACTCCTCCTGTCAACTCGACCCCCTCCCCACTATCCTTATCAAGTCCTGCCTACCCTCTCTTCTCCCATTTATTTCTACCATTATTCACTCCTCATTATCAACTGGAATTGTTCCTATCCCACTCAAAACCGCAGCTGTCACTCCAATCTTGAAAAAACCTGGCTCAGACCCAAACGATTTCAATAACTTACGTCCAATTTCCCACCTTCCATTCATCGCCAAAATTCTTGAAAAGACAGTTGTTTCACAGCTTCACTCACACCTCACTCACAATAACCTCTATGAACAATTCCAGTCTGGTTTCCGCCCCCGCCACAGTACTGAATCGGCTCTCATAAAAATCACGAATGATCTTTTTATGGCAGCCGATGCCGGTTCACTCTCCATCCTCATTCTTCTCGACCTGACCTCAGCTTTTGACACCATTTCCCACCCTATCCTTCTCGACAGACTTTCCACCCTAGGCATCACCCACACCCCACTCCGCTGGTTTCATTCCTATCTCTCTGATCGCGCACAATTCATCCAAATCAACTCGTTCACCTCACGGTCCTCTCCGGTGTCCTCTGGTGTGCCTCAAGGGTCTGTCCTGGGGCCACTTCTCTTTATTATCTACCTACTTCCTCTTGGCAATATTTTCCGTAAGTTTGGCATTCACTTTCACTGCTTCGCGGATGACACCCAACTCTACCTCTCCAGCAAACCCGACGCTTCTCTTCCACCTTCATCCCTCTCATGTTGCCTCTCAGAAATCAAATCCTGGCTTTCCCATAACTTTCTCAAGCTCAACAGTGAAAAAACTGAACTTCTTCTTGTCGGTACCAAATCCACCCTCCACAAAACTAACAGTTTCTCCCTCACCATTGACAGTTCTACCGTGTCCCCCTCCCCTCAGGTCAAGAGTCTGGGTGTCATCCTCGATAGCTCACTTTCCTTTCACTCCCATATTAATAACATTACTCGGTCTGCTTATTTCCACCTCCGTAATATTAACCGTCTCCGTCCCTCGCTCACCCCTCACTCCGCTGCTATCCTTATCCACAGTCTTGTCACCTCCCGCATCGATTATTGCAACGCACTTCTCTTCGGTGTCAATCAGAAATTTCTCCATAAACTCCAACTCGTCCAAAATTCTTCAGCCCGGATCATCACTAAAACCCCCTCCTTTCACCACATCACCCCTGTACTCCAGCAACTCCACTGGCTGCCGGTTAAACATCGTATCGAATTCAAAATACTTCTGTTTACTTTCAAAGCCATCCATAACCTTGCTCCTCCCTATCTTTCTGACCTGCTTCAAATCTCTGTTTCCTCTCGGTCCCTCAGATCCTCATCCTCCCTTCACCTCTATGTGCCCTCTGCCCGTCTCACCACGATGGGATGCAGAGCCTTCAGCCGCTCTGCTCCCAAACTCTGGAATTCACTCCCACCCAACATCCGTAATATTGACTCCCTCCCTATTTTCAAGGCTCATCTCAAAACCCATTTGTTTAAAATTGCTTTCAATGTCTAATTCTCTCTGCTATTGTATTATTTATCATTTTACTTATGGTTTTATTGTTATGTGCTGTGTTCTATTGTTTTTATTGTAAAGTGTCCTTGGGTGTTTTGAAAGGCGCTTGAAATAAAATGTATTATTATTATTATTAAGTCATTAATTTGTTTCTTTATAGTCGTCGGACGATACATTTGGAGAAAGCCAGAACCGGAATGTTCGAGAAACCATTAGCAATGAGCGACTGTTCTCTAGATAGAGTGGATACTGAACCTACCGATTTATTTTTGGACTTTTTCTAACCCGATGTAACGTGAGGTCTTTATCTATTTATTTTTAATTGTGCTAAGACGGAAGGTTTTCAGTCCAAGAGCCAAATGCTAATTGCAATTTGCAACCTAGCATGAAGGCTAATTGCCTTCTAGCAGCCGTTTGCGAGACTAACTAAATTGAAAAAGATGATTTTCTGGCTGATTTTGGCAGACCCCAGAAAGTGGTCCGGTGCCAAGCCATAGCATAAATAGTGTTTTAGATGTGAGCGTGTGTAAAAGAACATTTCCAGGAGGTAGCCGGAATGGCTCTGAAGTTGCCGCAGCACATGTTTATATTACAAAGCCAGAGCTAATCACACAGCTGTAAAGGTTTTATTTGACGATTTGGAGTAAAGCAGCAGAGTCCGTGTATACATTAGACTGACGGCAGTCACGGTCCGATTTATGTCCAAAGTGTTCCTGCTTGTTTATATCCAACATTAAGTGACACAGTGATTGTCCGTTCCCCGTAAAGACTTACACTCTCTACACTTTTATTTCAAATATCTATGTTTGTTTTAATGACTACTTGTTAAACTGGTACGGCCCTGGTTGTGAGCCCTGCTGGATTATCCCTCTTTTAACGCATTTCCTGTCTGCGCGTCCCAATATTTGTTATTCGTTTTTGTTCTATGCAACTTTGAACTGTCAATCAATAGCACATTTAGCATTAGCTAAAACAATTGAACATCCACTGGCCGCCAGATTAATTCTCAATTAAATATTTTATCCACAGTGAGAGATGAGAATTTGTTTCATCGTAGATTTTCAGGGAAAGTCAAGAGTCCCGGTTTTTAAATTGTGAAAAATATCCCCCAGTCTAAACAGATGAATTAGCACATATACAAACAATGATTGAATAGTTGCAGAACTTACCACAGGTCCTTTTTCTCCTAGATTCCCTTTATCACCCTGAAAAAGAAAGAATTCATGGGATTCAAGGTGTTATATTTTAGGTGACACTTGCACTTACCAAAACATTGATTATGAACTTGTCCACCTCGCATGGCTAAATCAACCACTCTTACGTTGAAGAGGAGGACCTCAGGCTCCTCTCCCTCCCATGAAATTGCAGTGGGAGGAATGAACGACAAGAGAACAGAGAGCACCACAAGCCAGGAAGGTTTAATTTCTTTGAAAAACAACAACTTTTGCAACTGTGACTGGAAGATCTGACAATGATCATCCCAAAGTTGGAAAGAGGCAGCTAACAACGCTTAATTTCTGTGCACTCCCACCGCCAGCACAACAAAGATCATCTGGAGCTCCCGGGAAGGCTTTGGCTCAGCGTAATTGACGGGCTTTTCTTTTTCTTTGTTTCACAGAGAGAGCGTGCATCAATTAGCGTGATGCCGGTGACGTGGACATGGAAAATGTTGTGCTGGGATGAAAGACTGCCAAGTGTATGTAAATCTATACAAGGAACTCTTCTCATGGGAAGCACAATCATGTTGCGCTTGTCGAACGTTCATTCGGGTGGTATGTATTGGAATAAAGAGCGATTCAAATTAGAAATGACGCACAATGAAACGGGAGTAGAGTATCAAAAAAAGCCCAATGTTATTTTCCCATCTGATCTCAGATAGAGAGAGCGTATCTCAATACTCACCGGCACACCCGGTACACCCCTCGGCCCGTCTTTGCCCGTGTCCCCTGGGGGCCCCCGTGGGCCCGGAGGACCCGGTGGCCCTGGAGGTCCAGGTGGTCCTGCTTGCCCCTGGTCCCCCTGTGCATCAAATTAAAGACATTAGCCAGTTGCAAAAGAATAAAAGGCACTTAAACTGAAGGTACTGATTTCTAGTTGTCATCATGCACTATACATTCCGACGTTACGAGGTGATTTGTACGTGGAGAACGATTGCTACAAGTTTTCTCGCAAGCGAACAAGGGAAGGGAAAATAGGCAACAATTCCAATGAAAACAAGAGATGCTAAGGAAAAGTGAGCAGAGTATGAAGTGACTCAGAGAGTCTCGGAGACTCCAGGTACTACCTTGATGAGACGTCGTTTTATGAGCTGCTGGTCAGCGGAAAGAAAGCCGTGATTGATCTTAGGGAAGACCATCTGAACAGGCGAAGCGGGTCAGAGGCGAGAGAAGTTTGAAGAAGGTTCAGATCCCACAAGGAGAAGGAGGAGAGGCGGTCGGAAAGCAAATGCAGACAAGAAAAATTGAAATCAGAGATGGACATTCCCGAAAATCTGAGGACCATCTTCACAGATAATCAGAGAAATCCACATTTAGGCACCACAGAAGGGATCCTGTGTCGGAAATATACTTTTTTTGTGGGGGCTCTTAAAGGGCAACCGACGTCACTTTTTTGTTTTTTAACTGACATCAGAAAAACGTTTTATAGCATCTAAAATACCCAAAACACGCAGTATGATATTTTATTTAAATGCAAAACACCAATAAAAATTACTTAAAGTGTCCAAAATCTGCAAAAATTGAGCTGCGAATTGGGCATTTTCAGAAAGTCCCACCCCCAGTTCGTGACGTCACGCCAAGACGTCTTGCATTGCTGGAGAATCAAAACAATGGCGTCAGATTCGGATAATATGCTTTCTTATTACACATCCAGTTATGAATATGATTCAAATCGTTCTGAAGAGGAAAGCATACATGTTTGCAATTGATTAAAGAATTTATTCCATGTCATTTTAAGGCAAACGGGCGAGGGGAATGTCTCACCCAAAAAGAGGCAACAAAATGGCCACCAAGTTGTGAGGAATGAATCAGCCCGTTTCCACAGGCTGATAAATGATTTCCATGGAGCTCGGACTCCCTCTGCTGGCGGCTTTTGGATGTAACAAATGGTTTTCCAAAAAATAACAAACAAAAAAAAAAACAGTATAGCAAAATACATTGACGTGATGGAAAGACGCTACAATGCGTCTTTTTTACGTCAGGAGACGGTCCTTTTCTGACATCACGTGAGGACTCGTCACCAACTCAAAAACAAGACTTCCTGAATGTTCAGCGCAAGTCTTAAAACATAAAATATAGCTATATGCGGCGGAATCTTATTAAAATACACCCAGTAGAAGTCATTTGAAGTCATTTTACAAATTATGGACACAACTTGTCCGGAAACGTCGGTTGTCCTTTAAAGGATATTCATAATCATGTTTAGGTCTGTGGAGGTAATGGGAAAATCTGGGTCTGTGAAAATGCCACCATTGTATCGTCATCCCCCCTCACATCCTCATCATTGTTCCTGCTGCACAGTGGAATCCAGAAAGACTCAAACGTTTTGCGAAACCTCCTTGCTGCCATCCAACTGGCGGGAGGCGCGAGCGCTCAATGAAAACGGGACAGAAGGCAACATTGATGGATTTAAGGATTTGTGGTCAACCATTGGCACAGACTTTAAAACAGCACTTTGCCACATATGTTAACCATATGTTCATTTGAGCATCCATGGACGCAAACCCGACCGCGTCTCTGTTTAGAGATTCCGCTCCCTTTTCCGGATGTCTAGGAGGCAACTTTCAAAATGGCATGAAATGACATTTTGGATGAAAGTTGATTTGCCCCAGCGGAGGTCAGGGAGGGCTAAATAGGGATGCGGTCCTTGTTGACAAGTTCAGTACAGGGATGCCACTGTGCAGACGGGTGACGATGCCGCCGACAAACCTTGACGGTCAGGATCTGATTGCTGTGCAAAGCGGCTAGCGTGGGGAGACCAGGCAATCCCTGAAGTGATAAACACGGCACAATGCAAACATTCAAGACAACAACAGAATGGAAGACACCGTGACGTGCGGAGGAGCGCCATACGCTTCACACCCAAGTGCCAGACAGACATGGACAAAAATACACAAAACAAACAAACAATGAACAAAGTCTGAAGGACCCATGCCTGAAATTGAAGAAAAGTCAGACATCTTTTTTGTTTCGTCTCACCAGCGAGAGGTTTCAAGTATTGGATTACAAATGTGCATTATTTGAAAGAAAAACAAAATCTTTATGTAACTGTGTTTCCCATCCCATCACAATATAATGACCATGTAATCATTTCCTGTTGTTTGTGCCACATATTATAAACAGATGAGGCGTCGGTCGACACAATTATAACACGACCGACTTTGAACTCCGGTGGGGCGGTAAATTGAGAGGCCGTGTTGTTCCGACATCAAGGAAATCAGAGAAAACGCTTCTCAAACTATTTGGTCAACAATTCTAGTGACAGACGCGATCTGATCATGAAAACGGACGAAAGAAGGCAAACATTGTGGGGGCCGGGGTAGGAAAAATGCTCATTTCCAATCTTTCATCCCAATCCAGCAATGTTTGAATCAGTCGGGGTTGCTTTGGGAGAACTAAACGTTCCCTGAAGTCCACGAGCGGAGACGTGGCAACCCCCAAAGTGATGCAATTTATGCAAATGAAAGTGCCATCCAAATTTGACACACTCCTTATATATATATATATATATATATATATATGTGTGTGTGTGTGTGTGTGTATACATACATATCTATCTATATATATACATACCATACATATAAACACACATATACAGTAAAGTCTCGTTATATCGATATCGGATATATCGATAGTCCCGGTTATGTCGATATTTTTTCGGACTCCCTTGAATATCGATATAACGACACTTTACTGTGTGTATATATATATATATATATATATATATATATATATATATATATATATATTTACATTTACATATTTATGTACTTATTTATTCATTTCATTTATTCCTTTATTCATTCATTCATTTATTTGGAGTCTGATCTGAGATTATTTCTTGAAAACTACTTTGGGAGCACGTGTGTCCTTGGCAACGGTTGGAGTTTGTTATTCTTAAAAAATGATGCAGATGCAGATTTATTTTACTTGCATTGCTAGATTGATCTTCCCCACCATTTCAAGTGGAGATCAAATCTGACCAATCCAAACATGTCTTTGGTGCCATTGTTCTGGTTACAGAAAGATAATTTGAAACGCATGGCTCATACAGACGCCGGCCTTTCAAGGGCATGCGGGTTGGTTTCGCTGAGGCCCCTGCGGCAAAAAAGAATACATCCGATGATATGCAACACAACACATGACCGCCATCATTGGTATTGAAGTGCAAATATCTCTTTGGATAGATAACCTCAAACATCTTGAAAGCAGAAAAGGAAAACCGGATGACGGTCAAGGCGAGTTCAAAAAATCGTTTGGAGTGATGCGCAGTGGCTTCAACTGCCTTTTATGCGTTTGCGACATTTTTCATTTTTAAATACTCCCAACAAAGCAGAAAAAACAAAACCTCGATTAAGTGTGCTGATGCTGCCCCAGTGAGACAATGGAAGCATCCTAACTATTCACAGATTTTCTTTCTGAAAAAAAAAAAAAACTAACCATGACTAAAATGGATGTTGGTTGTTCGCCGATCTGCCTCCAGCGGAGTAAAACGGGAAAAAAAAGCAGCTATGAGGACAATCAGCAACAGCCGTCGCATCGGCCGCCGGCCAGAACACGCATCCCTCCAACCACACCAGAAAGGGCGCTAGCCCACTTACAGGCGGCAAGCCTTGTCCGCATCTGTGGCCGGGATTAGCGGCAACGCGCACAGATGGGTTCAATCCATTTGAGAGAAGAGTCGCACACACACCATGGCCTCAGATTTGCCGTGGATATGACGCGGCAATTATCTGTGGCCCGGTTCAGGCCCTGTTTGTGCAAAACTCGAAATATAAGAAAAGGGAGATATTTTGGGAGGGCATGGGGGATTCTGCAGTCCCAGGTACACGCTAAGTGACATACCACCCAGGAAGTCAGCAGAACTCATGGCCATTGTTTTGGCACAGACCACAAAGCTACTCGTGCCGTTTTAACACCGACTGCTATCCTTGTCTGATGAGTTTGTTTCCTTAACCTTTTATTCAGAACTTGGCCTTTCGCCAAAAGCCGATTCTCATACTGTCTTTGTCACGGATGCGAAAGGACCTTGAAAAGACACTCACTACTAAATCGATCGACTTTTATATTGTCTGACACCATACCGAGCAGCCACAAGTCTATCAATCCTTGACAGTGACAAATAAGCACCAAATGGCTTTACATTAGCTAAAAGGAGCCCAGAAAGTAGTCAAGGGCTCGCAGAGTTCATTGAAAAGCCGCTTAGTTTTGACATCAAATCTTGGTCGGGCAGCGCCACGTTCATCCGCCGCCATGGAGGACTTCGGTGGGCCCTCCGTGTTACATACGACACAAGGTCAGACAACCCATGTCCCGTTCCGTCTGTATTTGCTGCCAAAATTGTTCCCTGAAGCTATATATGTACCGCTCATCTGACACGGAGCAATCGATCGTCCGCTCTGGGGAGGTAATACGATTTGGATAATAGCCGGGATCTTCGGGTTGTCCTTCATATGTGACTGGATGTTCGTTTGTACCCATTGGAGAAGAACGCAACCGAAAATTGGACGTTAATGAAATCCTATCTGTAAGTGGACAGTTTATTTATTGGCTCTGGAAGACAAATAGACTTTGGCTGGTCCTTGTTACCCAGCTGTCAGCCCCCGCTACTCCCTCGGAGGTATGAATCATTTCAGCGATCAAGACAGATGACTCCATTTCCGAGGTTAAAAGGGTACAAATTATGGGCAACCGTGAAATCCTAGACGAAGGGACGTGGTTTACTCTGGTCAGCTTGTCTGGAGAGCAATGCTCGCCCACCCTCCCCTTTTCTTTTGTAGTGGTTCACTTCAATTTGAAGTCAACCAAAGCAATAGCAATTATTACCGACAGCACTGGTAAACGTGTAAAGTCCAACGAGAGTCAGCGCATCTGGGTAATCCAAGTTGTGTGGCGTGTAATATTGAGAATGCTAATTCAATTTCACAGGCAAGGCCATTTGTACCGACTCCCCGGCGGTACGAAACGCAATGCGTTACGACGACGCGTATGAGAGGAATGCTGACAAAGTTATCGGTGACGTCTGAGCCTGCGCCAGTGAGGGCTTGGAATCAGATACGCTCGGGAGATGGCTGCTTCTGGGGACCAGACGACACTTTCTGCTTTTCTCTTGTACTCATGCCTCCATGAAGTACGATTCGGAGAATTCCCGTGAGGAAGTGACGAAGAGTGAGTTCATGTGAGCCGATGCAGTCTTGCGTAAACAAATGTTACGCTACCGGGGAGCGGACACACTGATAGTTTGTTCCAGAGTCTGTCAAACAGGAAGGAGCGCTCACATGATCATCATTTTGAGTCAACGCACGCTTTTGGTTACAATCAAATATCTGCCCAAAATCAGGTACTTTTAAAGTGTGTACATTTAAAGTGTGAATATAAAGAACAATTATCCTTCAGTCTGATGAGTGGTAGATACTCATCCAAATGTTTCTTTTCTCCCATTCTAATTTGGTCATCGCTATATTTGATTTGTTTGAACAGTTTCTGTGTTTGAAAGATTCTCAGGAATTGCTGCAGGTATCCGTCAATCATTTGTCAGAATTTATTTCAATAATTATGATTCTTATGATTGCCCCGATGTGACCCTTACCAGTGAACGATATTTACGCCACGTGCAGTTCTGCCATGTTTTTGACAATAGCAGTCTGACAGTGATTTCTATGCTCAACTCAAGTTGAGATACCAAATGACCAAGCTGGGAATGACGACCATGCTGGATTTAAGGATGGGTATTTGTCTTTTCAGGTGATTTTCACGTTTTCTCCCCCATTCTGGTTTTAAAATAAGCAGACTTGTCAATCTTGTTGCTTTTGGCCAGAGCCGCCACAGACGTTATCCAAAGAATTTCATGCATTGCCCATTGCCCGCATTTCTGCTGTGGGTCATCGGTGGAAGGCACATACCCGTGGTCCCTGGTCGCCTTGATCCCCCTGCAAAATGACGAGAGAGACAATTTCATTTCCAGCGCACACTGCTCAATAATGGTTATCAATAAGCCAAGACTAACAGTGAACTAAACGGGAACATATTGTCAAAGCGAAAGAACCCAGGAGCCCAGAAATATTCGCCGCGGAGAAAATTGTTATTATAAGAGAAGGTGACAGGCGGCGGGTATGAGCGACAGAGACAAGTTGCAGCACAGGGAACTTTGATGGCTTTTGGCAAAGCGGGCGGCGAAATTTTGCACACCAGAAATCCGGACTTCGGTTGAAACTCGAGCGGTCATTAAAAAGACGAATCACGCCGGCCACTGACTTTAACACCATGTAACTGGATGTTTGTTTCGAAGCATTCAGCCAGAGTCAACCAAATAAGGTGTCAGTTCTGGACAGGAATTTTGCTCCATTCAGCGCCTGAGTGAATTCAAACCAAACAGCTCCCGGAATTCTTTGCTTCATTGGAGCCAGATTTAACGGAACAGCCGTGGAGAACGGCCACGCTGCCGCACACGTCTTGGGTGGGAGACTGCGTGCAGTTGGTTCTCATTTCATTTCACTGCAGATAGAGGTTCACGCGAGAGGCAGGGACGTCAAGCCGCTCAATTCCGGACGTTCAGTGAACGCCACCGACTGGCGTCGGGCGTCTCTTGCTTCGGTTTTGCCAGTCAATGCTAACCACGAGATGCCATTCAAACCGACCAGAAGGAGGATCGCTAAACTCATCATCAGCGACCGATGGAAGATCTCGGTCAAACCTCATTGTGTTCTTGGGGATTTGCACAAATGAATCAATCCGGCTGCTTTGTTTCTGTCTTTTGAGGCCAAACGTAGAACTCCACAAGTCGTGCACACGAGACGGTTACTTAGCGAAACATTCAAGGACTTAATTCGGCTCTCGCCTTATAAATTTCACTGGTGTGGATTTGTGAACAACAGGAGCATCTTATATCCTGTCCCTGGGATTTGCAAACGCAAAATGAGACGTGGATAAGCTCGTAAATCATTCAACTGAGTTGTCTACCTTGGAAAACATACAATGGTCACGTTTTTTCCTCCACACGGCATTCGAAATAAATACATTATGAACTTGAACCAACATAAATGGCTGATGAAATAAAATTCTTACTTTTTCACCTTTAAGACCAGGGGGGCCCTGTGAAAGAAAAGAAAGTATTAGTTCGATAAAAAATGAGTAGATCTGTAAAATGTAAATTTCCGGCAGCAGGGACTACAGTACTGAATTTAATTTGTATTTTACAATGTACCTACTGTAATGTATTTTGAAAATACAGTAAAGTCTCGTTATATCGATATTCAAGGGAGTCCGAAAAAATATCGATATAACCAGGACTATCGATATATCCGACCCTGTTTGCATGTAATTTTCTCCGTGCGTGCATAGAAATAGTATCGATATAACCGGGACTATCGATATATCCGATATCGATATAACGAGACTTTACTGTAGTATGTTTGAAAAAGTAAGACCCAGATAGCAAAGGTTTCGAACTCCAGTTACTGGACGGCACTCTCTTCCTCCTGACCCGCCGTCGCTCCGAGGTTTGACATGTCTAATATTACAAAGACATCCAGAAACATGGCACACTATGCGCCTGTGTGCACCAAATCAAAACGCACCTCTGATGGCCCGTATTGCTGGGGATTGATGATCAATACCTCTCAGTTTCCAACTTTGTGTCTCAAACTGTCTTTGTATTGGCCGAAGCAACGCTCCCGCGATCTGCGTGGTTAATTTTAATGCAATGCGAGAAAAGAAATGGAATGTATTTTCTGTCGAGCGACGGAGATGAAAACATGGCGCCTATCTTCACCGCTTGGCAGAAAACACTCTTTTATACTGTTAAATTACAATTTGTTATTCTGAACCAAGCAGCAGCTGTTAATTTACAAGATGAATATTTAACGACATTTTACTTTTTTAAAAAAATACAGTGAAATAATGATCCAACATTAGTCATTTACAGCAATCCATAGAAGATGATGTGATTTTTTTCCCCTAGCTCGTTCGTGTTAAGCGGCACAGCAAGTACACTGCAAAGTCCATACATGAAATGCATTTAGTGAAGTAAACTTTTACCCGTTTACCCGCGTCGACATGAACTCGTTCAAGAATAATTCAAGCTCAAGTATGATCACATTTGAGCTGCTCTTGTTCTTCACTTGGAGGTTTTGGAAAATCTTACACGGGTGGTGGTGGGGGGTTAGTGCTTGGATTAGGGAACAGCAAAGTGGCTAATTGACCACCCACTTCGACACGAGGATGGCAATAAGTTATTATTTGATCTTGAACTTCAATGTGAGAGTCGGTTGCCTTGCTTGCTTGCGAAGAACTTTACTGAACACATTCAAAAATAAAGTAGCAAAAAACGGCTTACAGGCATAAAGCGGAAACGTCAAATTTTTATACCACCCCAATTGTTGTATGGATTCCGATACATCTATTTACTGCATGAAGGCGTTCATCTGCCATTATATAACTGCGATCAAACCTCTTAAATTGCTTGGCCATCCAATCTGAAAATCGATGCCGCTTTGCCGTTTGGACGAGGCAAAACGGGAAAAAAAAAATAATATTGAAGTTCTGCAAACATGAGCAACGCGCCATTAATTTCAACCCGCCCAACAGATCTGGAGCATAAATTGGAAAAATAACAATGGGGCACATCGCAATTGCTTTTGCGCAACTACACGGGGTCTCTAACCGCAACAGCAAACGGCTGCTGCAATGCAGAAAAGCAGCATGCCACATGTGGATGGCCTTGTTTGCCTGAGGACATGAAAGTCATATCAAGTGTCCGTCCCGAGAATATGAGTTCACTCTTCCTGTGATCTCTTTGATATTAACAGCACATGCAAGTCATCATGCCCGCACCTGCCTCGGACCTCGGCCCATCGTTTGCACATCATTTGGCCGCACGTGACATGCCTTGGAGCAAGGGTAGGGCGCGGAAAGGGTGTTTAATCACCGTTATTCATACCCCCCTTAGCTCCTCGCAAAAATTGTTTCAAAGTGTATTTATTTAAAGAGTAGCGGGTGTCTATTTAGCACGTTGCCTGCGCAGTTTGCCGTTTTCCGGGATGCTTTCTGATCATCACCTCTAAGTGTTGCTCACTATTTTGTTTTTCAAAGCTTCAACATAGGCCGTCTCAGACACACGCATCCAAATGATACTGTCAAACTTTTTTGCCACATTGTAGTTATGGTTTCCTCTCGGGGCCGTTGATAATTTGGGAAAGCCATGAGAATGTTTAAACCCCTCCGCATTCAACAGGAGCCAAAATGGAACTGTATAGTGCCACTTAGCAGTTTTTTTGACGATACTAGTGCAGCATGTTCTACCGGAAACAAATTCCTTGTGTGTTCTACATACTTGGCAATAAAGATGATTCTGATTCTGATTCTGATACTGTATTACATATAGAGCTCACAACAAAATGATGAATAACTAGTTTTAAAATTTGAAGTAAAAATGAATGACTGTTACTGTGGTTTATATGGGACAATTTGAAATTTTGGTTCGGACTTCAGCAAGCACCATGGCACTTGACATGCTTCATTTGCTTTCGCGGGCCAAATACAATGATGCCCGGGGGACAGATGTGGCCCCCGGGCCTTGACTTTGACACCTGTGTCTGTGTAAGCTCTCAGTCGTACAGGAGTGGTCCATCGATGAGAAGGTTTCTTCAGCCGTCATCTGTACAAATGTGAACGTCCGAAAACGTCCGAAACCTTCACATTTGTACAGATGACGGCTGAAGAAACCTTCTCATCGTTTGACACCTGTGCTATATATGTATGAAAAAGTTGCTTAATAATGACGCGGAGGTTATCTTTTGACTTCACTGGTGGAAAAAGTACGTTTGCAAGATGATCCAGACAGCCGTCATTAATTTTACAGCCCAAAAAAAAATTACATGCAAAATATCACATCTTTTGCTACTTAATGCTGGGAAACCACAAGAAGATTTGTAACAGAATTTCCTGTGCGCCTATCGTCTGATTTTATGGCCAAACGTTTGGATGCCGATGATGCTTCTTTCCTATCCAGATACAAATCTCGCTTCTTTGAGTTTCGCGCAGCCAAACCGTGACCACCGTCTCCTGCACTGGAATGACCAAATGAGATATTGATGTTAAAAAAAATAAAAAAAAAATACTTTACCAACGAAGGGGAAAAAAAGATGAAGGAGGAAAATATGGCCGAAACTTGGCAGGGCCAAAAGCCACAAGCAACATGGAGAGTATCGGCATTTTATAGCGCACACAATATAACTTAATTGCCTTCGTCTTCCTGGCAGAGTGTAAACGACGCCTGGAAGATCCTGGCAGGTCTGTGACGGTGATTCGAAAGAATATTTTGAAATGCCGTGATGTCCGTTTACCATTTTATGAAGAAAAAGGTGGTTTAACATTCAGTTTGCGTGGTTTGGTCCTGTGCCACATCCATCCATCTTCCGTACCGCTTATTCCTCATTAGGGTCGCGGGGGGTGCTGGAGCCTATCTCAGCTGTCTTCGGGCACGAGGCGGGGGACACCCTGAATTGGTTGCCAGCCAATCGGAGGGCACACAAAGGCGTACAACAGTCACTGTCACACTCAAGCCTAGGGATAATTTGGAGTGGTCAATCTGCCTGCTATGCATGTTTTTGGAGTGTGAGAGGAAACCGGAGGACCCGGAGAAAACCCACGCGGGCCCGGGGAGAACATGCAGGCTCCACACCGGGACGCGAACCTGCGACCTCTGCACTGTGAAGCCCGTGTGCTAACCACTCGACTACCGGGCCGCCCCCTGTGCCACTGGAACCGAATATGGTAATATGTGTATTTACTTTTATCCCAAAATTGGTGCGAGGTGGGGACTGGCAAAGAACATTTTTAACCTTTCCGGCTGTTTGCATTAAATTCTGATGAGACTAGATTAATTTATATCAAAAAGTTGACCAACAACTCATAATTTCGTGGTGGGAAACTAACACCATGTAAATGCAAGAGAAGACTAAAATTGATTACAATGACTACACCAGGGGTGTCATTTTTTTGTGCGGGCTACATTGTAGTTACGGTTTCCTCTTGAGGGCTGTTATGAATTTAGGGAAACTATTACAATGGTTAATCCCGTCCACATGTTACATAAAAAAGCACACAACAAATTAAGTCAAAAATACTGTTGTTGCGGTTGGCATGTGACAATTTGAAATTTTTGTTCAGGCTCTAGCAAGCATCATTGCACTTCACATGCTTGATTTGCTTTCACGGGCCCAATAAAATGACGTGGTGGGCCAGGTTTGGCCCCCGGGCCTTGACTTTGACACATGTGAGCTACATGACAGTCAACTGTGACTCTATTCACGTTCAGGATCCCAATTTCAAATTTTGCAATTTTTTTGCGCTAACCCGGGCAGTGTTGCTATACTTGTTGTGGACACAAGTGAAATGGTTTCTGCGGGCTTGGCCGCCTCATACGACAAGATGCAAAAACTCAGGATGGCGCTCTAGAAACCGGGCTGGACGTTCCTTGTCGTCTTTTTTTTTTCATCACAGCGACTGGGCAAGCGCCGGCAAGTCCAGAAAAGCCATCCATCAAACGAGAGCTCCGGATGCTTATTGGAAGTTCAGAGCAAAAGCAGCCTGCCAGCACATGGATCCAATCAGCTCACCGTCAAACGCTTTTCTAACGGCCTCGTCTTTACGGCCGCGATCGACTCCGCTCCATGAATAAGGATGCGTGGACACAGGAAGCTCAAACAAAGCCGTCCCCGAGCGCTAACAGAAAATGAACAAGGGAAAGATTGGCGGACTGATTCCACCGTTTCTCAGAGACATTTTGATCAAGCCAAAGAACAACAGTACGTCTCTGACAACAGGAGCGTAAGCCGTAACCCCAATACGAGCAGATGCGCTGTATGTCAAACACAGACTGCGCCTGACAAAAGCAATAACGTTCCACAAAAATGATTCCGTTTTATGGCGTGTCAACGCCATGGTTACGATTTAGGGAAATATCATATTTTTGGGTTGAGATAATTACTCCCCGATGTTAAGGTGACCTTCGCTGGCTGTCATGCTAGCACTAATGAACACATGGTTAAAGTTAGGAGATGATCAAGTCTTGACTGGCAGGAGAACATGTGAAGCTTGTGGTTGGAAACAGAAGAGTAGGAAGCCGTTTGCCGTCTCCCGCACGGAACATGTGGACGTCACCTGATTTGCTTCTGTGAGCAACTGTAGCGTGTTAGCATCACAGTGCAGAGCTACCAGGTTCGATCCTGACTCCGGATTTCTTGTGTGGAGTTTGCATGTTCTACTCGTGGGTTTTCTCCGGGTACTCAGGTTTTCTCCCGCATTCCAAATACATGCATGAAAGGCTGATTGAACACTTTAATTTGTGGTGTGAGTGTGAACATGGATGGTTATTTGTCTCTGTGTGCCTGGCGATTAGCTGGCAACCAGTTCAGGGTGTCCCCCGCCTACTTCCCAGAGACAGCTGGGATCGGGTCCTGCACCCCCCGTGACTATTGTGATGGTAAGCAGGTCAGAAAATGGGTTGATGGGTGGATGGATGGACGGTTTATTTCCACACTTGACGTTCCTTTTCATATATATCTTTCTTCCAAATCTTCTACATATGGAACATTATGTGACCAAAACCCGAAACAACAGTTTCCGGGTCTTCCTATTGATGACGTGATGTCTCAAAGCCGAACTACCTATAATTCCCTTCCCTTGAAAGCCAGTATCTTCATCCAGAATTTAAATCTGAGTACATTGTTTCTTCATCCAAAAGCGGCAAACATGGTGGAAGCCTTGACATGTGCCATTGTCATCTTTTCTAGCCCTTCGTAAAACAAAAAACTAGGAAATCGAAATCTGAAACGATGTATCTCCACAAGTTAATGACTATAAAGACTATCTCAACTCCTTTCATGGTCCAATAATGACAATCCCTAATCAGAAAACACGATAGGCTGTCTACTGTAGTAACCGCTGCCGCTGAAAAGGCTAAATGCGACACTTTCACTCTGGCGAACTGCGGTCGAATGATGAGAAAAAAAATCCTCAAATGGATGATGAGGTGCGACCAAATCTGTCCATGGGTTATTGCAAGCGCCGCCATGTTTTTCGGCACAATGGAGGCCACTGGCACCTGTTTCCAATCTTCATGCCACAAGGCTAAGCAGCTACTGGCTAACTCCCACAGAGCCGTTTTAAGCTCCGTCCATTCACCTTGGTGTCTTTAAAATTAGCTTCTTTCCCAGAGTATCAAACTTCAGTCTTCTTGGATTGCGATGATTTTCGAGAGTAGAAAAACGTCTAATCTGGAGGAGAGGCAAATGCAAATCCGTCGGGGCAAGAGTTTTGCATATAAAAGGGAGCTACGGGGGCATCATTAGTGGATAAAGCGCCCGGCGTTGGAAAGGGCTTTGAGCCAACAAAAACAACAAAAACAAATTTATCCAAGTTACAAGTGCAGCTTACGAGCCTCTGAGACTTTTTTCAACCGTTGGAGGACACGCATACGAGCATTCAGAGACGAACGGGCACAGACGGGCGACCACAAGCGGCTGGTGCTTGTCGCTCCAATTCGGACGGAGAGCTTAGCCGCGACTGGGGAAACCACATTGGAAAAAAAGAAAAAAATAGTGACTCGAAATTGCATCTGGTTCTCATATCCACAGTATGTCACAATTAGCCGTTCGAAAATGACAATATGCTGGATTGTGTGAGTTGGAACGAACCGCGGTGGAAACTTCTAATGGGATTTGTTACCAGTTTTACACGCGAACAGAGTTCCTGCTCACAGGTTCGGGGAGACATTAGATTAGCTTGAAATAAAGCACAGGTGCTTTTTTTGCGTGCAAATGTCACACAGAAGCTGAATGATTCATCCAAACCCGTTTCCATTGGGATTACTGGGATTTTTCATCTGGAAGCAGCAGTTAAAAGGAAGCCCATTAGAGAGTCCAACTGTAGCGGACCCATTAACATGGCGCAGGTGTACCAATGTCCCATATTGCAATGATTACAATGCATTCTGGTCTGCCAGGCTAAGGCAACACATGCTCAGCATCTGTACATACAAATTGATCATTTTTGTTCTCTTAAAAAAAACACAGAAGGGAGAGTGACGGGGAGCCCAAAGGGGAAAAAAATCAAGCAGATTCTGAGCAAACTGCTACTCTTGATGTTAATTGTTAGATTCAGAACCCAGGGTGAAAGGGCGAGACCACCTGGGGCCAGTTTGACTTCCCAGGACTTTGGCAAGGACTGTCTGCTAACACACAGAGGATTAATTTTACGACTTTTACAGTGAAG